>NC_065450.1:69551357-69887607 GCF_917563875.1 Diabrotica virgifera virgifera | reverse complement strand
AATATTATGGACAATGCTTAGAGATGTGCCAACTCTCTGCAATGGAATGTGTAGTTGATATTATACTCTGGGATAATTAGCAAAATACAAGGAAAAGTTATTTACCAGCAATTTTATTCCAGAAATCGAATCCTATGATTGTATATTAATAATATAGGTATGCAAAGTCCTCAGATAGTGTGCTACTTTTTTTATAAACAAAATGGCGCCAGAAAGTCGTGTTTTTTTAAATTTTTGCTCTATAACTCCGAAGATTTTAACTTTACACCAAAAACACCCAAATAAAAATTCACCGTAATTAAATTATTCATAGAGACGCGTTTTTTCCGATTTACTTCGACGAAAATTTTCCCCGGAAAATGCGGGTTTTTCCAACAATATCTTTAATTTTCAACAAAAATTTTAGATGAGTAATTGTTTATCAATAATTAAATAACTTGGTAATATAAAACCTCTTTTCGTATAGATTATAACTCCAGAAGCAGATGGAAATTGAATGAACAGTTTAGCAACAATTGAATTGTTAATTAAAAACTTACGGAAGCTATAATAACCACATTAATTACGATATATAAGAATAACTACGATTTTTGTATAAAAAGACATTGTACCTATCTAATGTACTTTACAGAATTAAAATTGGACTATTTAAGCGGCCTCAGTAATATTTTAAAATTATAAACAATTTTTTGGCTTATAAAGAAATATAATATCTCGGGAAATATTAAGTTAAATTTAATCATGAAAACGGTATTGGAATAAAGTGACAGGACGCTACTTTACAAAAAAAACTTTTAATTGTGATGAGGGGTTCCTGAGATACAACCGGTCAAAGTTGACCGGCATTTACGGCAAAGATATAAACAACAGGATCATAATTTTAGAACCATCACCTTTTTATTTTTGTCATCTTTCTCCACACTAATTTTCATATTTTTAAAATACTCAAAACATATATTATTATAATAAAAACTATCGATATTACGAGTGAAAATTGCCAACAATAGCAAAATTCCAATCAAAAATTAGGTTGGAAAAAATGTAATCTCAAAGTTCAAAATCGGTATACCTTAAAAAAATGCATTTTCTCGACTTACCATGGAGCAATTTTCTTCATTATTTTTTTGTTCCCAAGTAACTCGAGTAGAGCCATCTAACTAATGCATTATTAAATGTCAAGCTTGCTTTTGTTTTGTTATAATAGATTAATTTTTTTATAAGAAAAGAAAACTACATATTTTTCCAGTTGTAGACTTTTTTGTAGGTAAACTTACTACAGTTGTACCTTTTAACGTTAAAAATACAAATATTCTTATTTGAAAGTTGTATAATTATTTAAACAATCTGTATTTAAACAAATTAAAAAATTTTGTTATAATAAATAAATTAATTTATTATAACAAAACAGAAGCAACTTTGACATTTAGTAATGCGTTAGTTAGATGGCTCTACTCGAGTTACTTGGGAACAAAAAAAGAATAAAGAAAATTGCTCCATGGGAAGCCGAGAAAATGCATTTTTTTAACGTATACCGATTTTGAACTTTGAGATTATATTTTCTCCAACCTAATTTTTGATTGAAATTTTGCTATTTTTGGCAAGTTTCACTCGTAATATCGATAGTTTTTATTATAATAATATATGTTATGAGTATTTTTAAGATATGAAAATTGGTTTGAAGAAAGAGGATAAAAATAAAAAGGTGATGGTTTGAAAATTATGATCCTGTTGTTTATATCTTTGCCGTAAATGCCGGTCAACTTTGACCGGTTGTGTCTCAGGAACCACTCATCACAATTAAACGTTTTTTTTTTAAAGAAGCATCCTGTCATTTTTTTTTTCAATACCGGTTTCATGATTTAATTAAATTTAATATTTCCCGAGATATTCTATTTGTTTACAAGCCAAAAAATTGTTTATGATTTTAAAATATTTCTGAGGCCGCTAAAATAGTCCAATTTCTATTCTGTAAAGTACATTAGATAGGTAAAATGTCTCTTTATACAAAAATCATAGTTATTCTTATGTATCATAATTATTGTGGTTATTATAGCTACCGTAAATTTTTAATTAATAATTCAATTGTTGCTAAACTGTTCATTCAATTTCCATCCACTTCTAGAATTATAATTATACGAAAAGTGCTTTTACATTACCAAGTTATTTAATTATTGATAAACAATTACTTATCTAAAATTTTAGTTGAAAATTAAAGATTTTGTTGGAAAAACCCGCATTTTTCGGGGAAAGTTTTTGTCGAGGTAAATCGGGAAAAACACATATCTATGAAGAATTTAATTGCGGTGAATTTTTATTTGTATGTTTTTGGTGTAAAGTTAAAATCTTTAGAGTTATAGAGCAAAAATTGAAAAGAAACACGATTTTCGGGCGCCATTTTGTTTATAAAAAAAGTAGCTCACTATCTGCGAACTTTGCATACCTATATTATTAATATATACAATCATAAGATTCGATTGCAGCAATAAAATTGCTGGTAAATAACTTTTCCCAAAAATGGCCTAGTCTCCGATAATCTGCCCAGACTATTAGTCGGAGAGATAGAAACAGATTTTGCTCGTGATAAGTAATATGGACAAACTATATGGGGATATGTTAAATCAGTTGTGTACATGACTTTCCCACGCGAGCCGACACGCTATGGGTAGTTATAAGGGACCAAATTCGTGATTTTTTTATTTTTTTTTGTGACGCTCATGATCGAGATTGTGCACCAAAATTTGAAAATACGTAACTAAGCAAAATCCCCAAGGGCGGAACGCTGCGTGGGAGACAAAGGGGTGTCAGTCAGGGGTGAATATAAAAATTTTAAGGGGTTTATTGTGACGCTCGTGATCGAGGTAGTGCACCAAACTTTGGGAATAAGTCAGTAGATCATGACATAACTAAGCAAAATCTCCAGGGGCAAAACGTTGCGTGGGGGACAAAGGGGCGGTGGGCGGGAATGAATATAAAAATTATAAGGGGTTTTTGTTACGTTCGTCCTTATAATTATTAAAGCTTAATATTATAGAGAAGAGGTAAATAAAAATTGTTAAAGAAAACCAAAAAATACTCAGTGATGTTGGTGTGGCATATTTTACATTACTAATTGTGTAACATTGTATTTGTCATATTTCTTCTTCTTCTTTTTTCTGTTGATTCTCGAAAGATTAGAGTATCTTAAAAACTATTACTTTTTAAACACTTAATTGATCACTTACCAGTTATGCAGCAGCTTTATAGAAGTTCTAACTGAGAACTTACTGAAACAAAAGTAATAATTAAACTTTTATTCAAAATAAAAGTTACAACACACTAATATACAAAGAACATACATTACACCGTAATAAAACATAATATATAACTAGAGTGTTAAAATAAGCTTTCGTTAGTGTAAAGCTAACAGTATTGAGCCTAATAGCGAGTCTAGTATTTTTAGATCTATCAAAATAAACAGGCTGCGGTGGATAGGCCACTTAGAGAGAATGAATGAAGTGGAACCGTCGAAACACATTTATAGGCAAATACCGGATGGAGCAAGGAGAAAAGGCAGGCCCAGATCATGATTTAAGGACCAGGTGAAAGACGACTTGCAAGTATTAAGGGTACGAAATTGGAAAACCAAGGCAAAGGATAGGAAGGAATGGAAGCTGATTCTGGAACAGGGCAAGTTTCACTATGTGTTGTAGAACCAATGATGATGAGGATATTCCTGTTTATTCTATAAGTTTTTTTAATAGTTTTTAGATGTTTTTAAGGCCATCGGTACATAATTCGCAAATATTTTACGGCTATCCCTACTTTTTCTGCCTTTACACGGCAAATTACGTGTCAAATTTTCACTGGTATGGATATGTAAACATTACTAGATGACAATGTCATCGTTAACTTTAAAGATATGGATTTTGAATGTTCTAGGATAAATGTTACTTGTATAATTGCAAAATATTAATTCAATTAATAAATATGATAATTTTTTTTCTACGACCGTTTAATAACATGCTCATTATTCGCTATTTTTTCATAGATAATAGCACCCATTACTGTACCCGTGAGTAATATTTCATTACTCACGGGCTGAAGTTCCTCACGGGTCATTACTCACGGGCTGAAGTTAGATTCAAGTGGCGCATGCCACTTTTAATATTAATCGTATATAAACTGCAAATAAAATTACTTAAACTTGTTTATTTAATACAATAATTATTGTTATTTATACCAATAATTAACTTCGAAAAATATATAAAGGAATTTTAACTGTAACAATGTCAGTATATTTTTTACGTTTATATCTTGTTTACTAAAAATTTTGACGTTTATCATTTAATTTAGTGACAGTGACATTAGCGCTTTTTGTTTATGTTAATTGGAATTTATAACTAATATTGTGTTTGTTTTTCAAGTTATATTGTGTTAAATATGTTATAACATATTATGTATAGTTATATTATTATATTATATATAGTTAAATGTAAATATACATTATAACTATATATTATATGAAATACGTCCACCGACAACAGCCATTTTCTGTTTATTAGATTACATTCTGACATTTATTAGATTCTGACAGTAGGTACAAATTTAAGCTTATAATTTTTCGGAAACGAATAGAACTTATATTGACTATTTCTAGTTGTATTTTTACAATAAATAAGAATTTAGTAATAGTAGGCAACCGATTATTCAGCCACGTACTAGGGGTAAATAGCATTTAGGTATTTTTGTAAATTATTATAATTTAAATCTCGAGTAGTTGATAATTAAATTTTTTACTAATTAAAATAAAAAAAGGTCGTAGAAAAAGTATAGTATTCTACTCGCATGCAATGGCTATTACTCACTCTGATGAATTACGACACTCGCCTACGGCTCGTGTCGCAAACTTCATCATCGTGAGTAATAGCCATCATTACATGCTCGTTGAATAATATACTATTTACTAATTATGTATTCAGTGATTGTAATAATTTACATACTGTACAACAAAAACTAATACTCAATCGAGAAAAGGGGAAAAGTGTTAAAGTGATTTTTTAATAATATATTGTTACTATGGGACGCTTACAATTTTGAACATCATTAACAACAAAATAATTGGATCACAGAATATATCCTGATCAATTCTCTGTTTGGATCATTCACAGATAACAAACAATTAACTTTTAATTAAGTTAACGTCTTAAATCAATTATTTATCAAATACACTATCAATATTATTTAATCAACAACTCAAAATATTCCCGATGCTACGTCAAATAGGTATTTAAAATTATCACTGTCTTGTTACCATATTATTCTATTCGACTCGTGTCGTGTGCGTTGTATGACAAAGATAGCGAATGTTCGATTTGGAAAATATCACTATGGACATGGTGTCCATTTTTTTCGAACCCTGAAAAAGCTAATATTTTTAAAAAATTTAAACGCAGAATGAAATACTAAATTATTATCGAAGGCCGAAAGTCCCTTAGAATAAATAAAAAGTTTCTTTTGAACGACATATTTGAAATTAAAAATCACACTACATTTTCTCTTAGCTTTCACCCCTGCAATTTATTAAAATAAACATTACAAAAGCTTTCAGGGACTTTCGGCCCTCGGTAAAAACGTAATCTTTCATTCTGCGTTTAAATTTTTTAAAAATACTTTTTAAAAATAGTTTTCTCAGGATTTGAAAAAAATGAATCCCATTTAAATAGCATTATAGCCGAAACTACGTAAACATCCCCTTAAAGTAAACATGTACTCCAGTTAATTTTACTGGTCAGATTATATTTTAATTATTTTTAGCATTAATTAGCTGACTTACCTGCACAAAAACTTTAACATAATTAAAATACGTGAGACTACGGATCTCGAGTTTAAAAAACGTTCCTACTAGAATAATCACCCGAAAAACCGACACCGCACTCCGTAGGGACCAGGGAGTACAAAAAGCAACCCTCGAAGTGAATATCGTCTTAAGAACATATAGTGGAAAATGGGGTTAATTTCACAGTATTCCTTTATTCATGGCGGGCTTTAGACAAGAAGTTGGGCACACATGTGTTCAATTCAATTTGGTAAACAACGTACCTTGACGTTTCTCCTAATATTAGATAAAGCCTTGAAACGAGGTCACAGATAAAAAATAAGTAATTAGTTGAAGACGACATTCATAGATAGATTGAGTGCTATTTACTAAAAATTAGGTTACAAGGACACCATTTGTTGAATAAAAGTCATAGAATATATCTTTCTTCTCCTTACACGTTAACTTGTTTTAGGTATCTTGCTATATTGACTTCGTCTATTGACCTTTGTGTCTTTCCTCCATTTCTCTCTCTTTTGTCATTGTAGAAAATTGTGTTTTCTACAATAGTGTGTTCAATAAATGAACAATAATAACTAGAACATTTGAATCGTCCGTCTCAGTAAATTAAAGACCCACGCGATCAGCATGACATGTTTTTTTCCTGCTGTATCGTATCTCCTGCACCGGTTATTTTTTTACATTCGAAATATTCGAACTTAACGGCCGTAAAATACTCATTTTCACGCTCCTCAACTAGAAACATGCAAGGCAATCTTCATATCATGCTTCCCAATAAGAAGCACGCAAGTAAAAGTTCCTCTTCTGCTTCTCAACTAGAAGTAGGCAAGCAAACTTACGCTCTGGCTTCTTAGCTAGAAGCAAGTCAAATATTATTTCAAGTTCCTATTTTACTTTAATTAACTACATAATTACGTTTATTAAATTCAGTACGAGTGCATCAAATATGTAAGTATATGAAATTATTAGTTTCATCATCATCATCATCATGCAACCTCTCCCGTTTACTGCTGGACGGGAGAGAGAGACCATAGGTCTCTCCCATTTTTCGCCACTTTCCACGGTTATGTGCGTCTTGCCATTTCTTGGACATTCGTTTAATGTCGTCCATCCAGCGTGTTGGTGGTTTTCCTCTGCTGCATTTGTCTTTTCTTGGGCGCCAGTCAATTAGTTTTCTCGTCCATCTTCAGTCTTTTAGTTTCGCTACGTGACCAGCCCAATTCCATTTTAGCTTGGCGATGCGTTCGTCCACATCAGCGATACCTGTTCTTTTCCTCAGGTCTTGGTTCCTTATTTTGTCTTTTTTTTGTCACGCCGAAAATCGATCTTTCCATGCGCCTTTTTACCAGTAGCATTTTAGTGCTGTTGTATTTGTGAGCGTGAGAGTTTCTGCTCTGTATGTCATAATAGGAAGATCGCATTGGTCAAATGTCTTTCGTTTCATAGCTACCGGGATGTTGCTCTTAAAGATGTCTCTTAGTGAACCATAGGCCGCCACCCAAACAAGTGGTATTCGTCGTTGAAATTCACAGATCTGACACTATTGGTTTATTACAGAATAAATCAACAATTTTGTGGTCAACAGTAGTAAATTCTTGCTCTGAGAAACTACAGGGTTGCCAGTTATATGATCATCATCAGCCTTTTGAGTCAACTGCTGAACATAGACCTCTCGTAAATAATTACACTGCATCCGATCTTGAGCACCCTGAATCCAGTTGTGTGGACTAGCTTGATGTTATCCGCCCACCTTGTTGGAGGATGTCCACGATTACGATAAGCATCGTGTATACATCTCCATTTAAAAATTTTCTTTGGCCATCTTTCATCTTTGAATCTGCAAGCATGTCCCGCCCAGTTCTATTTCATAGGTGTAATTCTTTGAACTGCGTCCGTAACACAACTAACTATTTTCTCATAACTACTTTATTTGAAACTCTGTCTATGAGGGATATATTCAACATTAACTTTTCCTTTGTCTCTGTATCATTTGTATTTTATTGAATACTTTTTTGGTGAAGGTTCATGTTTCTGTTCCATACATTATAATTGGTACGCATTGATCAACGACCTTCCTTTTCAAACACATGGGAATATCTTATCTAAAAACTTCCCTCAGTTTTCCGTAAGTCGCCCATAACACCAGTCCTATTCTCCTGTTTAACTTGTTTGATTTTCTCTTTCTAATTTAATCTCGTGGTCCAGATATTTATAGCTATGCACTTGTTCAAGTTGCGTGCTTTATTGTTGTTATTATAAACTTTCTTGTTATATTTATATAAAGTCTGGCACAAAGGTCTACTCTATAAACTAAAAAACCTATTGCCTCATCCATATTATGAACTTCTAAAGTCTTACTTATCTGACAGATTTTTTTCAGTTAAATACCATTCAGAATATTCAGAATTATACCAAATAAAATCAGGAGTACCGCAAGGCAGCGTGTTAGGTCCAATGTTGTACCAGCTTTTTACTGCAGATCTACCAACTTCAAGAACTACAATAACAGCAACATTCGCAGATGACACTGTAATACTCGCCTCACATCATGATTCAGTAACTGCCTCAAGAAACTTACAAGCCAGCCTTAATAATATCCAAGCATGGTTAAAAGAGTGGAAAATTCGAGTTAATGAGACCAAATCAATCCATGTTACCTTTACACTAAGAAGAGGTATATGTCCAGCAGTGTTATTAAATAATCAAATGATTACTCAGAGAAATGAAGTCGAATATTTAGGTTTACATTTTGACAGAAGATTAACATGGAGAACACATATATTTACAAAACGAAAATAATTGGGTCTCAAACTAAGACAACTTTACTGGCTTAGTGGCAGGAAATCACAATTAAATCTCACAAATAAGATCTTAATATATAAAGCCGTACTGAAGCCAATATGGACGTATGGAATTCAATTATGGGGTTCTGCTAGCAATTCAAACCTAGAAATCCTACAAAGATTCCAGAACAAAGTTCTTCGAATTATAACCAATGCTCCGTGGTATGTTTCGAACAACATAATATAAAAAGACCTCCAAGTTCAATCCATAAAAACTGAAGTCACAAAGTACAGTGAAAAATACAAAAACAAAACTAGTGCTCACTCTAATGACTTAGTGCGCGAACTGTTTAATGTCAACGATGAAGTGCGTCGACTAAAGTGTTTTAAGCCTACAGACTTAATAAACAGATTTAAATAAAATTAATAAACATTTACCACTACATTATTAACTTTGTTTGTTAATTATATGTTAAAGGAAGCCTCTTACTGGAGAGAATTCCTACGAGTCATTTGTTCTTCTAATTATTGGCATAAAATTTACTTATTGTTATGAGTGATAACAAATTGTAAATTAAATGGAACTAAATAAAAAAAAGTATTTATCGCATTTGTTTAGTTTTAATAACATTTAAAAAGGTGATTTGTCCGCTTTCATCGTCGTTGTGGTCTTCATCTGTAACCCTAGAAAAAGGAGCCTCATAGAGGGCTATCAGCCGGGCCAGCTGAGCGCTGGTTTTTATAGAGGTGATATTCCTCTATATCTGATGTTTTTCCGGGCTTGGGTTAGACTGTATCGGTTATAGAGCAATACACTTCACTCCATACTTAAAAAAAAGGGACATAAAATCATACCCACACGCTGCAGAAAACGAAAACATTTATAATCTAATCTAATTATGGTAACAATTTTTACTCCGTAGCGTGACAACCCTTCATGGGTTTTAGCTGGCTCGACAACATGCCTCAATTTCTCTGTCTTGAGCAATCGCCATCCAATTCTCCAAGCCTATAGCTTTAAGTTCCCCTGCTATATCATACCGCCTACGTAGTCGAGTACGTTCACATGGTCTTCTTCTAGTTTGTACTTCTTTGGAGTCTTCTGTACGTTATTTATTTTGTTATGTTAACGTCTGGGTATAGTTCTTTGAGCTCTTTGCTAGTTCCTATAATATATTGTACTGCTGCTTTATCAAGCACAGGCCCGAAGATCTTTATTAGGATTTTTCTTTCCCAAACACATAGTCTCTTATCGTTTGCCTTTGTTATCGTCCACGTTTCGCTACCATACATCACCACAGCTCGTATGATTCTTTTATACAGTTGTATCTTTATATAAATAGAATAGAAAAAGACTGTTTGACTTGTACACACTTCTATATAAATCTCAACGGGAACTGGTGTATGTTTTCAAAAGACTGATAGTGTGTAAATTAATTTATTAAATCAGCTAAGTACTTTCAGCATATTAATGCCATCATCAGAGCTATCCTATAAAAAGACTAAGTTGAAAAATCTTATTCATAAAAAATTATAAAGTGAAACTTACGTCTTATAGGTGTAAAAACCTCAAAAGAAGAGAAAACTTCGAACAAACACATTCTATATTTTAAAAATTAACCCAGGGATATAACCACTGGTTAGGGTAAAAAACCCTTAAATGTTAAAAATCACATTTAATGTGTTTTTTTTTACAAAATGGCCACCATTCGTACAAAGAACAGCTGTTACTGACAATATTCAAAACGACAGCCTGCTGACGGAAACAGTAGTTCCTAGCGACATCTGTGTTATTAAAATTATTTAAAATTTTTGAAAATGACTAAGTTGTCATATGTAGTTAACTAATTGGTATGACGTTAAAGTTAATATGAAAAACTAAAGTTAAATTTAAATGACAATTGTTAAGTTTAAATTAAAGTTAAATGTGAAAATAATCAAATTATCAAAGTATTATTAATTATTAAAAAAACCAAACAACCAGTCAGTTCTGACCAAATATAGAAGTGAGATAGATGAAAACCAAGGAGAAGCACCGTTGGACAAGCTCAGAGTTCCAAAACTGTTTGAAAACAATATTATTATTAAAAAAGCCAAATCGAAAATATTTAATTTAATTGTAATCAATGAAAGAAAATTCAAATATGTTATAAAGTAATGTTCAAAAAACTAGAGCAATTGTTGGGCATGCTGAATATAACAGTATTAAAGAAACTTCTTAAAGATTGGATCAAATTTACAATTTAATTGAACCTGGGTGTTAACACAATTTTGAGGATTTCTTTTTAATTCCCTGCTAATTTCTAAGTCTTCTAATAAATTCATTTTTGTATAGTTGTTAATGGGTATACTATGTAGAATCCTACTATCTCTTTGGGGACTGAAGTTATGTTTAGAAGCATGTAAGTGATTGCCAAAACTAGATTTGTCAATCTTAGACAAATGTTCTTTGATGCGTGTTTCCAAAGGTCGCATAGTTCTCCCCACATAGGTAACAGGGCAGTCTCCACAGGACAATTTGTATATACCACTTTTTGATGTTTTTCCAATTTTATCTTTGGTGTGAGAAAAAATAGATTTGATATTTTCCTTACATTTGAATGATAGTTTAAGGTTGGGGATGTTATTTAGGATTTTGGCTATATTATCTGAAGGATAACCTATGTATGATATTGATCTATACATAACTGCTGTAGTGGAATTATTAAGAACAGGATTGTAAGCTAGGGATCTATTCCTTTTACTCCTTAATTTGTTGAGGATGTTATCAACTAAAGTAGGGGAGTAACCATTACTATATGCAAGTTGTTTGATAATATCTAATTCTGAATTGAAATTAGTATCTGATAATGGTAGACTAAGTAAACGATGGATGTAGCAATAAAAGGAAGCCATCTTCTGTTGAAAGGGATGGTTAGAAGATCTAGGGATGGTATGGTCAGTCTGAGTAGGTTTTCTAAAGACTGAAAAAATTAATTTACTGTCCATCCTAGTTAAAGTAAGGTCTAGAAAATTTATAGACTTGTTGAACTCGGTTTCTAGAGTGAAATTTATAGCTGGATGTAAATTGTTGAGCAAATAAAGAATATTTTCAGCATCTGTAGAATTGCCATCTATAATAGCCAATACATCATCAACATACCTGAACCAGTATAAGATTTTTTGGAAAGAGTTTTGGTTCGAAGAATTATTATCAAATATGTTAACCTCGAGGTTGTTAAGAAACAAATCTGCTAGCAAAGGTGATAAAGGATTCCCCATTGCCAAGCCTTGTGCTTGTCTATAAATAATATCGTTAAAGGTGAAGAAATCGTGCGATAAACAAAATTTAAGTAAATCCAACAAGTGAGGAATTGAAACTCTATTAATATTACTTTTAATAAGTAAATCCTCCACTAAAGGAATGGTTTCATCTCTAGGTACATTAGTAAACAAATTACTTACATCAAAAGAAACTAGAAAGAAGTCTCTAGGTAAGTTTAAAACTGACAGCTTATTTACTAAATCGGTAGAATTTTTGACAGAATAAGAAGGTTGTAAAGTTATTGTAGATTGTAAAATGGAATTAATGAATTTAGACAATGTAACAACTGGTGTGTTGTAAAAGCTAACCACTGGTCTCATAGGAACATTCGGTTTGTGAATTTTTGGTAAACCATATAGTCTAGGTATTTGAGGATTTGACAAAATGAAGGTTTTTTCTTTCGTTTTATGTAATTGTAGGAAATCCTAAATAACATCCCCAACCTTAAACTATCATTCAAATGTAAGGAAAATATCAAATCTATTTTTTCTCACACCAAAGATAAAATTGGAAAAACATCAAAAAGTGGTATATACAAATTGTCCTGTGGAGACTGCCCTGTTACCTATGTGGGGAGAACTATGCGACCTTTGGAAACACGCATCAAAGAACATTTGTCTAAGATTGACAAATCTAGTTTTGGCAATCACTTACATGCTTCTAAACATAACTTCAGTCCCCAAAGAGATAGTAGGATTCTACATAGTATACCCATTAACAACTATACAAAAATGAATTTATTAGAAGACTTAGAAATTAGCAGGGAATTAAAAAGAAATCCTCAAAATTGTGTTAACACCCAGGTTCAATTAAATTGTAAATTTGATCCAATCTTTAAGAAGTTTCTTTAATACTGTTATATTCAGCATGCCCAACAATTGCTCTAGTTTTTTGAACATTACTTTATAACATATTTGAATTTTCTTTCATTGATTACAATTAAATTAAATATTTTCGATTTGGCTTTTTTAATAATAATATTGTTTTCAAACAGTTTTGGAACTCTGAGCTTGTCCAACGGTGCTTCTCCTTGGTTTTCATCTATCTCACTTCTATATTTGGTCAGAACTGACTGGTTGTTTGGTTTTTTTAATAATTAATAATACTTTGATAATTTGATTATTTTCACATTTAACTTTAATTTAAACTTAACAATTGTCATTTAAATTTAACTTTAGTTTTTCATATTAACTTTAACGTCATACCAATTAGTTAACTACATATGACAACTTAGTCATTTTCAAAAATTTTAAATAATTTTAATAACACAGATGTCGCTAGGAACTATTGTTTCCGTCAGCAGGCTGTCGTTTTGAATATTGTCAGTAACAGCTGTTCTTTGTACGAATGGTGGCCATTTTATAAAAAAAACACATTAAATGTGATTTTTAACATTTAAGGGTTTTTTACCCTAACCAGTGGTTATATCCCTGGGTTAATTTTTAAAATATAGAATGTGTTTGTTCGAAGTTTTCTCTTCTTTTGAGGTTTTTACACCTATAAGACGTAAGTTTCACTTTATAATTTTTTATGAATAAGATTTTTCAACTTAGTCTTTTTATAGGATAGCTCTGATGATGGCATTAATATGCTGAAAGTACTTAGCTGATTTAATAAATTAATTTACACACTATCAGTCTTTTGAAAACATACACCAGTTCCCGTTTAGATTTGTATCTTTATATGTCTTACTTCTTGTTTCAATTTTATAAGGCTCTAAAGGGCATAAAGACATCCATTACTGGCTTGTATTCTAGTGTTTATTTCTTGTCATCCGTTATTGTTTTGAGTTATTGTTGTTCCAAGATACATAAATTCTCTGATGCGTTCAAAGTTACAATCATCGATGGTGATGTTCTATTCCATTCTACCTCTTTTTTGGTTAAATCGGCTCATATGCATATAGTTTTACTTTCATTGATTAGAAGCCTCATCTTCTCTGCTTCCTTCTCGAACCTGACAAAAATCTCCATCATCCTTAATCTAGTGTTTCCCATTATATCGATATCGTCTGCAAATGCCAACAGTACGTTTGGTCTTTCTCGATGAAATACTGTAGTCAATTTTTCGATTCATTAATCATTAATATACAATATAATTAATAAAAGTGCACAGAAAACAGAGTTTAAAGCATTTAAATTGACGATACTTCAATAAAAGGAATTAAATGTCCAGTTTCAATTATTTTAATAGATATACTATTATAAAATTAAATTAATAATTGGTGTACTCAGTTATTTATACAAACATAAATATTATTGTTTAATACGTCATAAATTGTTCTGGATGGATGAGCCTCCTGCATGGCATTTATAAATATAGCCACAAAATTAATTCTTGTTATTTTAAATAATTGTATTAAATTAAAGTCAATACAATATATTTATACTGTATAAAATTATCTCCCATGTTGAATTAATTGTAAAAGCAATTTGATTGTGCTGTATAAAATAATGAAAGTACTACAATATTATAGTGAAATTCAATACTATTTTAGTAGTTTCTCATATATGCTTGCAAAATATCTCTCTTATATTTCATTAGCAACACAAGGGCGTAGGCGCAAGATTTCGCGCCAATGTGTTTTAAATACATTAATTTTTTCGATCCTAAGAAAACTAATAAGTATTTTTGAAAAATTTAAACGCAGGATGAAAGATTACATTATTACCGAGGGCCGAAAGTTCCTGAAAACTTCTATAATGTTTATTTTAATAAGTTACAGCCGTGAAAATCAAGATAAAATTTAGTGTGATTTTTAATTTTAAATATCTCATTCGAAAGAAACGTTTTCTTTCATCACAGGAAGAGGTAGAAATAGAAATTGCTGGTCCTAACACCAGACTATGAATAGTTCTCAGAAATGATTTTTACGATAAAAAGTATTAAAAATAAAATTGTAGACAATTTAATATTGCTACAAATTGTGTCCAACAAAATTTTCTCTCGATTTGCTAGTTGGCAAGATGGCGGCAGGGGGACAAGGGTGGCGCCCCCACAAACTTAAACTTATAATCATCAATCAGCCAATCGCGTCCACCGCTGGACATAGGCCTCCCTCAGGTTCTTTCCAGTGTTCTCTACACTGGGCCGCTTGTAGCCAGTTTCCCGCTACAATTTTGATGCCATCGGTCCATCTAGTCGGTGGTCATCCTCGGCTTCTTTTATAGTTTCTGGGCCTCCATTCCATGATTCGTCTTGTCCACCGTCCATATTGTGTTCTAGCAAAGTGCCCTGCCCAGTTGCACTTAATCGTCGTAGCTCTTTCAATGACGTCTTGAACTCCTGCTCTTGACCTGATTTGTTGGTTTGTTATGTGGTCTCGAAGGCTCACACGTTCCATGACTCGTTGTGTAACTCTGAGTTTATTTGCGGATTTTTATGTTTGTGTTAAAGTTTCTGCTTCATAACTTTGTACAGGCAAAACATATTGGTTATAAACCTTTCGCTTGAACACAATGGACTAGAACTTTTTAGAATATGGCTTAATTTGCCAAATGTTACCCATGTAAGGCCTGTTCGCCTCTGTATTTCATGTGTGTGCTTGTCTCTGCTTATTTTGATCTCGTTTCCCAGATATTTTAAGTGTCTGTTTGTTGTATGGTATTATTGTCAATAGTTACATTTTCACTCATTACGAGATTGGCCATAAGTTTAGTTTTTCTTTAAGTTCATTTTTAATCCTACTCTCTCAGAGAGAGTTTTAAGCGAATGTATCATAGAAACTACCCTAGTAACACCAAGTACATGTATGTTCCTAGAATGTACACACAGGATATTTAAAACATTCCTGGAATGTCCTCAAAAGCACAAGAATATCCCCCAAATTTCCCAGGAAAGTCCTCTGTCAGCATTTTAAACATTTATTGAATGTCTTGTTGGAACATTCCATGAATGTCTACGAATGTTCTTTGGACGTTCACAGTATATTTTTTATACATTCCCTGGATATAGTCGCTGACGTGACGTAATACCTTACCTCCGATTTGTTTTTTCATGAGTTTTGTAAGAGAGACTAAAAACTTTTTTTACAGTCACCTCTTATTTTCATATGAAATTTTTTGACAGGTTTTGTAGTAAATTCAACTATATATTTACTACCAAACATGTCAAAATTTACATGTGAAAACAGTAGTTGACCCTAAAAATGGGTTTTTGCCTCCTACAAAATTCATGAAAAAGCAGATAGGAGGTATCGTCACATCACCGACGATATACCAGAAGTATATGTGGCTATACCAAATAATACATTCTTGATAAATATAAACATTTTATTGCAAAAAATCTTGTCATATATTTTTTTCCATAATCATCACTACGATTATGATTCATTGTATTGAATTGTATATACATTACAATTAAAATCTGGTCATAACTGACCAATGAGCAATTTTAATTTAACCTAAATTACTACTGTTACTTAAAATGAAGAGCTTACCCCATAGTGTCCCTTATCTAATCTAACAAGATCGTGCTCTATTCTAACACATACAGGCACACAAGCATTCTGCTTTGCTTTTCACTATCACCTATCACTCAAACTAGTTCAAAAGGCTATGTCCTCTCCAATTTTCTAGTTTTCCTAGTAGTATCGAGGAGCTGGATTTCCTCAATATTCTTGTAGGTACTTATGAAGTTGTTGCTCGTGACTTCCAACTTTAAAAACAAATCCAGCTGTAAAATATTTATGTGCTTGAAAGCTTTTGTATGCTTTCATCTGCTGCTTAGAGTAGTAACTGTGAAACTCCACCAGATATGTATAAATATCTATAATAGTAATTTGGTGGAATGCACTTTACTGTAAAATCCAATTCTAACTGAATTGTATATGGATCTAAATCCCCAATTATTTTCAGCTTCAATAAATATCTAAACAATAAAAGAAATAATGTTATTGCTTGCAAAATTCATCAATATTGATAAATATCAGGGAAAATTGAACGGTAAATAAAAATTGTTTCCCTTACCTTTCTCCAACATCTGGAGCTTCCAATAATAATTTTCTTAAATAATCACTTTGGCTTGTGGTAAAGTTTATAAAGTTCACAAAATACAGCAAACGAAATCCAAAATAGACAAAATACGACGATAAACAATGAAAAATAGATATTACAAATATAACCTCTGTAACTTTTGTATGCCAAATCCAAATCGAACTCCGAACCAGAAGTCACGGTGTTTGGATTGCCTAATACATACATAGATACACTTGCGGCAAATTTGAAAATAAACACAAATTGAATAGTAAATAGCCTCTCTTAAAATATAGGACATTGGTAGTATGTTCACAGAATGTCTTGTGGTAACATTCCACCAATAATTTAATCAGATATTCACCGAATGTTCCTTGAATGTCCAGGACATTCAAACATTAATAGAATTTTGATAGTACATTTCTGGAATGTTTTGTGTTGTTAGGGTATATCCTGTAAGTTATCTGCGATTAAAACAACATCATCCGCAAACCTCAGATGATTTATTCTCTCTCCATCTCTCCCTGAACAATTTAGGTGAAATATTGTCTCTTTGTTTTACTCCTCGACCTAAGCTGAATTTTTCTGTGTCTTCGTGTAGTCGTATACTTGATGTAGCATTCTCATAGAGGCTTTTGATTTTTGACGTGTACCTGTAGTCTATTTGGCTTTGCTTTAGGGCTTCCACTACTGTCTCAAACTCTACAGAATCAAAAGCCTTCTCGTAATCCACAAATGCAAGAACCAGTGGTATGTTGTACTCGATGCATTTTTCAATTAATATCTTTATGGTATGCCAATGGTCATTGGTGCCAAATTCTGCCCTGAAGCCTGCCTCTTCGTTAAGATTTTCATAAAGAGTTTGTACATATGTGTCAAGAGGCTGATGGGTCTATAATTTTTCAATTTAATAATATCACCAACTTTGTGTAACAAAACTATCACTGCATTGTTCCAGTCTTATAAACTTATAATAACCCTACCAAACAAAATAAAACTCTACCAAAACTCGAATAATTCTAAAGAAGAGATTAAACTACTTCGAAATATTTTGTTGTGGTCCTCTACAAATTGTGACACATTAATTCCGGTCAAAAATTGTAGACGTCCGACCAACTTCTGTCCTCTAAATATAAGGTATTCCTGATTAATGTTAGAGAATTTTCCAAATCAAGGACAATAATTTATTATAGTGACGAATCAAAATTTAACTTCGCGACTTTGGAAACTACGCGAGCACATTAACTTGACACATTTGAAACTTTCTAAAGTTTGCTGCGTCGTAGGCCTGCTTAAAGTCGATGAACAACAGTCGATGTTCGTAACGGGTAGTCTTTATTGCTTTTAAGGCTAATATTTGGTTCGTCGTTGATCTGTTGTTTCTAAAACTACCTGGTATTTTTCCAATATTTTTTCCGAATAATGATTTAGCCTTTTTCTTATAATTTGTGCCAAAACTTTGTAAACTATTTCTAGTAGTACTATGCCTCTGTAGTTTTCGCGTAGCATTCTATTACCTTTTTTATGTATAGACATATCCTTGCTTTGGTCAACTCTTCTGGCATTTTTTCTACTTTCCATATTCTTTTTATCAGGTCATATATATCTTTTTGTAGTCTTTTTCCTCCTGATTTTATCATTTTGGCCGGTATTTCTGTTATTCCTGAGATCATTTTTCAGACTTTTTATTTCGTTCTCTATTTCTTACTCTGTGAAAATTTCTAGTGCTATCAGATCAATTTTATGGTTTGATTCTTTTTGTTTTGTACTTTGGCCATATTTAGCATTTCTGTGAAATAGTTTTGCCAGTTTCTCATTATCTCTATTTTCCTGCTCATTTAGCAGTGTCCCTTTATCATCTCTGATTGCGATAAAAGGTAATACAAATAAAGTTGTAGCCTATTTAATTTGCTACAAATTACGTCTGATAAAATTTTCTGTAAGGTTGCTGGTTTATTAGATACAGCGCAAAAACTGTTTCCACCCTTTTTTCAAGATGGAGGTCGGGGGACCAATTCCACAAACCTGAATTCAAGTTTATAATAACCCTCCTCTACCTAACGCTCTACCAAAAACTGGAATAATTTAAAGAAGAGATTAAACTACTTCGAAATATTTTGTTGTGGTCTTCTACAAATCAAATTGTGACACATTAATTCCGGTCATAAATTGTAGACTTCCGACCAACTTCTGTCCTCTAAATATAAGATATTCCTGATTAATGTTAGAGAATTTTCCAAAACAAGGACATTAATTTATTACAGTAGGAGCTATCTTTTTGCGGTTTGAAAAGGGACGAATTAAAATTTAACTTCGCGACTTTGGAAACTACGCGAGCACATTAACTTGACACATTTGAAACTTTCTAAAGTTTGCTGCGTCGTAGGCCTGCTTAAAGTCGATGAACAACAGTCGATGTTCGTAACGGGTAGTCTTAAAAGCAATACGCTTTTAAGGCAAATATTTGGTCCGTCGTTGATCTGTTGTTTCTAAAAACTGCCTGGTATTCTTCCAATATTTTTTCCGAACATTGATTTAGCCTTTTTCTTATAATTTGTGCCAAAACTTTGTAAACTATTTCTAGTAGTACTGTGCCTCTATAGTTTTCGCGTAGTATTCTATTACCTTTTTTATGTATAGACGTATCCTTGCTTTGGTCAACTCTTCTGGCATTTTTTCTACTTTCCATATTCTTTTTATCAGGTCATATATATATCTTTTTGTAGTCTTTTTCCTCCTGATTTTATCATTTTGGCCGGTATTTCTGTTATTCCTGAGATTATTTTTCAGACTTTTTATTTCGTTCTCTATTTCTTGCTCTGTGAAAATTTCTAGTCCTATCAGATCAATTTTATGGTTTGATTCCTTTTGTTTTTTACTTCGCCCTTATTTAGCATTTCTGTGAAATAGTTTTGCCAGTTTCTCATTATCTCTATTTTCCTGCTCATTTAGCAGTATCCCTTTATCATCTCTGATTGCGATAAAAGGTAATACAAATAAAGTTGTAGCCTATTTAATTTTCTACAAATTATGTCTGATTAAATTTTCTGTAAGGTTGCTGGTTTATTAGAGACAGCGCGAAAACTGTTTCCACCCTTTTTTCAAGATGGAGGTCGGGGGACCAATTTCACAAACCTGAATTCAAGTTTATAATAACCCTCCTCTACCTTACACTCTACCAAAAACTCGAATAATTTAAAGAATAGATTAAACTACTTCGAAATATTTTGTTGTGGTCCTCTACAAATCAAATGGTGACACATTAATTCCGGTCATAAATTGTAGACTTCCGACCAACTTCTGTCCTCTAAATATAAGGTATTCCTGATTAATGTTGGAGAATTTTCCAAAACAAGGACAATAATTAATTACAGTAGGAGCTATCTTTTTGCGGTTTGAAAAGGGACGAATCAAAATTTAACTTCGCGACTTTGGAAACTACGCGAGCACATTAACTTGACACATTTGAAACTTTCTAAAGTTCTCAACTTCTATTTATCTTATCGATTAAGATAATTTGCTAAAGTAATTAATCTCGCGAATTGAAAAGTTGAGGTCCATATTTACTTGGCAGGAAAAAAGAAAGACAATTGGATGAATTCTGATCTAACTTTGGAAGACTTAATTAAATTAAATCGAGTAAACTAATAAATATAGTAGTCTAAGATCCCAATCTAGATCGACCTTCACCCATCTGTTTATCTAATGAAACATTTGTTTTATTAAAGTTGTTACTTATTAAAAAAATAAGTCCCCATTCCTTAATTAAAAAAATATATTAAGTTAATCTTGTTTAGTTAACGCTGTTTGTTATTCCGCGATTCAAAAACATTCCGGTGTGTATTACTTTATGATTTGACAGACATAAAGGAAATTGAAAATAAAATTTGACAAAACTTTGACGGACATTGAAACTCAAAAACTACTTTACCTATCCACCTAAAATTTGTATATATTTTCTTTAGATATTTCGTAAGGTAACGCTGTTGAGATATTTTTGTTGAACAATAATAAATATGTTGATTTTCACACGTTTTTGCAGAAAACTCGTTGTTTTGACTTCTGAGTTATACCAAAATTGAAGATTTCAGTACTAACTTTCAACTAGTAAACTATAAATGAACTATAAAAATCTTATATTTTTTGTTAAGTTGTCTCTTAAGTTTTAAGACACTTTTTAAAGATTTGTTTTGCTTCTAAATCCAGTCTTTAGAAATAATAAATAATATTCGTCACAATAACAGATTATTGGGATCTCGTTAATTTACATGTAATTTATATTATAATATATTGAATCCGTTGGGAGTAAATCTCGTTTCCAAGTCAAATTACTTGTATTTATTTAATCATATCCGCACCGCCTACTTCATTATAACACCAAAAAAGGGAATATTATGACGTGTTTAATTATGTTTAAAACAATGCGGCAGTTTTGGGGGTATTAATGTATTATAGATACTGGAAATGTAGTGTTTTGCTGTCTAAATACTATGAGTTGCTGGGAGACTTAAAACTTCCATCCATCCAATGGAACTACAGCCCAAACCGGGCCTTGGCCTCCTTCCGCAAGCTCCTCCAATCATCACGATTTACTGCTGTTATTTTCCATGAACGCGTTTTTAGGAGGTTTTTGGCATCCTTAGCTACTTCGTCTTCCCATCTTTTGTTTGGTCTTCCAATAGATCTTTTTCCTTGCATCCATGCATTTAGAAATTTTCTGGGGATTCTATTCTCATGCATGCTGACCTCGTGCCGTGCCACTCGTAATCCCTGCATTCTAGTGTACTGAGTTAGTATGCTTACTTAAATAACTTGACTTAACACATGATAAGAAACATTCCCACAAAAGCAAATTAAGTAAACTAATAATACAACACAGCCATACAAAAACGTTGCCTGGAGGCCTACAACAAACACTGTATCTACTACATAAAGAAAAGATTTTTAATCACGCATGGGAAGAGAGCAGTGAGAGATGATATACATACTATCGTCATCATCATCATTAATGGCGTTGCAACCCTTCGTGAGTTTTTGCTGCGTTTACTATTTCCTTCAATTTTTGCCAAATTTTTTCCTGGACCAATGACTCACCAACAAATGGAACTCTTGGAGAGTCATTCTGCACGTTCAGTGGCATACTGGTTTACCAATGAAGGTATTGATGTTTTACCTTAAGCAGCACAATACTCCGACCTGAATTCCATCGAGAATGTTTGGGATATGCTTCCGGCTTGGGCAAACTTACCTCAACAGGGTATCGACAATCTTATTTTGTCTATAAACAACAGCTTTTTGTTTTCATTTTGTTTCTTATTGCGCCCATATTTTTTTAAATTGTACTTCTCGATTTTTTGACATTTCTGAAATGCATTCTGGTTATTTTTGACATTTTAACAAATGTTGCATATTAAATACAACTAAACACTAAAAATCAATTAAAGTAACCATAACATCTGTTTTTAAAAAAATATCCCTAGACTTTTCCGATGTATGTATTTATGTTCGGTACTATTTCGTACTTTTCTCTAATTATTTTAACAATAGTTAAAAATAGTTTTTAATAAACAAAAAGAGAATTTTGATAAGAAACACGTACTCTCTTTTCCCTTCTGTTTCGTACGTACAAAAATCATTTGTGTGTTTCTAAAAAATGTTATACCACAAAAGCCACAAACTAAAGAGAACGCCCCAAGAATTATTTGCGGAGTTTGTCTAACAAACATATAAAACCATGTTGTAACACGCCTATTCCCAAAGTTTGTTTCATAAAAAATTCTCCAGAGTTACATGGTACGAAAGTCCGGACCTGGCAGAATCCCAACCAACACCTGCAGCTTACTCTGCAGTTTCCACCAGAAGTTTGTTAGATTGTTTCATTATATTTGCATTGTAAAATTCATTATTATTCTTGGTCTTGTCGAGTTCAGTCATATTTAAAATTGTAGTTTAGAAATAAAAATATTTTTAAAAACCGATTTCATTTTTCGAAATCCAAAATTGGCGCAGTCAGTAGGATTTGTGCGAGTCGCGAAACTGTGAATTTCGTATTTATCGGAAAACAGAACTTTTCGGGACTTTGGCGTTTTAACACCTTAAGTGCAAATCCAAACGAACATTCCGTTTTGTGGAAAGCAGCCCCAGTGGAAAGCAGCCCTTCAGTGACAGCAGACCTTCATTTGGGTAGACGAATTTGGAGAAGTAGTTGGCAAAGACTATCGAGGTGAGTGCCAAGTTTCCTTCTTGCCTTCCTTATTTATTTTTCATAAATTCGGAAGATAGTTTTGTTAAGACATTGTTTATGAAACGATATTTTAATTTTTATGATTGATGAAGATTCCTTGGTAGAATCTCTTAAGAATTTAAAAGTAAGCTTTAAAAGTAAAAAGAGTAAAGATAAGAAAAATATTAAAATGGCAACTAGTCAAGCTGAACGTCGTCCTATTAATTGGGAATTATTTAAATCAAAAATTTCAAATATTAGACCTTATGATGGCGATACTAATACCTTAAACAAATTTATTTCTCTTTGCGATAATTTAGTTATTACATATAGAGCATATAATGACCAAGAATTAAATAATCACATTTTTGAATGTATTCAAAATAAACTTGTAGGAAAGGCTGAGCTTATGGTAGGAAATAGGGTAGAATTAAATGATTGGACACTTTTAAAAGCCGCGCTTATACAATGTTTTTCTGATAAACGTAACTTAGAATGTTTAACACAAGAACTGACTAGAACTAGGCCACAAAGAAATGAAAATTTAATAGAATTTGGAAATAGATTACAATTATTGAGAAGTAGTATAGTACAAAGAATTAGCAATGATACTAATCTTGATGCAAATCAAAAAGTTGTTTTCATACAATTTTGCGAAAATACAGCACTAAATACTTTTATTGCAGGTTGTACCGGCACATTAAGAAATAATATGCATTTAAAAGCACCAGCTTCTTTAGAACACGCCATAGCTTATGTAAATGAATTCGAGAACTTCGAAAAACTCTATTCCGATATTAATGACAATAAATCACACCAAAATAGAAACAATTTCAGAAAGCAGAATTTCCCTAATCCAAACAGGCAATTTTATAATCCTATGAGCAATCAATATTTTCAACCAAACTCTTCAATTCCCCCAAATCCAAACTTTAATACAAATAATAATTATTTTCAAAATCCCCCATGGCCTCGCCAACCTATTAACGTACAGCCTCAACAGTTACCCCCTAAAAATCTCCCAACGAACTCAGAAGTCTTCGGACCTTCCCGAAATACGAATATTTTCAGACCAAATCAAATTCCCCAGCATCTCCTTCCGAAGCCGGAACCGATGAATATGTCTACAAATTCTAGATTCCCGTCAACGTTCAATAGAAGAACAAATAATTTTAGGAGAAACTATTTTCAAAATAATGGGCAAAAGCCAAATATAATAGCTGAAGAATTATATAATAATGATTACGATGGACAGGAATGCGAACAGACGCATAGCGACGTCGACGCAGATATCCATTCCAGTGAGCAAGTAGATTTAGATTATTTTTCTCAGAATTTTCAGGAAGCCGCCTCAGAAAACCAAATAACTTAATCGAATTGAATTTAACCTCTAATAACCCTTTACCTTATATTACTATTTCTAATCCTCCATTAAAATTATTGGTAGATACCGGTAGTACTAAGTCAATCTTAAAACCAAGTATTGCTGAACAATTTTATTCAGATTGTATATTTCATTCCAACGTTTTAATTTCCACGTCTCTCGGTACGAAAAATATCAAATACCAAGCTGCGATACCAGCGTTTCAAGAATTTAACCGCGACAATATCTTAAATTTCATATTATACGACTTCCACGAATTTTTCGACGGCGTGGTCGGTATAAATGACCTATTATCAATGAGGTTTAATATTGACCTTAATAATAAATGTCTTGTTAGCACTAACGCAATAATCCCTATTAAATTTAGAAAACCATCAGACATAAAGTTTGAAATATCTGTTGGCCCTTATGAAAAGATTTTAAAGGAAGTGCCTGTGACCGTACCAAACGGTGAAATATTAATTGATAAGATAATTTTAGGTGATATGTATGTACCAGAAATGCTAACTGTAGCAAATAATGGTTTAGCTTTAGTAGAATTTGTCAATGAAACAAATAAAAATTTATCTATAACTTTATTAAAACCCCTATACGCTTATCCATATAATTCTAATGTTTATCAATGTTATAAATTTGAATTTTCTAATAGACAAAATAAACATAAAATAGATAAAATGCAAATACAAAATCTTGTTAGAACGGATCATATGAACGCAGAAGAAAAATCCGAAATTATCAAATTATGCTCTCAATATAAAGATATATTTTTGAAACCCGGTGACCCACTTACATTTACGTCAAAAGTAAAACATGTTATTAAAACAACCGACGAAGAACCTGTACATGTAAAGTCGTACAGATATCCGTATGTCCACAAGGAAGAAATTAAAAAGCAAATTGACAAAATGTTAGACGACGGGATTATTAGACCCAGCAGCAGTCCTTGGGGATCGCCGCTTTGGATCGTAAAGAAGAAACTCGATTCTTCCAATCAACAAAAATTTCGTTGCGTTATAGATTATAGGAAACTTAACGATAAAACCATTAGTGATCGATATCCGATACCCAATATTACCGAAATATTGGACAAATTAGGACGAGCACAATATTTTACTACTCTTGATTTAGCTAGCGGTTTTCATCAAATCGAGATGAGCCCCTGCTCCATAGAAAAAACAGCATTCAGCGTTAATAATGGACACTACGAATTTTTAAGAATGCCTTTTGGCTTAAAAAACGCACCATCCACCTTCCAAAGGGTAATGGATGAAATATTAAAGGATTTACAAAATAAAATCTGTATGGTATATATGGACGATATAATTATTTTTAGCACAAGTCTCCAAGAGCACATTCAAAATTTAAAATTAGTGTTTGCAAAACTAAAAGATGCACAATTAAAAATACAAATTGATAAATGCGAATTCCTCAGAAAGGAAGTTGAATTTTTAGGGCATATAGTGACCCCAGACGGAGTTAAGCCTAATCCAAAAAAGATTAAAGCTATTAAAAATTTTCCTATCCCTCATACACAGAAGGAAATAAAATCATTTTTAGGTTTGTTAGGATACTATAGAAAATTTATTAAAAACTTTGCAGCTATAACTAAACCTATGACCATGTGTTTGAAAAAGGATCAGAAAGTTATCCACAATAAAGAATTCTTAGACTGTTTTAATATTTGTAAAAATCTTTTAACTTCAGATCCTATTTTAGCTTATCCTGACTTTAATAAAACTTTTCAATTAATAACAGATGCCTCTAATTTCGCAATAGGCTCTGTTCTAATGCAAGATAACCATCCTATATGTTACGCCTCACGTACTTTGAATTCAGCCGAAATTAATTATTCAACCATAGAAAAAGAGTTATTAGCGATTGTATATGGTTGCAAATATTTTCGACCTTATCTCTTCGGTCGCAGATTCCAAATTTTAACTGATCATAAACCCCTTCAGTGGTTGTTCTCACTTAAAGAGCCAAACTCTCGCTTAGTAAGGTGGAGACTTAAGCTCGAAGAATTTGATTATAATATTCAATATTTAAAAGGAAAAAATAATAAAGTAGCCGACGCACTTTCTAGAATTAAAATAGATTCCGACTTGAATGCTATCGAGACAGAATCGATGGATGTTAATTTAGGCGACATAAATGAAATAATAGATAATGAACTAAGCAACTTAGACGATTTACCGCAACTTTCAGAAGGAGACCTTGACTCCTTACTAAATGATGGATCAACAAATAAAATAAATATTATTTCGGACATACAAGTTCGACCCCCTTTCGAAAATCCAGAAACAGAAGACTCAGATTTAGAAACGTGTCATACTTCTTTAGAAAATCCAATTCTAGGTATACCCATAACCGAAAGAGCTTTAAATACTTATAAAAATCAAATTATAATAATAGGTGGAGAAATAAATAAAATAAAATGCAAAAATGAAAAAATATTTGATAATAATAGATTTTATGTTACTTTACCCCAAAGAAATATTGAAAAAAGTATTTTTAAATTTGTAAAAGAATATATAGACCCCAAAAAGATTTATGCATTGTATTTTAGAGAAAATATTTTTTCCGCAAATCGCCAGGAAATTTTGACATTCCTGTAAAAATTTCTTGAAGAAAAAGTCAGGACTTCCTTACTGTAAGGAAATGTCATTTCCTTACTGTAAGGAAATTATATTTCCGTACAGTTGTTAGTGTTCTATTTATAAGCGTCAAGTTTGACAATTCAACCTCAATACGTTTCCATAGTAACCCAAGTAATTTTATTAGGAATTTCAATACACCATTTATTTGGGAATAAAATTATCGCGTTTTTTTTTAAATCAATCAATATCTGTCGAATTTTAAACGATTTGCGGAAAAATAGTATGTTTACCTCGTAGGAAAAGCCACATTCCTGGACTCTGTGTTGCTAAGTCTCGGCTTGCGCCTCGACTTAGCAATCTTCACAGTCGTCCAGGAATGTTAAGCTTTTCCTACCCGGTAAACAATGTACTATACCAGAAACATTTGTAGTAATAGTTCAGAATTATTTTAAAAATTCTGCTTTTAAATTTGTACATTCCACAAAATTTTTAACTGACATAATAAATACGCAGGAACAAAAAGAAAAATTAGAATATTATCATGTACACAAAAAAGGACATCGTGGTATAAACGAAGTAAAAATGTCTTTAGGATCACGTTACTATTGGCCAAAAATGGCAGAAGATATCGAACAATTTATAAATAATTGCGAAACCTGTCTTAAAAATAAATACGATAGAAATCCTCCAATTACAAAATTTAGTTTAACTCCCACTGCATCAAAACCCTTTGAACATATTCATGTAGATGTCTTTAAAATTTCTAATCAATCATATTTAACGATCATAGATTCATTTTCGAGATATGCCCAAGCATACCCTTTACCTAGTGTCAATGGCACCTCTGTAGTGGAAAATTTACTTCTCTTTGTAAGCCACCATGGTTTACCATATAAAATTACCGCCGATTGTGGCACAGAATTCAAAAATAATGACCTTAAAGATTTTTGTAAACTTCACCATATAGAACTACATTTCACAACTTCTAAAAATAGTAATTCCAACTCTCCCGTAGAAAGGTTTCATTCTACATTAATAGAATGCTTTCGCTGTCTTAGAGAGGAAAATAAAGAATTAACCCCTAATCAATTAATAAAACATGCTATTCTAAGTTATAATAATTCAATTCATTCCATCACTAAATTTACCCCATTTGAAATCATAAAAGGACATATTAATAGTCCAGATCCTTTTGACTTGGACGATAACCTTATATTATCTTACTATGTACAAAATCATAAAAAAGCAAGTAAACAGTTATATGAAATAATAAAAACTAGAAACGAAGAAACAAAAGAAAAAATAATTAATAAATTAAATGAAAATCGAAATGACCCTCCAGATTTTTCTAACCAAGACGTTGCATACGTCAAAACAAAATTGCGCGATAAAAAGGCACCCAAATTTAAAAAGACTGAAATTGTTCAAGATTCAGGTCTTATATTACAAACTAATAAAGGAAATTACCATAAAAATATAATCAGAAAACCCAAAATAAAACCAAAAATATCTTTTCAGGAAAATGAAAATCCGGACAACGTGTTTGCTCCTGATATTCCTGGCACTTCAACATAGATGTGAAGGAGAAGATGTAAAAATTACTCCTATATCGAACCCTTTTGTTGAATACCCAGTAAAAATAAGCAACGGCAAATCTAGGGGATTTTTGTTATTGTATGATGTAGTTGGAAACAATGTTATATAAGTGTAAGATGTCAACTGTAAGCAAAAACAAGATGTCAAAGAAAAATAAATGTTGATTTTGATGTTTAAGTTATTTGTAGAATTATTGAGTTTTCTTTTAAAATAAAACTGACTAGAAGTACTTCGGTGTTTAATTAACATCCACGCAATTCTGCAAAACATCAGGTTATGGCCCAGATCACTTGTTTCGTGAGTATTTCGCCAGTAAAAAAGTCAGTGTTGAAGAGCCTGTGTCGGTAGTTTGCCGCGGCCAACGAAAATAAAAAAAAGAAAAGCTGAAAAAAAGGTGAAAAAGAAGCTCGAGTATATATACATAAAAAAAAAAGAAAAACATAAATCCGAAAAATGGAAAATTCATCGGCTGCGTTGAAACTTAGTGGTGGTGACAACTGGGTAGCCTGGAAATTTCAAACAAGGGTAGTGCTAAAAAGCCGTGGTTATTATGACATAGTAATAGGAAAGTCTGTGAGACCGAGCACTACTGGAGATGACCAAAAGAAATGGGATGCTGGTGATTCAAAAGCACAAGAATTTATAGTAACCAGAATAGAGCAAGGCCCTATGACACACATTTTATCCTGTGAGACCTCGAAAGATATGTGGACAAAGTTGAAGTCTGTCTACGACAAAGAGTCAGAGGTGAGCATTCATTTAATGCAACAAAAGTTTTTTCTCTTGGAGTTTTCATCAGGTAAAAATGTTGCCTCATTCATATCACAGCTTGAAGAGATAAAAAATAAGCTAAAGCAAGCTGGTGAAGAGCTGTCCGATAAAATGATCATGACAAAAATACTTATGGCATTGCCAGAGGAATATAAGCATTTTCGATCCGCATGGGAATCCGTACCATCTGATAAACAAACCCTAGATGAACTTACATCAAGACTACTTATCGAAGAAGAAAGAAGTAAGTCAGCACAGGGCAGCACAGCATTGGCGATGAAAAGTGATACAAGCAGAGAATTTAAAGGGCAAAAGAAAACCAGATTAAAGTGCCATTTTTGTGGCAGAGGTGGCCATATTGCGAAAAATTGCTTTTTCAAGAAGAAAGAGAGAGATAATAATAGCCAGAAAGACATAAAAGTATGCAGTCAATGTAAAAGACGAGGACACAACTTACAAGAGTGTTGGTTTAATAAAAATAAAAATGAAAAACAACAGACAAGCAGAGAAGAAAATAAAATTGACAGTAATGCATTCATGGTATATACTGGGAGTAAGAAAAATAAAAATGAATGGTGCTTGGACACAGGAGCTAGCGAACATATGTGCTGGAATCAAGATCTGTTTGAAGAATTGATAGAGATAAGCTATAAAAAACAAGTAAAAGTCGGAAATGGAGAAAAATTACCAGTTAAAGGTATTGGAAAAATAACTCTATGGGCATTTAATGGTAAGAAATTTATAAAGTCAACCCTGTCAGATGTATTATTTGTGCCAGATTTACAATTTAATTTATTCTCAGCTGGATGTGCCTTAGATAAAGGTTATAAGATGTTTTCAAACAATGAAAAATGTGAATTTTATAATGACAAAGGAGAAATAAGAGCATTGGCAACACGGGATAACAAATTATACAAAATGTTATTCTCACAAGAACAAAACACTGAAACCTTTGCAAATATTTTAATTTCGGAACGCACCCCTAACGAAAACTTGTCTGACGGTCAAGTTCAAGAAAACAGCTGTTTAGTAGATGTATTTTTATCAGAGTGTAATTCTGCAAAAACAACAGAAAGTTTGAGAGTTTGGCACTGCAGACTAGCACATCAAAATACTACATATGTGAGAAACTTTTTAAGGCAAAATAACATTGATTTTATAGACGAAAAATTCGTGTGTGAACAGTGTTTAACAGGTAAACAACACAGAATACCATTCAAGTTAAGTGAATCAAGAGCAAGTGAGCCATTACAATTAGTGCATACAGACGTATGTGGCCCTATGGAAGAAGAGTCTTTAGGGGGAAATAGGTATTTCCTGTTGTTAAAGGATGACTATACAAATTATAGGTACGCGTATTTCATGAAAAATAAATCAGAAGTTAAGAAACACCTTAAAAATTTTATATCATTAGCCGAGAGAGAGACAGGCTGCAAGATGAAAACTTTACGATCAGATAACGGTTTAGAGTTTATGAACCAAGAAATAAAGGAGATGCTTGACTATCAAGGCATAAAACATCAGAGATCAGTAGTGTATACGCCTCAGCAGAACGGTAGGGCTGAGAGGGAAAATAGAACCCTAGTTGAATCAGCCCGAACTATGATACAAGGGCAAAAGTTGAATAAAAACTTGTGGGCAGAGGCCATACATACAGCAGTGTATGTTTTAAACCGAACAGGCCCTAGTAGCATAAAAAATGTGACACCTTATGAATTATGGTACAAAAAGAAAGTCAATAATATTTCTACACTCAAGAGTTTTGGTTCTAGAGTATCAGTGCATGTCCCAAAAGAGAAGAGATTAAAATGGGATGCAAAAAATATGTTTGGTTTCTTTATTGGCTACAGTGAGGATGTAAAAGGTTACAAAATATTTGTCCCAGACAAAAATAAAGTTGAAATTCATCGAGATGTCATATTTTTGCCCGAGAAAACCATAGAAATAAAAAATGGGGAGACAGACATGAATAAAAACATACAGATGATATGTGAGGAGATAAAGTCAGAAGAAGATGACAGTGAAGCAGAAGAACCTCAAAATAATAGAGAAGAAAGCAGTGAGAGTGACCTCGAAACTGATAGCAGTATTGAAGATGTGAATGAAATAGAGCAGGAGCATGGATATGACCTGAGAAGACATATAAAAAGACCCTCAAGATATGATGATTATGTTCTGGATGATGACGAAATGAGTTTGTTGACTTTTAGTGATGATGAAGAACCCCAGACGTATGATGATGCAGTGGCCAGTAGTGAGTGTAAAAATTGGAAGAAAGCTATGCAATCAGAAATAAATGCGTTGCTAGAAAATGAAACATGGGAGTTTGTGCAAAGTAGTGATGGTCAAAAAGTCATTGAGTGCAAGTGGGTGTTCAAGAAAAAGAAAAATGAAAATGGTAAAGTAGTGAAATATAAAGCTCGTGTGGTAGCTAGAGGTTTTCAACAAATTGGTATGTTTTTTAATGATATTTATAGTCCAGTAGCAAAATTACCATCAATAAGGATTTTCTTAGCCATGTGTAATACTTTTGATATGAAAATTCATCAAGTAGATGTTTGTAGTGCATTTCTAAATGGGGATATTAAAGAAAATGTTTTTATTTCACTCCCAAAGGGATTTAAAGAAAAAGAGGGCACTATTTGCAAATTAAGAAAATCCTTATATGGTTTGAAAAGTTCACCTAAAAATTGGAATGACAAATTTCATAATTTGATGCAAAATTTGAGTTTTTCAAGATCTGAATATGAATATTGTCTTTATATTAAAGTAAATGAAAAAGGTAGGATATACATTTTGCTGTATGTTGATGATTTGCTGTTGGCAGGTACAAATGATCAAGAAGTTGAGAAAATAAAATACATTTTAAACAAAAACTTCAAAATGAACGACTTGGGTCAAATAAAACATTTTTTGGGTATGTGCATAACTCAAAATTTGTCTGAAGGCAAAATAAAAATTAATCAAACTGTTTACTTAAAAAATGTTTTGAAGAAATTTGACATGTCAAGCTGCAAACCATCAACAACACCAATGGATAATAATTTTCACCACGATTTTCTCAAACGAAAAAAATCTGAGAGCATAGAGATAGAAAAGAAATGTAGAGTTGCTATAGGATGTTTGATGTATGCAATGTTATGCTCAAGACCAGATTTGTGTATAGCTATAGGTATATTAAGCAGGTATCAAACATGTGCAAGTAACGATTTGTGGGTAGCAATAAAAAGAGTATTGAGATATATTCAAAGCACAGTTACTATGAGTTTGATATACTATAAACATAAATATAAACAGGAAAATTTGATAGTAGGGTACTCAGATTCAGATTGGGCAGGTGACCGTACTGATAGAAAATCTACATCAGGATATGTATTCAAAGTTTTTAATTGCACGGTGTCATGGGCATCACGGAAACAGTCTACAGTCAGTTTGTCCTCTACTGAAGCTGAATATGTTGCACTAAGTGTATGTGTGAGTGAAGCATGTTGGCTAAGATACTTAATGTATGATTTAAAAATAAAACCTGATTATGTAGCGGTTCTAATTCATGCAGACAATCAAAGCGCTATAAGGGTTAGTAGAAATCCGGAATTTCATAAGAGACTAAAACATGTTGATATTAGATTTCATTTTGTACGAGATAAAATTAAGGAAAATATTGTTGTATTAAAATATCTTAATACAAGTGACCAACAGGCTGACATATGTACAAAACCATTAGGTTTAACTCTGTTTAAAAAATTTAGAGAGTTGCTAGGTTTAGAATAAAAAATTAATTTAGATCTAGGAGATTTACCGTTGAGGGGGGGTGTTGAATACCCAGTAAAAATAAGCAACGGCAAATCTAGGGGATTTTTGTTATTGTATGATGTAGTTGGAAACAATGTTATATAAGTGTAAGATGTCAACTGTAAGCAAAAACAAGATGTCAAAGAAAAATAAATGTTGATTTTGATGTTTAAGTTATTTGTAGAATTATTGAGTTTTCTTTTAAAATAAAACTGACTAGAAGTACTTCGGTGTTTAATTAACATCCACGCAATTCTGCAAAACATCACCTTTGTTACCCATATTGTTAGGACCCTGTAAAATTATTTACACTAAGCATACTTTTATACACTATCTAGATTTAAGAGAAGTAACTAAACAGATAACTAGTTTAACTAAACATTTTTATAGCCTTAAGAATAGTCTAATAGTAAGTAATGCTTCTAACCCTATATCTTTTCATAACTTAGCTGAACAAATGACAAAAAGAACCGAATTCTTAATAAAAATTCTTGAAAGAAAATTTGAAAATTTAAATCCACATATTCGCTCTAAAAGAGGTTTAATAGATGGAATAGGCAAAATTAATAAATGGGCTTTTGGAACTTTAGATGCCGACGATGGAGAACGATACGATAAAGCAATCAATATTTTACAATTAAATCAGAAAAATGTAATTCATGAACTTAACCTTCAGTCAACTTTGTACAAAAAGCTTGTTAATCATTATAATCAGTCTTTATCAACCTTGTGGCAAAATCAACAAAAATTGCAAGACAATATTGAAAAATTTAAATATTCATTAGAAACCAAAATAATTACTTTGGGTAACTACATAACTTATCAAAGTATCCTTTACCAAATTAATCTCGATTGCCAAAATTTAATAACATTTATTGACAATATTGAAAATTCGATCGTTTTCTCTAAATTAAATACTCTTCACAATTCAATAATATCTACCCAAGAAATCTCAGAAATGATGTCATATTTATCACATATATACAAAGAAGAACAAATCGCAAAATTTAACAATGTGCTAACATACTATCTCTTTCTCAGTACCCAAGTAACCTTTTATGAATCCAAGCTTATATTCGCTATCCATGTTCCCATATTCAAATCAGAAAATTACGACTTCTTCCATGTTTACCCCGTAATACAAAATCATCAAACATATATTCCTTTATATCCCTACTTGGCAAAAGGAGAAAAATCACTATCGATAAAAGAAGAATGTCCCATCCTCGAAACCAGATACTACTGTCAACAGGACTACACCCAAATAGATACCTGCACCTATAAATTGATTGATGGACGTAATCCAGAGAAATGCTACGCCACTGAAATAAATCTACAAGAACCCATTATTGAACACGTTATGGATAACCAAATCTTGATAATTCCGTCCAGTACTGTCAAATTCATCTCAAAATGTGTGTCCAATTCGTTTTTGGAAATAAAAGAACCTTCGTTAATAGAAATCCCACCAAAATGTGAAATAGAGGTTGGAACCTTAAAATTTTCAAACAACCCACGTATCCAATCTGGAAAAATCATTATATTACCAAAATTAGAACATTTTTCGACTGAAAAGGTAAATTATCAAGTAACCAATTTAAGCAAAATCGATGTGGAAGGACTATACGAAATTAACAGAATCACCAGAAATTTTTCACCTGTAGAAGAAATTGGCTTTCCAACTACACCCATTATCAGCACTGGTTCAGTCATCCTAACTATATTAATACTAATCGTTACAATTTATGTCATTACTAGATGCCGAAAATATTACAAAAATAAGAAGGTTCCTGACGAAATCCCATTGGAAGAAAGATGTCCCCAAAATTTGGAATCCAAAAATACCTCCGTTATTTTTTCCTCTTAAGGACGGAGGAGTTACATGGTACGAAAGTCCGGACCTGGCAGAATCCCAACCAACACCTGCAGCTTACTCTGCAGTTTCCACCAGAAGTTTGTTAGATTGTTTCATTATATTTGCATTGTAAAATTCATTATTATTCTTGGTCTTGTCGAGTTCAGTCATATTTAAAATTGTAGTTTAGAAATAAAAATATTTTTAAAAACCGATTTCATTTTTCGAAATCCAAAATTCCAGTGTGTAGAAAAGGTGTAATACCAACCATTTAGAGGGTTTTAGCAACGCCTGGAGTGTTTCACACTCATAAAGAAAACATTCACGTAATGTAACAAAGATAGTTATCGATTTTTTGTTCAGTTTACACACCAGCTCTACACTAATTAGTTGTAGATAAATATGTAAGTATAACGTATATAAATAACGAACTTTTTGATGAAAATTAAAGTATATACGTAGGCTATCCAGAAAGTAAGTTACGTTTTGGAATAAAAAAACAAGTACAGGAAATAGCCGTTTATATAACAAGGGAGGAAAGTGCTACTTTTCCTCCCGAGAAAAGGCACTTTACCCCCATGTTATACATATGATTTTTCCACCTTCCTCATATAACAAGTCATTTTTCATTTTGAAATAATAATTTATATATGTAACTAACAAAATGTATTAGAAAACTAAAACTAACAAGTAGGTACAGTATGACTGTCAAGTGTCAAATATAAGTCAAATTATTAATATAAACATTATTTATTTATTTATTAAGCTCAACAGGCCTTGAAGGCCTAGGGCAGAAAGATTTAATTTTTCTTTACAATTACTACATATTACATAATACCTATATAATGCTATATCCTATACAGTGAACTCTCCCTTGAACGGACAGTCGTTGTTCCGCATAAAGTGTCCGTTTAAAGGAGGTGTCCGTTGAAGAGAAAAAAATATGTTATCTTAAAATGTTTAAAAATAAGTGCATGTATGTATGTGTATATATGTACATATACATAGAAATATTAGTTTAATATTGCATAACACAAGTTATGGATGATACGTAACATTGTCTAGAAAAAAAAGAGCTTTTCGATTTTCTCCCTGCATTCTTTTAACAATTTTTTTTTTATTTAGCTAATGCCTTGACAACTAATGGTCATTGGCATGGTGATGGTACAGTGGATTTTTCCAATTAGGTACCTAGTTTAATGTGTAGTGTGTGTTGAGTTGTTGAGTAAGTGTCTTGTTATTTTCCAAAGTCGACGTCATTGTATTTTCAAAGAAAAGCTAATTGTATCCGAACATCTGCGGTCCCTCCGGTTTTTAACAAATTTAATTGGCCATTCTGTCATAATTTCCCTTGTCATTTGTTATCTACGGATTCTTATTGCTGTACCATTCGATAGGTAATTGTTCTGCATGTAAACCCTTGAACCAACGAGTAATTTTACTTTTCCCGGTTACCAGTGCCCTTTCTTTGGTCCCCATCATATTGGTGCAAAAAAAATTGTGATCCTATTTTTAGAAGCCTTACCTTCAGTGCACCTTTCTCCTTTCAGGTTACATATAAGTTTTCTTGGGTAATGCTCTAAACCCTAAAAATAATCCCATCACTTATTAACATTCCACTGCTGTCAGAAAACAGAAAAAAAATGTTAATTTGAAAAATAAACATTGCCTTTCGCTTAAATTAAATGTTCACACTGCTAAGAGGCAGGTGGGTGGCAGCTTTAATATTGAATTTAAGCGAAAAACAATATTTATTTATCAAATTCATCAAATTTATCAAAATAACATTTTTTCCTGTCTTCAGACAACAGTAAAATGTATTTCCAATTAAATAAATTATATACATTCTTCTTTTTGTCTCAACTATTTTAATTCAAAAAATTTTTTTGGGCACTCTGTATAAATAATTATGTTAATGTTTTTATTGGTCAATAGAGAATTTCTTGCTTTTTGGCACCTTTCAAATGAGCTATCACACGACCCCTATTCTTATTTAAAAAAATCATCCATTGCGTCATCACGCCAGATGGATGACGTCACTAGTATGATATATATGCCAAAAAATTATAATTTAAAAATAAAAATCGACCTGATTTATAATTTATCTCCAGAGTCGCCCATTCTCGATAAAATGAATTTATTACACCTCAAACGTCCTCACTGTACCTATAACTTCAGAGGCTTATATTTTAAAACCATGATTTTTTGGAGCTACGAGCCCATTTAGTCTTTTGTTCTACACATCAAGGACTACCAAAATCCAAAGTTTCAAAGCATTTGACAGAGAGCCATTTCCCATAAGGTTTCTGCGGGCTCCTTTCAATTGGTTCGTTGTTTTTAGCCAACAAGAACTGTATTATCGTATCTCAAAAAGTGTGAGATTTTCGATCGCAGAACACGTTTAAAACAGCTGCTGTAAAATAACGAGAAGAGACAGTGACTTTTCGTTAGCACAGCTGGACAGCTACTGAATACTGAACGCAAGAACGCCACGATGCTAAGATGGCCGCGCTAGCCCCGCCCCTAGCGGCTACGAATCAAAACGTAACGAAATTTCTAGATAGCCCTCGTATTAGCATGGTATATTAAGGAGAGGAACTCAATTTATTTAAACTGCTTAAACACACATTTTTCTATATTGTAACTTTAAAAAAATATTAAAGAGCCACTGAAACAGAAATTTAGGGGAGAGATTAAATGTCCAGCAAACGACGGCACTGTTGCCAGATTTACCTTTTTCCTATTAGCGAGAATTTTAAAATTAGTGTAATGCCACTTTGGTTTTAAAAGAGAGTTCTGTATTCTTAAATTTATAACCTTACTTTTACAAGTAATTAGGATTATTTTATTTAAATGTAAATATTGAAACAAGTATTGTACTGTGTCATAATTTAAAACTCATGTTGCAGTATTTTGAAAAAAAAAATGAAGCTCAAAAGAAATATACTTATACAGTACAAATTATTTTTTAATGGGAATGGAAATTTACGATTTCAAAGGTGAAAATGTGTTGGGATAGTATAGATGGACACTTTTTTATTTTAGTATTAAGTGGTTACATAATTATTCAGAATATTAATAAAATTACTAGTAATTTGAATTAGTTTTAATATGTATTATAATAGTATTAATTCTCATCATGTATCTGGCTAAATAGCTAAGCGCTAAAGCCGCAAAATAAAAAAAACATTCTTAGTGGCCTAGCACCTTTACTTTGCCTAGGGGCGAGGCGAGTTAATAAATTCTATTTTCTTATTGCAGTCATTTTGTGACGGCTTAAGAAGTTACATAAATGATGTCTTTAGGCTGTGAAATTTTAACCGTAGAAAGACATCTTCATAGAAAAAAGTGGACATCTTTATGACTTGTATTTACATGATATAGGGCTTTTCACTCCGTCATTTGTTTCGAGCTTCTGTCATGTGTTGTCTAATATTAATATATCTATGTCATATGTTATTGATATTGCCAATGATACAAACCACAGACGTATGACGTAGATATATTAATATTATGTGACACTTGACCGAAGCTCGAAACAAATGACAATCGATGAAAAGCCCTATTCAATAGGGCATTTCATTCACAGTCATTTGTTTCGAGCTTCTGTCATGTGTCACATAATATTAATATATCTACGTTGTACATTATTGGTATATACCAATGATACAAACCAAAGACGTATGACGTAGATACATTAATATTATGTGACTCATGACAGAAGCTCGAAACAAATGACAATCGATGAAAAGCCCTATTGGCGTCTGCATATCAGGATCCAGTAATACTATATTATTTATCTATGATCAGGATATTGCTGGGTGTACACAAGTAAACAACACTTTTTTGATTAAAAGGTTTATTTCATTAAATCAAAACTTACATGGATACAATTTAAATAAGATATTTTTCTATTTAAGGCAATATAATAGGCGATATATATTTTAGTATAACTCTCCTACATTAACAAGCTTTAACACATTCAGTGGCCATGACGTAGCATCACGAAGGTTTTACCGAAGGTACTTTTTTACGACACATAAGTTATGTGAGTAGTACTGTGTAACTAAATAAATGATTTAACTATGTGGTACCAGCCAAGTGGAGCTTGTTCGAGATGGGTACCAAACGTGTTAATCTGGTCATGCACAGAGACTTATACTATAATATGTTATATCTCATATTGCTCACTATTGTAATGAGTGAGCCTGCATACACGAACTAATATATTATTATGGTTCTGTGTATGCAGGCTCACTCATTACTACTGTAGTGAACAATATGAGATGTAATATTATGAGATATACCTATTATATATTATGGTATAGCTCTCCATGAGTGCCAAGTTTTAAACTTAACTGATAACAACTAATGGATACCCTTTTATCCAAAATTTTATGAAAATTTTGAATGGTCATATTGGTATTAATTCCACAACCCCTTCCTATAACAATAGTCCCATTGTTGGATGTTATTGCAGTAGTTCTACTGGAAATACTTACTAAAATTGTATGTATCTGCATCACTTAGAAGTCTACCCAAAAAGCTATTAATACTCTCTAAACCATCATTAATACATCTTGTATACATAATAGGATTTTTTTCAGAATCAGATATTTTATTAAGATTTACTTACCATGCCTTATCTATGTGCCAGGCACTTAACAGTCTATTAGGAGCAATACCCATTACATTTGACGAGGCGTTGTAAAAGGTGTCGCTTATGCCTGATATGAAAACATTTGACTATAATACCAACACAGACATGTATTTAAAAAAATTGGTAAATTAAAGTAGGTATCTTTTCTATTTGAAAATAAGAAAGCAGTACAAAATCCATTCCCAAATTCATCTTTTACTAATACTGTCATAAGTTCAAAGTCATAGGAATTGAGCCCATGAGTTCCATCGATTGCGATACAGGATTTACCAAACTTAATTAACATTTCCTTTTGGCACAGTATTAAGGAAAATAAGACAAAAATCATAAATGTTAAATTCAGAATGAATATCCATTAGTATGCCCTGTTGTTTGTAAAATAATATTGGACATAAGTCTGTAAGCATTCAACCCAAAAATAAACACTGGTTGCATCATCATTGTACATATACCCATCTTTGAAATCAATGCCATAAGAGAGTTTAATGTTTGTGATATCTTTTCTTTCTAAGTAAATCAATTCTTTTTAATTCGCCTCCTATGCTATTATGCTATCCTGAACAGTCTGAAGTTTACTGAAAAAGTAAAATATAGTTATAGGAGAATCAAACACACTAGTTTGAAATTGTAAACTGTAGTAAATATTTATGAGTAATATTTAAAAAGTGGTTTAGTGGTAACATTCTTGTTTTAAATTATATTGTGTATATCGATGGCGGAAAGGCAGGACCTCATAACTGAAAAATTTGTATAAAATGAGTTATTCGGTTTTCGCTTTAGAATAAGTGTATCAGCACCTATTAAACAGCTTTTAGAGCTGGGAAAGCCTTTTGGAAGCCTTCCAGAAACTTTCCCAGCTGTAATCGCTGTTTAATAGCTGCAGATACACTTATTCTAAAGCGAAAACTGAAGTAACTCATGTTATAAAAATTTTTCAGTTACGAAGTCCTGCCTTTCCGCTGTCGATATGCAAATATTTTACTTACATTTTTGAAGAAAGTCTCAAAATAAACTTTGAAGAGATATTTATCTGATTTTGGTATTTATGTAAGTGCTCTATATCATCCTCATGCCCGTAATGTGTTTTAAAATAGTTTCAATATTTTTAGATACTATTATTCGACTAGTACACCAAATAAACATTTTGCAGGATCCTTGGGATTTTAAAGCTCTTTCTCTATCTTGTTTTGTAAAATAATTTTTTGAGGATCACATACATATACATTCATAATAAGATGTTTCATGTTCTTGTACTCTTTGTTCTCTTCCTGTGCCATCCATACAGTGCAAATCTAAAAAAAACAACATATCATGTGATTACATGGGCAGTTATACTACTTACAGCTTACTTTGTATCTAATCTATTATCTAGTATTACTCTATTAGTATCTACCTACATAAAACTATCTTTGAAATCTAAATTTTTGATATCAACATCAACCTTAATACTTAAAAATTAAATAATAATGTGGAAGTTACACGTACCTACCTAAAAGTTTTTGAATTGCAATTTTATCAACTGGAAAAGACTGCAACATAATGAGTTTGAAATTATGACACAGCACAATATTTATTGTTTCAATTTACATGTAAATAAAATAATAATAATAATCCTAATCACTTGTAAAAGTAAGGTTAAGATTTTTGACTTGAGAAAACAGAACTGTCAAATTTAAAACAAACCTGCTATAAAATTTTAAAATTCCCGCTAAAAGGAATCTGGCAACATTGCCGTCGTTTGCTGGACATTTAATCTCTCCCGAAATTTAGACCATAACATCACTTATTTTTAATAGTCCATGTGGTGAGACCGTTACCGTCTGAAAAAATTTCTGAAACGGTTTATTTATGGATTCCTATTCATAAATGTCCCCTTTACACCAATCTGAAGGGTGACAGGGCGGAATTTTTGGGCAGAAATTGTTTAACCTTCCGATGACCAACCTTTTTTTGTTACACGGATGACCCCAGGTTAAATCCCCCGGAAGAAGGGGATAAATGACCCCAGGTTAAAAATGTCAAAAATGACAATTAACAAAAAAATGAAGTTTTTTTTTAAATTTTTTTTTATGGCATGGACTTTATGTCATTCAGCCAGTCACAACATGAGTATTAGTGTCATGTGTAGTGTGTATGTTGAGTAAGTGTCTTGTTACTTTGCAAAGTCGACGTCATTAGCGTAAAACTACTTGGAATTACACATAATAGACGGTATTTTACTAAACATCAACTTCAGAATATATTTTTTATTCGTAAAATATAGGGAATTTTTTTTATTTCAAAATATGAGGATATTTAGAATGATATTAAAGTCAAATAAAAAAATAATGAGTTAAAAATTAAAAATACTTTTGAATTTATCAAAGAAAAACATACGCTGGGGTCACAATTTCCTCCGCTTGGTCATCCGAAGGTTAAACAATTTTTTAAACAAATACAAAAGATCACGTTTTTTGCGCTGAAACATATATTTTTAGATTTTTTGGGACTTTCTAAAAGAGAAAAGTATCTTGTAATTTTCTTAAAAATTGATAATTTTCGAGTTATAGGGGATTTAAAATCTGAAAAATGCGAAAATACGCATTTTCGAGGCTTAAAAACTCATATTTAAATTAGTATTTTTGAGGTTACCAGATACATAAATTGAAGATTAAACATTCAGCTTCAAGATTCTGAAGAGTGATTGCGTCTAACCTTAATTTAAACCATTGTTTTTTAATTGTTAAATATGCATGCCTATCCGATTTTTTTGCCGGTGCGGCGCGCTTTATTTCAAAAATCTCCAATTTTTCTCCGAAAAATATTTTTTCTAGATTCTTTAGGACATTCTAAATAAAATCAGTTTCTTGACATTTTTCTCAAAAGTTAATAGTTTTAAAATTATTAGCGATTTAAAATCCGAAAAATGCCAAAAACGCATTTTTTGATTTTAAATCGCTTATAATTGTAAAACTATTAACTTTTGAGAAAACTGTCAAAAAGAAATATTTTAAGAAATATTTCCTACCATTTATTTTCCGACAGCATATGTCTATCACCCACCGTTTAGCGGAGGTGGCGCCCCAAAATTGACAAGTTTTAAAAAAAGATGTTTTTATAAAAAAATTATTTTTCCCTAACTGTAATGGAAATCAAGAAGAAACCCAGCGGCAATTTATGACAAATAAGTGACTGATTTTTCGGTATAGGTTTCATTTAAGGGCAACTGTCCATTTTTTAATTACAGGGTGTTACATTTTAAAAAACCCCTTTTTATACCATCTAAACCGCCTATGCTAGAGTAAATAAACTTTCAGCGATTACCAATATACTGGTGTTATTTACAAATTTGTATAATGCACCCCCATTTTTCCCCGGAACCACTCAAAAAAAAAAAGAATTATTAAAACCACCATGCCCTTTATTAAAATGCTTCATATATAATTTTATACACGTTCTTATTACCCATGCATTGACACCAAAAGCGATTTCTTGGTGCAACCCCTGTAGCCAAAAAAATTAAATAAAATGTAGGGATGAAAAAAAAATTATTCTTTGCTTTTTGACCCATATGGGCATATGCTCCATCAATAGGGTTTTTCATAAATATATATGGTTATTGCAACATCCCTGCGGAAACTTCCCCTATCCCTGAAAATAAAATGCCGAAACTACCCCTATCCCTTAGCGAGCATGTTTTTACGATTTTGTCACCTATGCATTTTTTTGAAACAAAACTTATACATAATGAAATGCCACTTTTTTCGTATAAGCAACCGATACGGCACAGTGGCGCCGGCGCCGTAAACCTCAGAAATGTTTTTGCGGGCTCCAGTTTTTGTTTTTTTTTCGTCATCTATTCATTTTACTGATAACGTAATTATGGAAAATAAGAGAACACACTGTCTGCTACACATTATAACCTATGCATATTTTACTTCCTTTGCACCATAAAGCCACAGTGGTGGCCCAAAATCAATTTTTGCTCATTTTATTTATTAATAATTCTCCTTTTTGTCTTTCGTCTTTCCGGCGAAAATATGGGGGTGCATTATGGAAAATTTGTAAATAATACTTGTACATGGGTAATCGCTAAAAGTTTTTTGACTCTAGCATTGGCGGTTCGGATGGTATAAAAAGGGGTTTTTTAAAATGTAACACCCTGTAATTAAAAAATGGACAATCGCCCTTAAATAAAACCTATACCAAAAAACCATACACTTATATATATGGACCGTTCACTCTTGTTAGAGCATAGGTCGCTCAAATACTATGAGCTCTTTTAATCCATTTCACGCGGTGGATTAGTCCGCAGTGTCCTTTAGGTCATCGTTCATAGGTTGTGATGTTTTTTTGCCTTATCTACTATCTTCTTCCACTCATTCCGGTCCTGAATCTTTTCTCTCCAGTTTGCAATTTCCATCTTTGATATATCGTCTAGCAGTTGATCTTCCCATCTTATTTTTGGTCTTCCTCTTGGTCTATTTGTTACTGGTCTCCAGTTCACTATCTTCCTGATCAGTTCTTCTACCCCTCTTCTTTGTGTGTGTCCAAACCATCTGAGTCTTTGTGCTTTAATGAATTTTACTATTTCTTCTCCTTCAGTTATATTTATTATTTCATGGTTCATGAGCCTTCTATATTCCCCTGTTTCTGTCATCACTGGGCCATGTATTCTTCTCAAAATTTTTCTCTCAATTATTCTTAACTTTTCTTCGTATTTTTTCGTAAGGCACATTACTTCTGCTCCATAGGCTATCACTGGTCTAATTGCTGCTGTATATATTTTTGATTTTGTTTTTTTGCTCAGGTTTTTGTCCTTGAGTAGTCGGTGGTATTTCCAATATAATCTATTACCTGCTTTAATTCTTTCGTTGATCTCTATACTCCTTCCGTTTTTGCCGTCCACCATCACCCCCAGGTATTTGAAGCAATCTACTCTCTGGAATGTATTTTCACCTATCTTTATTTCTGTTATTCTGTTTACATTGTCTCTTGTGCTTATAAGGTATTTTGCTTTATTCTGATTGATTATTAATCCTCTCGTTGCTTCTCTTACAAGGGTTAAAAGTGCCTCTTCTAGTCTTTTTTATCTCGTGCTATCAGTCCTAGGTCATCCGCATATCCTATGATCTGTGTTGAGCTTTGAATAATTGTCTTTTTCAGGCCTGTGTCTCTAATTACTCCTTCTAGAGCGATATTGAATAGTGTCGTTGACAGACTGTCTCCTTGTCTTACCCCAACTTCTATTTTGATGTCGTTTGTATCTCCCTCATTTGTTTTAATTTTTGCTGTTGAGTCTTTCATTGTCATTCTAGTTAGTCTTATTAATTTTGCCGATATCTCCATTTTTTTCATTTCTTTTAGTAATTGTTGTCTGTATATGCTGTCGAAGGCCTGTTGGAAATCGATGAATAGTATGTGTAATTCTACGTCATGTTCATAGCTTTTTTCAATTGTTTGTGTTAGGACGTGTATTGCATCTATTGTTGATCTTCCTTTTCTAAAGCCCTGTTGGTATGGTCCTATAATTTTTTCTGTGTATTGATTAAGTCGGTTTCTTATAATTGTGGTCAATATCTTATACGTTGTATTTAGTAGCATAATTGCTCTGTAGTTGCAGCACTTAGTTGGATCTCCTTTCTTAAAGATTGGTGTGATATGCCCATTTTTCCATTCTATGGGCATGCTTTCGTCCTTCCAAATTGTAACCATTAACTTGTGCATTCGCTTCGTGAGCTCCTCTCCTCCGTTGATGATCAGTTCGTTGTTGATTTCATCTGGCCCTGGCGTTTTGTTTACTTTTAGTTGTTTTAGTACCTCCATGAATTCCTGATAAGTAGGTGCACCTTCCTTTTCATCTCTGTTATCTCTTATATCCTCATCATCTGAATCTGCCTTGTTGTTTTTGTATAGGTTCGTGAAATGTTTTTCCCAATCTTTTTTGTTTATTTTTGTGACAGTTTTTTTGGTGTTGTATTGTTGTTTTATGTATTCGAACAATTTCTTGTTGTCTTTATTATTCGATTCTAATTCTTGCATTTGTTCAATGATCCATGTGTTCTTCTTTCTTCTATAGAGTTTCAATGCTTCTTGCTTTTCTTTTCTATTGGTCCAATTGTTCCTGTTCGGCACTCTGTAGCCATTTGTTTCTTGCGAGGTGCTTCAATTGACTTTTTTGGTGACATTCGTCATAAAACCATTCTTTCGATTCTTTGTTTTTTTGGAATCCTATTATTTGTTTTGCTGTCTCTATTATGCTGTTCTTAATGTTTTTCCATTCCTCTTCTATTTCTATGTTCTCGTACCTGCCCAGTTTTCAGCCGCGTTTTCAGTTTGGCTATATTCCATTTCCTCCTTTTTCTTTCCTTATGATTATTTGCTTTGATTATTTTCATCTTAAGTTTTGCTATCAACAATATGTGATCAGTGTCCGCATTTGCCCCTCTATATGACCTTACGTCTTGTACTATTTGTGTCCACTTTTTCGAAATTAGAATATGATCTATTTGGTTTCCATCCATTCTTCCTGGTATCATTCATGTTATTTTGTGTTCTTTTTTATGTTTATGCCTAGTACTAACTATATATGTGTTTGTTGCTGCTGCTAGGTTGCAGATTTTTCCTCCATTGTCGTTCGTAGTGTCATGAATGGTTTCTTTGCCCGCTACATTACTATTATAGTCCTCCTTTCCGATCTTTGCATTGAAGTCACCCAATATTATTAATATATCATTCCTCGGAATGTTTTCACAGGTTTCTTCCAGGATGTCGTAGAATTCTGCTTTATCTTCTTGGCTTGCTTCTTCCGTGGGTGCATAGCAATTGACTATCGAGATGTTGGCTTGTTTATTTTCTTACTTGTGATAAATTGCCGTAGGATTTCTTCTTGATTCCCATTACAGTTAGGGAAAAGTAATTTTTTTTAAAAACATATTTTTTAAAAACTTGTCAATTTTGAGGCGCCTCCCCCGCTGAATGGTGGGTGATAGATATATGCTGTCGGGAAATAAATAGTAGGAAATATAGCCCTCTTCATATTTCTATAAAGTAATTTTTTTGCAAAACGTACAGGAAGGGCTACGTTTCGCAAAAACCAAAAATTATCCCCTTTAAAGGGTTGAAAAGGGGGTTCCGGGGCGCAATTTTTAAGAAAAATTAGTCTCATAGTAAGCTCCCCTTGATATACAAAAAAAATAATAAAACCTTACTTGTGTCCATTTTGCGAGGTTCAACCTCTGTTTCCTGCACTATATGTCCGATTCTTATTTGCCTCACATAAATTGACAATTATTTGATTGCGATATTATGAATTTGAAATTATAAGTATTCATTTTTCTTAAAATTTCATTATTTTTAAAGTGAGTTAATGAATCAGAAGGCTCTGCTAACTACCATAAAGCAATATTAAAAATTTCAATTTACAATTAATATCTTTTGCCTTTTTATAACGAGTTCTTTCGGAATACCTTAACCTCTTTATGCAACTAAACGTAATTTTAATCAATACGCTATAGAAAGGGCCCCACCTTTCAATCTTCTTGAACGTAAATTGAAAACTTTATTTTTTGAACCTAATGAAGGTTTTAATTTTCTGTAATGGAGTTTCAAAGACAGACACTCTGCGCAACGCTTTCAGTATTTTCCAGATAGGAGTGTTTTGAATCAGTTTGTGAATCGGTAAATCAAAAAAATACTAAAGTTCTTAAAACACCAACATTCCATAAGAGTGTCAACATTAAATTTCCAAATATTCTCAGTAAATCTTGGAATCCAGGAAACATTTGTCGGAAAAGTAAAAAATCAAGAAACTATCGGATAAACATGATTAAAATGCAAATTGAATTAAGAAAAGAATCAAAAACTAGAAAATACTAAAGAGAAGATAGAGGGTCGAAGTGTAGAACAACTATAAAACTCCTTCAATATCTTCTTCTTAAAGTGCCTATCCGTTCCAGATGTTGGCGATCATCATGGCTATCTTGACTTTGTTTACCGCAGCGCGGAACAGTTCAGTGGTAGTGGTGTTATACGACTTTCGTAAATTTTGGAGCCAGGAAATGCGTCTTCTTCCCGGTCCTCTTTTACCATTTACCTTCCCTTGGAGAATCAGTTGGAGAAGGCCGTAACGTTCTTGATTTCTCATTACATGTCCTAGATATTCTATTTTTTTGTTTTGATGGTTATAAGAATTTCACACTCTTTCCCCATTCTACGCAGGACTTCCACATTAGTAATTCGGTCAACCCAGGATATACGTAAGATGCGCCTATAACACCACATTTCGAAAGCTTCGAGTCGATTCATAGATGCAACAGTTAGTGTCCACGCTTCCATTCCGTAGAGCAGAACTGTGAATATGTAGCTTTTCAACAGACGGTATTTTGTTTTTAAAGATATGTCCCGACTGTTGAAAATAGGTTTCATTCTAACGTATGCTGCTTTCGCTTTTATTATTCGCTGTTTAATTTCTGTCGAGTGGTCCCATTGGCTATTTAAATTCGTACCTCGATATGTATATTGCTCAACACTTTCGACATTCTGTTAGTTGACTCTAAGTTGAGCGTTTAATATTGGTTTTTTACTAATTGTCATAAATTTGGTCTTCTGTATGTTTAGAGCTAGTCCGTATCTGCTGCTGACTTCTGTTATACGATTTGTTAATATCTGTAAATCATTGAGATTATCGGCAAAAACTATGGTGTCATCTGCATATCTAATGTTAATCAACCATTCACCATTTATTAATACTCCCTTCGCACAACCGTCTACAGCTTCCTTAAATATCCATTCAGAGTAAATATTGAATAGTAGTGGAGATAAAATACAGCCCTGTCGTACTCCTCGTTCTATTGAAATTTTATCAGTTAACTGCTCTTCTATTTTGATTTTTGCCGTTTGATTGTAATAAATGTTTCTGATAATTCTTAGATCTTTGTTGTCAATTCCAATTTCTTGCATTAGAGTTAATAATTTGTCATGTTTTATTCTGTCAAATGCTTTCTGGTAATCTATAAAGCATACGTATATATCACAATTTACATCCCTGCATCTCTGAAATAGCACTTGCACAGCAAAAAGGGCCTCCCGTGTTCCCAGAGCGTAACGAAATCCAAATTGTGTTCTTGTTAGTTGTTCCTCGCACTTTGTATATATTCGTTTGTGAATAACCTTTAGAAATGTTTTAAGTAAATTGCTCATAAGGCTTATAATTTTAGATTAGAAGATTTATAAAAGTTGATTCTAGCCATTTTTGGGGAATTATGCCTGTGTCATATACTTTGTTAAATATATTTGTCAACCATTTTATGCCGTCGTAGTCCATAAGTTTTAAGAATTCGGAATGAAAATGATCAGGGCCTACTGCTTTACCATCTTTGTTACTTTTGATGGCATACGTTACTTCTTCAACTGTAAGTGGAGGTCCATTTTCGCAATTGGTGTTTGTTGTGATGCCAGTGTTACTTCGTATATCTTGAAAAGTTTTTTCCACGTATTTATTCCAAGTAACCCTTTTCTGTTCTATTTACAATACTATGTTTTCCTGATTATCTGTCAGAAATCCAGTGTTCTTGTGTTTATATAAACCTGCAGCTTCTTTGATCTTTTTATGGAGGTTAAACGAATCATGTTTTTGTTGCAATAACTCTATCTCTGTACATTTCGAGCTTAACCAATTTTCTTTTGCTATTTTAATAGGCCTTTTAATTTCGTTATTTATTTTGTTGTAGTTATTCTTATTATCTTTAGCTTTTCTTCTGTCTTCCATCATACATAGAATCTCCTCTGTCATCCATTCTTTTTTCTTTGTTCTGTCACGTCTTAAATATTTCTCTGCTACTTCTTGACTTACTTTGTTTATCTTTTCTAGTTCTAACTCTGTACTATCTATTTCTGTATGAACCCACGTTTCTTCTTTTAGGCGTTTTTGTACCTTTTCTTTTACTGTCCTTTACCTTCAATATGGCTATAATAAATACAGCGACACAAGTATGTGGAACAAGGAGAAGAGTAATGAAGAAATAAAACAACAAACTAAAATAAAGAAAAATAAAACTTGAAAAATTACTTACAAAATAAAACACCAGAAAACTATGAAGGACATCAAAAAAGTACAGAAGTTTAGTAAAAGTTTTTGTTATAAAAGCAAGGAAGGAAAAATAAATTAAAGAAGCCATACAGTGAAGTGTATTTCTTAATAATGATGAAAATATCGAATGTCTGTTCAGGATGGTCTATTCCGTTGCTGGAAAATGGAGCAAGCCAAAGGGATGTGGCAAGACACTTGAATGTTAGTCGTTCAACTGTTTAAAGAAGTTACCAAAGATTTCTTGAGACCCTATCTCATCAACAGCGACCCGGTATGGGTGCCAAAAGGAAGACATCGGTCAGAGAAGATCGCGTTCTCATTATTGCTGCATTACGAAACCGAACGCAAACTTCTAGAATGCTCCAAAGGCACATTCAGCAAGTCCAAGGACCAGTATTCATCATTTCTACTGTTCGATGAAGGTTAAGAGAACAGGGGTTTGAGAGCTTGCAATCCAGCAACTGGGCTATTCTTTACTGTGCTCATACAATACGCAAACTTGCATTTGCACGTAAACACGTCAATTGGAAAATAGACGATTGGAAAAAAGTATTGTTTACAGATGAGTGTAGAATATCAGTTTATGGTAAAGGTAGTCGCCGAGGCAGAAGACGATCTTCAAAGATTAACACACTTCTTCAATACAACAGCCAAGAAATACAATATGATAATATCAGCAGAAAAAACCAAATGTATGACAACATCTAAATACTAACTACGAATTAAAATCAAAATTGATGGGAAAATAATAAAGCAATAAGCAAGGTTTAGATATCTGGAAATAGATATAACCAGTTACGGAGATGTTAAAGAGGAAATACGACAACAAAGCTTAAAATCAAGTAAAGCGGCGGGATCTCTTAATGACACAATATCGAAGAAAAATCACCTAAGGCAAGACACAAAAGCAAGAATCTATAAAGCAGCAATTAGACCTATATTGACATACACGGCGGAGACAAGACCTGACACATCTATAACGAGACGACTACTAGAAACAACAGAGATGAAAATACTTCGACGAATATCAGGGAAAAATCTGTTGGATAAGGAGAGAAGCGAAAACATAAGAAGATCAGGCAATGTAGGAGACATAAATGGATGGATGACAGAACAGAAACAGGAGTGGAGCGAATACATTAGTAGAATGACAGAGGATAGGATAGTATGAATAGCTCGAGATAAGTCGTCAAATGGACGAAGAAGTATTGGCAGACCAAGAAAAAGATGGTGCGATAATTTACATAATTTAGGAGGCTAATATTCAAGAAAAACATACGTTAAAGCCTACATACAAGAAGGAAGAAGAAGAAGAAGGTAAAGGTAGTCGAAAGGTACATAAGGGCTGAAGAACGTTATGCTGTCTATACTCAGTCGTACCGGGTTGTTTTAGTTATGGAGCAGTAATCTTTTGGGCACAGATTTTTTTGAGACACACACGGATCTCGTCTTGATTGAGAGGGCACATTACCAGCACACATCATATTAACAACACATATACATAAGAGATCCTACATCATGTGATTCCATATGCTGAGCATTATTGGCAATTATTATGTTCTGCTAATGCAAAATAATGCGAGAGCACACGTGGAAAGGATTGTAACACACTAGCTTCAATATACATACTGGTATTCCAATAACGGACTGGCCTTCTCAAACTCCAGATCTTAATAATATTGAGCGTATATGTTAGGTGTATATATAGGGGAGAATGGGGGAATGGGAGCCATCGGGTAATGAGAACCACCCAGTTTTATTTAAATTACGCGCTTTTAAATACTTGCTGACACTGGCGACACGCTACCAACAATGCAGAGAAGCAGCGACATCGTTGCAGATGTTTATTCAGTGTTGTTTGATTCTTGTGTGAGCATAATAGACTTTTTGCAGTAATCGTTATAATACACGTGGTTTACAAAATTCACGGTAAGTTGGTCCCAATACGTTTTTCCTCAAAACTATTTTATGCAAACTAAACTTAACTACCTAAAGAATAACTACATGTGATTTGTTTTTTAATCACTTGGTTTTGGTAATTTTTTTCATAGGTTAAAATTTTCTAAACAAAACGGGTAATGGGAACCATTATGCGTTTAGTGGCAGAACTGTGGTATCGCTGTACAGCTTGTGGTCGATGGGTACGTGCAAATTGTTCGGAGGTTGACACAGCTAAAGATTATCTCTGTGACTTTTATTTAAACAAAATGAGTTGAAAACAATTTATTACTATTTTTTTATGAAAATTAAAAATTTAATACAGATAAAACTTAAAATAAATTGTGGTTCCTATTACCCGACCTATTGGGGCAATTGGAGCCATTCACTATTTTTAGTAATTCCATAATAACTTTAACATAACTAAATAAATTGACGCAATAATAATAGGGAAGGATAATTAACATTTTAAACTAGCTCTTAACCTGGACCGATTTTTTATATAATTTAAAATTTGTTTTTTATTAAAGAATATAGTTAAGTGGTTCCCATTCCCCCATTCTCCCCTACCGACCCCTCAAAAAGCACATACGACGTCATATACCGACGTCATGCTCCAATAACATGTGAAGAGCTTGGAATGGCGCTCATTGGAGAATGGACCACTTTTCCCCAAAGCGGCTTCCAAAACGTGATCAGTTCTAAGCCAAATCGAATGATAAGTGTCATCCAGAACCATGATGGTCACACACAATATTGAAATGAGTGACACTGGCCTTTTCCTTACTCTATAATTCAATTATTGTTATATAGTAACTCGCTGTAATGGTACATCGAAAGTTTCAATACATTCATTATTTTCTCAAATTTTTCCTTGTTTTTCATTTTTTACTAACGATAATGTGGGGTTCCATGCTACAAGAGCAACTGTATCGACACAAAATGGATTTAAGTTGATATAAATAAAAATAATAAAAAGATAAAAAATTTATAAAATTTTATAGGTGGCCCGTTTTCTCTGACGCGCAATGTAATTATGTTAATTTTTATATTACTGAACAGTGAATTGAATAACCTTTAAAATGAGCTAGCACACGACCCCTAATCTCATTTAAAAAAATATTCGATTACGCCATCTTTCCCAGATGAATAACATTACTAGTATGATATACACTAAGCACCAAAATTAACGCACCACCTTAAAAATGGGACATTTTTGATGTCTCGAATTTCCTAAACCTGTTGTCCGATTTTAGTGATTTTTTAAAATGTTATAGATTTATTCTTCAATAATATTGATGTAATCATATTGTTGCTAAACAGATAAGTGTCATTGTATACCGGGTTCAATGATAGTGTGTTTTTTCCTCAAAGTTTAAAACACCCTGTGGAATATTCTGGCGTATATAAAATATTGAAATTAAAACTCAACTGTAGCCTTATGCTTGCTTAACATTACGCTTTTTGATTCATTAGCTTATGTTGGATAATAAAAAAGTAAGGTACTTTAACAACTAGCTATGTTCTTCATCAATACAGGGTGTTTCTAAATAAGTGCGACAAACTTTAAGGGGTTTTTCTGCATGAAAAATAATGACCAATTGCTTTATAAACATATGTCCGCAAATGCTTCGTTTCCGAGATACGGGATGTTGAGTTTTTTCTTACAAACTGACGATTTATTTATTGCTCTAAAACGGGATGAGATATGCAAATTAAATTTGGTAGGTTTTAAGAGGTAATCATTGCGCATTTTTTGGAATACAATTAAAAATTTTATAATCACCATTGTCGTGCATACGGGTCATATTACCCGTATGCACGCCAATGGTGAATGTAAAATTCTTAATTGTATGCCAAAAAATGCGCAATAACTGCGTCTTAAAACCTACCAAATTTCATTTGCATATCGCAACCGGTTTTAGAGCAATAAATAAATCGTCAGTTTGTAAGAAAAAATTAAACATCCCATATCTCGGAAACGAAGCATTTGCAGACATATGTTTATAAAGCAAACGGTCATTATTTTTTCATGCAGAATTACTCCTTAAAGTTTGTCACACTTATTTAAAAACACCCTGTATTGATGAATAACGTTGCTAATTGTTAAAGTACCTAACTTTTTTATTATCCAACATAAGCTAATTAATCAAAAAGCGTAAAGTTAAGAAAGTATAAGGCTACAGTTGAGTTTTAATTTCAATATTTTATATACGCCAGAATATTCCACAGGGTGTTCCAAACTTTGAGGAAAAAACACACTATCATTGTTACACCCGGTATACAATGACACGGATCTTTTTAGCAACAATATTATTACATCCATATTCTTGAAGAACAAAGCTATAACATATTAAAAAAATCACTAAAATCGGAAAACAGGTTTAGGAAATACAAGACATCAAAAATGTCCCATTTTTAAGGTGTTGCGTTAATTTTGGTGCTTAGTGTAGATACCCAAAAATTATAATTTAAAAATAAAAATCGACCTGTCTCGGGGTTTTTCTCCAACGAGGCCTATTCTCGAAAAAATTAATTTATTTCATAATTTTGAGCCTCTCTGTATAAATATTATGTATAAATTATACTGTATACATATTGTTTACAAATAAAAATAAGTTTGATATTAAGATTGAATTGTTTTTTATTATTATGTTGTCGCTCTACACCACTATATGGTAACAAGGAGTAATAAATCAAAAATGCTTTAAAAATATCAACGTGCCATAAGGGCGTCAACGTTCAATATCCAAACATTTTCAATAAATCTTGAAATCCAGGAAACATATGTCGGAAAAGTTTAAAATGAAAAGATCAATTTTTCAGGAAACTATCGAATAAAGCTGATTCAGATGCAAATTGAATTTAGACGACGACATTAAAATCACATATTCGCGCTTAAAGTTTATTTAAACAAGAAGAGAGTACAAAATAACGTAAAAGAGTTAAAACTTTTGATAATAAAGAATATGACTGTGTGATGGAAATTTAACAATTAAAACTCAGTTATCTACGTATAAATCGGTAGATAGACCACGGCGGATCTGTGAAAAAACGTCTATTTTTGGATATGCGAGGTGGCATTAGGATTTTTGCAGATAAAGTTAGGTGACAACTTCAACAATAATAATTGACTTATGCTCCTTCTCAAATATGCCCGGAACATTAATAAAAAAATTAAAATATTTAAAAATTTCGAAAAACATCGATTGATTTCTATTTTCTTTGCTTATAACTTTAAAACGATTCATTTTGGAACAAAGTAGTACAGAAATAAAATAAAGATAATTAAATTTTGTATGATAAGCGACTGGTTAAAAATGTCTTAAGTTATTACTTTTTCTGCAACATTAACAATAGGACTAATTATTAAAGTTCTGTACCATCCCATTTTTGCGTTTTTACTTAACCTTTAGTTTCTGTTTATGCCATACAACTAATTTACGTTTTAAATTCTTTCTTCTCTAATGTCCATTTTTTCAATTTTTTTTATCATCATATAATAATTGTTTTGTATTACTTTCTCATAATTATTTTATTTATTTAACATTATTTTCATTACAACACAAAATACAAGGAAAAGTTATTTACCAGCAATTTTATTGCTGCAATTGAATCTTTTGATTGTATATATTAATATTATAGGTATGCAAAGTCCGCAGATAATGTGCTCCTTTTTTTTATAAACAAAATGGCGCCCGAAAATCGTGTTCTTTTTCAATTTTTGCTCTATAACTTCAAAGATTTTAAATTTACACCAAAAACACCCAAATAAAAATTCACCGTAATTAAATTCTGCATAGAGACTTGTTTTTCCCGATTTACTTCTTTGACAATTTTCCCTGGAAAATGCGGGGTTTTCCAACAAAATCTTTAATTTTTAACTAAAATTTTAGATAAGTATTTGTTCATCAACAATTAAATAACTCGGTAATATAAAAGCTATTTTTGTACAGATTATAAGTCCTGAAACCGATGGAAATTGAATGAACAGTTTAGCAACAATTGAATTTTTAATTAAAAATTTACGGTCGCTGTAATAACCACAATAATTATGATACATAAGAATAACTATAATTTTTGTATAAAAAGACACTGTGTCTATCTAATTTACTTTACAGAATTGAAATTGGACTATTAAGGCGGCCTCAGGAATATTTTAAAATTATAAACAATTTTTTGGCTTATAAACAAATAGAATATCTCGGGAAATATTAAATTAAATTTAATCCTGAAAACAGTATTGGAAAAAATCGGCAGGACGCTTATTTTAAAAGAAAAAAACGTTTAATTGTGATAAGGGCTTCCTGAGATACAACCGGTCAAAGTTGACAGGCATTTACGGCAAAGATATAAACAATAGGACCACAATTTTTAAACAATTACCTTTTTATTTTTGTCTTCTTTCTCCACACCAATATTCATATCTTTAAAATACTCATAACATATATTATTATAATGATAAATATTGATATTACGAGTGAAAATTGCCAAAAATAGCAAAATTCAAATCAAAAATTAGATTGGAGAAAATGTAATCTCAAAGTTCAAAATTCCCAATTGTTCCCAAGTAACTCGAGTAGAGCCATCTAACTAACGCATTATTAAATGTCAAACTTGCTTTTGTTTTGTTATAATAGATTAATTTATTTATAAGAAAAGGTCACTACAAGTGTACCTTTTAACGTTAAAAACACAAATATTCTCATTTGAAAGGTGCATAATTATTTAAAAAATCTTTATTTAAACAAATTAAAAATTTTTGTTATAATAAAAAATTTATTTATTATAACAAAACAAAAGCAACTTTGACATTTAATAATACGTTAGTTAGATGGCTATTCTCGAGTTACTTGGGAACACAAAAAGAATGAAGAAAATTGCTCCATGGGAAGCCGAGAAAATGCATTTTTTTAACGTATACCGATTTTGAACTTAGAGATTACATTTTCTCCAACCTAATTTTTGATTGGAATTTTGCAATTTTTTGCAATAATATCGATAGTTTTTTTTATAATAATATATGTTATGAGTATTTTAAAGATATGAAAATTGGTCTGGAGAAAGAGGACAAAAATAAAAAGGTGATGGTTTAAAAATTATGGTGCTATTGTTCACATCTTTGCCGTAAATGCCTGTTAAATTTGCCCGGCTGTATCTTAGGAATTACTCATCACAATTAAACGTTTTTTTCTATTAAAATAAGCGTCCTGCCGCTTTTTTCCAATACCGTTTTCAGGATTTAATTTAATATTTCCCGAGATATTCTATTTGTTTATAAACCAAGGAATTGTTTATAATTTTAAAATATTCCTGGGGCCGCCTAGATAGTACAATTTCAATTCTGTAAAGTACATTAGAAAGGTGCATTATTGTCCTTTTTTACAAAATCATAGTTATTCTTATGTATCATAATTATTGTGGTTATTATAGCGACCGTAAATTTTTAATTAACAATTCAATTGTTGCTAAACGAAAAGAGCTTTTATCTTACCAAGTTATTTAATTGTTGATAAACAATTACTTATCTAAAATTTTAGTTAAAAATTAAAGATTTTGTTGGAAACACCCGCATCTTCCAGGGAAAATTGTCGAAGAAGTAAATCGGGACAAACACGTCTCTATGCAGAATTTAATTACGGTGAATTTTTATTTGGGTGTTTTTGGTGTAAAGTTAAAATCTTTGGAGTTATAGAGCAAAAATTGAAAAAAACACGATTTTCGGGCGCCATTTTGTTTATAAAAAAAGTAGCACAATATGTGCGGACTTTGTATACCTATATTATTAATATATACAATCATAAGATTCGATTCCAGCAACAACATTGCTGGTAAATAACTTTTCCCAAAAATGGCCTATTCTCCGATAATCTGCCCAAACTAAAAATAAAAATATACATTTCTGCAACAATGCAATGCTTATTCATTAAGAATAGCAAGTAATATACCTACAGTGCTTGATATACTATATTTAGATGGAAAGAGCTACAATTTCTATTTACTTCAAAATCCATTTAGTAAAGAGATTTCATTCTAATTGCATTACATTCTGAATACAAGTATGATCACATTTTTGCTGCATCTATTTTTAAAATGTGTATGTATAACTACAACAATCTTAACCTACAGGGTAATACATATACAATTTTATGTAGAGTATCAAACATATTGTACGATAGAGGCATGTCCACATTACCTATGTGAAATTATTAATATAATTTCGGATTTGCGAAGAATGTATTACGTTTTGGGTTGGAAGGGAAATATGAGGAATTCTTATATACAGACCATATTATGAGTTTATAAAAAATCTTACCGAAGTCACTGTTTCACCACTTGCGTATCGATAAACGTCACATATACCGGTTTCACACGCAACTGGTTCTCGTACTCGGTTAAAGTTATTTTTAGCGGATTAGCGGTTTGTCTATTCCGGATTAACGTCTTTAACTATTGCACAGAGAGGGACGGCTTTCGTTTGTTCAGCGATAATTGAACTCAGAGAAAAGTGCGTGTTCTGAGAGAGATATGTTGGCTTCGGCGACCAACAATTGCGATAGGGCTTTAGCCTTCGGCGGCCAACATAAGAGAGGTCAAATTTCGTTTTCAGTTTGTACACACGTAAAAATTGAACACAGATTATCATAAAAAAAATTTAAATCTACTCAGTTTCTGGATTGGACCGTGTTGATTTTATTAAACTGTGTCGAGTTTTTGATGCCTTCTCTGGAGACATCAGCACAACTTTCGAAGTCACAGCCTCTCGAGTTCCTAGATCGATGCACTATTACATACTGTGCTATAAACTGTACTACTGATCGTCGGAGGATATTCACTGGTAATAACAATAATAATATCGTATGGCATTTTTGCCAGGAAGATCCTTTCGGATTGTTCCGGCGCTATTTACATATTTAACCCTGTTTCAAGTAACTAGTGTCGATGTACACTAGCCCAGGGGGACCGACAGCTTAATGTACTCTCCGAGGCACGGTGAAACGGCTCGTATCATTTTAAGAAATGAAGAATTGATTATCGTTGGCAGGGCTCGAACCCGGGTGCTCTAGCGTATGAGGCCAGTCATCATACCGTTGAGCTACGGCCGTTCACTGGTGATTAAACGTCGGTTCACGGTTTGTGATGCGGTGAATGGTTAGTTCTAGGAGGAGACCAGGTAAGAGCTTGCTCTATTTGTCTGAATCGTGTGCCTCGCGTCCCAAAATGTCCCCGAGGATAATGGTCTTGTTCAGGCTTTAGGCATATTCAAACAGCGTTTGTGAGAGAGGTTGGTGAGGGTGTTAAAGAGACTACTGTCTGTGTATTGTTGTTGAAGAGGTGTAGGTATGTCTACTGCCAGGAAGTTTTCATCGGTAAGAATAATGTATGGAGAGTTGTTTGATGGGAAAATTGTAATTTCGAGACGGTGCGCGGTGTAGGGTGCTGTATTCTGGAACAGTTGGGTCGGTTTTTTAAAGAGTATCGGAGAGGGTAAGGATTTCGATATTAAGTTTAAGTAATAGTGTTCTGAAGATATTTCATTGGGGCATTTATGTAAATTACTATTCTAACTTAACTGGGAAATAAGCAACAATTTAACTTAAAGAACGATTTTATTGACGTTTCGACTTCCACCTCGGACGTCGTCATCAAAATACAAAATATTACTAATTTACACAAAAATGTTCCAACATATACAAAATATTCGCTCCCCTTTAATTTCGCTAATCTCTTATAAGAAAGATTAAGGAATTTTCAAAATAACGCCAAGAATCTTTATAAATGTAAATTTTATTACATCTTCTCTCTTCGAAATTAATTTGTTACGTTCGTCGTGTTAACACTTGATGAAATATCGTCCCTTCTAATTTTCAATTACGGTGTGTCAGCCGTCAGTCGACCAGAAAAAAAATCACAACATTTATCTTTGAGGAGTTTTCCCAATTCTAATAAATCTCGTGAATTTTCGCAATTTATTTTACAGCTTTTGTCTCCTTTTCTCATGGACGACGATAAAATATTGGTGAACGCACAATGTGGTGAAAATATACCGACCTAGGCTAAAACTTTTCAGTAAGAAGGATTAACAGTATCTAAAAGTTTTTTATTGGCCCTTAAATTAGTTTTTTTCGCCCATTTTCAACAACAAAATGTAGAAAACTTAAATTTTTCATGTTCGTCTGTTTGTTTGGAGAACTATTAAAAGAATAGCAGAAGTCTGAGTTTATTCCACATCTAAAAAAACCATTAGCTAAAAATGCGAAGAATATCGTACGATAAGCCTGCTGAGTCATCTAAAATTGTTTCCAATGTAATAATATTAGAACAATTTGTATAAAAGATGTTTTAAACCTCAGTCAAAGTCAATGATCGAGGTATTCTTCGAGTAATTCTTGGCTTCAGTAACCCCGAGTAACATTGAAATGCCATGCATGTTGTTATTATATACAGGTGTATACAGGGTGCGCCAAACCTCTGGTTTTCTTTGATTACGGCTAAACTATGAGATATACAAAAAAATGTTTATAACAAAACTAATGTGTATCAAAGAGGTCTACAATTTAAAATTATTTTCAATTATACAGGGTGAGACAGAACGACGGTATGAACCAAAGTTTTATTTTTTTAAATAGAACACCCTATATAATAAATCATTTTTGAATATATTATTTAAAAATATGAAAAATTTGTATAAAGTCTTATAGGCTTAAAGTTAATAATTTTCGAAATATTTACATTTTTATTGAGAAAAATGGTAATATTTATAGGGTTGTGGATTATGTTTCCAAGGATTATGTTTCCAAATTTAGGTGATAGGTCAAAGTTTTTAAAATATAGTGTTATTTTTAAATAATTTAATATTTTTTACTTTTAGCCATAAAATATACAGTGTGATCACTATTTGCAAATACAAAATTTTCTCATTTTTTTTAAATAGGACACCGTATATTAGTTTTGCGTTTTGTAGTAAATATTACAACCTTTCTTTTGGTATAAGGTTGTATGTACCTAGCATGTTTCGTTTTGTAGATATTTAAAAAAAACTATAGATTTTACGTTTTTGCGGATTTTTTATTTAAACATTTTTTTGCAAAAAAAATAATTATAGTCTCGTTTTAGAAACATACACTAAAATATAAAATATGAAAATAAAAACGTAATTAAAGATTAAAATAAATCGTATGCTAGTACAATTCAATTGAATTTAATAACTTTAAATTATTTTACAAAAAATATTTTACCATATTAATGAATGCATAAATTAGTTACTAAATTAAATAAACAACCAAATTTTAAATCAACCGTAGTAATTCTTCTACCGCAGCAACTTTTCTGTACCAAATTAATTGTTCGTTATATTGTATTTACGAGAAGATCAGTTAATAACTTTTTAATTTACCTACATCTTGAGAACGTATAAAGTATGCTTTGAAACAAATGAAGGTTATGGAAGTATATTAAGAAGTAAATAGTATCTATGTACCTACTCGTGTCACAAAAGCTGGTAATAATTTCTAATGGTTTCGCCCAAAACAAATGTCATATCCAAAAATTTTTCGGTTAAAAAATTTAAATTTAAAATATAAAAAATTGTTACAAAAATTTCAACTACAAAAGTATTACCAGCTTTTGTGACACCAGTAAATACTATTTATATTAATAAATAATTTGGCTGATACATTTAACATTCAGCTGTTTTAAAGCATACTTTATAATAATTTTTATATTCTCAAGATGTATGATGTATGTAAGTAAATTTAAAAGGTAAATTAAAAGTTTAACTAAATACAATTTAACTAACAATTAATTTGGTACAGGAAAGTTGCTGTAGTAGAAAAATTACTACGGTTGATTTAAAATTTGGTTGTTTATTTAATTTAGTAACTAATTTATGCATTCATTAAAATGGTAAAATATGTTTTGTAAAATAATTTAAAGTTATTAAATTCAATTGAATTGTACTAGCAATTGTATTTATTTTAATCTTTAATTACGTTTTTATTTTCATATTTTATATTTTAGTGTATGTTTCTAAAACCAGATTATAATTATTTTTTTTGCAAAAAAATTTTTAAATAAAAAATCCGCAAAAACGTAAAATGTATAGTTTTTTTTTAAATATCTACAAAACGAAACATGCTAGGTACATACAACCTTATACCAAAAGAAAGGTTGTAATATTTACTACAAAATGCAAAACTAATATACAGGGTGTCCCATTAAAAAAATGAAAAAATTTTGTATTTGCAAATAGTGATCACACTGTATATTTTATGGCTAAAAGTAAAAAATATTAAATTATTTAAAAATAACACTATATTTTAAAAATTTTGACCTATCACTTAAATTTTTATTTCTTTGGAAACATAATCCACAACCCTATAAATATTACCATTTTTTTTCAATAAAAATGTAAATATTTCAAAAATTATTAACTTTAGGGCTATAAGACCTTATACAAATTTTTCATATTTTTAAATAATATATTCAAAAATGATTTAATATACAGGGTGTTCCATTTAAAAAAATAAAACTTTAGTTCATACCGTCGTTCTGACTCACCCTGTATAATCAAAAATAATTTTACAATATAGACCTCTTTGATACACATTAGTTTTGTTAAACATTTTTTTGTATATCTCATAGTTTAGCCGTAATCAAAGAAGACCAGAGGTTTGGCGCACCCTGTATAAACAATAACCCTGGTGATTAGATTTTATACAGGGTGTTTCATTAATAATTGTCCTATCCATATAGTAACTGGAGAAACCTTAGCACAAAATACAATGTGGTTCCTTATTGAGTTACAGGGTGTTTTATCTAAAAATTTAAAAACTATTTTTGTTCAGCATTTTAAAACTGTTCGACGTATTCTTTTCATACTTGGCAAAAAGTGCGACTACTATACACCCTACTAGATTATGATAAACAAACGTTTATAGCTACTACCAGAGGCGTACGACAGGGGATAGTGAATGGTTGACCCTTCTCAAATTCTACGCTACTGAAGGAATTGCTTTTTTAGTGCCATTTTTAGATTCCCCAATACTTTCTACGTAAATAATCTACTCTTTATTGGTAACGATAAAGTCATTAGTTTTCGAGATATTTAAAGTTAAATATGAAACGGCACAGTTATTTTCATTACTTTATGATATGATTTATATGATTAAAATTTAAAATATATTTGTACCCAGTACTTTAAAACTGTTTGTCGAATCCTTATCATACTTGACAGAAAGTGCAGGTACTGTACACCCTACTAAATTAAGACAAATAAAGGTTCCTAGCTACTACCAGAGGCGTACTTACAGGGGATAGTGACTGGTTGACCCTTCCCAAATTCTACGCCACTGACAAAATTGCTATTTTAGTGTAATTTTTAATTGTCCTACAATTTTTATGTAAATAATGTACTCTTCATTCGTAACGATAAAATGATTAGTTTTCGAGATATTTGAAATTAAAAATGAAGCGACACAATACATTAATCAAAATAACAGTGTCGTTTCATTTTTAACTTCAAAAATCTCGAAAAGTAATGACTTTATTGTTACGAATTAAGAGTATATTATTTTCATACAAAGTATTGGGGAATCTAAAAATTGAACTAAAATAGCAATTCCGCAAGTGGCGTAGAATTGTGAAAGGGTCAACCATTCACTTTCCCCGTCGTACGCCTCTGGTAATAACCAGAAACCTTTGTTTAACATAATTTAGTAGTTTTTACAGTACCTATACTTCCTGCCAAGTACGAAAAGGATACATCATTCCCTTTGCCTTATCCCTATGCGGGGTCGGCTTTCCTAATTGCATTTCTCCACACAATTCTATCTTGGGTCATATCAATATTAATCCCCTTTACCAACATGTCCTGCCTGATCGTCTCCCCCCACGTCTTCTTCGGTCTTCCTCTCCTACTCCTTCCAGAAATATCCACTTCAGCAATTTTTCGTATTGAGTGATTAACGTCTCGTCGTTGAACATGACCAAACCATGATTAAACGTATATAATTAATTAAAACGACAATAAGACAAACAACACTATAAAATATAACAAAGAAATAAAAGCAACTACTTACTAAGTGGCGACCTAAATGTTCAAAGCAGTCTCAGTTTCTGCTTTCGCAATGCTTTGAATGGCGTTTCGTATTCTCTAGATTCTAGATTCTAGATCATGTTTTCTCGATTAGTGGGCCTAGCGGCAAAAACAAGGTCTTTAATCCGTCCCCATAAGTAAAAGTCTAAAACAGTTCAATCTGTTGCTATTCAATCTGCTCTTGAAAGAGTAAATGCTTGCATTGAAAATGATGGGCAACAATTTGAACATTTAGGCAGTCACTAAGACTAAGTAAGTAGTTTCTGTTATTTCTTTGTTATATTTTATAGTGTTGTTTGTCTTATTGTTGTTTTAATTAATTATACACGTTTACACATGGAAAATGTTTGGTTTTTCAATAGCACACTACTTTTCCTTAATATCGTTTACCGGTAACAGTAACAGTTATGTTTAAAATTTACACATTTCTTAAGATATCTCGAAATAGAAAAAAGGTATCGACATGCGGTTTTCGATATTATGTTACTAATTTGGTCTAATTTTGTAATACAGGATTAAAAATGCATACTTGTATTTAATATTCTCCAAAGAAAACTAGATTTCTGAAAATAACTTAATAACGCCTCCTAGCTTGCATATTACTTATTAGGCTATTTCGAAAATAAGGCACTAACATTGACTAAAAAGAGCTGTTTCAACAACACCAATTATGCAAAATTCGATTTAGCAGAACCGGACTTACAGCCATTTTTTCATAAGAACGTTCCCACTCACCCCCACCTCTTATTTGCAAAGGTAGACTTAAACTTGTGAAATAAAATATGCGCAGAATTTTATGAAGAATACGATGATTGGATTTCCAGTGCCCTTTCATTAGGTAAATTTTGTAAAATTTTGATTTTTTATTTTTTGATATTCAATTACGCCCTCTAGCGGTGGGCCTACAATGATGAAAATAATTTCCAGTCTTTTCCCGAGGCAACTTTTGTTATAAATATTTTTTTCTCAAAGCTGTACTATAAACGGTTCCTGAGATATGGCCGAGAGCCATTCTTATTGGGACACCCGGTATATACGACCTTACCTATAATTTTCAGAGCAGTGTTTTGTGCCTTACTGTGTCATTGTCTGCATTCAAATCTACGAAAGCAGCCTCTGTTATAAGTTTTTCTTAGAAGCCCTCTTCAATATGTCCTGTTATTGCGAGGACTTGACGGGTGCAAGATTTTAGAGGCTTTAAAAACACAGTCTTTAAAATACAGACACATAGCAAAATACATCACTTGAGAAAGGCACTCTGCCGAAACAGCTGTAGTGACATTTATTTTTAATACATTTTGTGAAAGTGCAATTCGGAAACGCCAAAGTGTGGTACGTGGAAGAATCTGAGAGAGGAGGATATGGGACTACTGATGAGGGAGAAACAACCCTCGAAACCGGTATAGACTCTTCCTGCACGCTCAGTTTTGACTATAGTATTAAGCAGCAGCTGCATTTTCGTGTTGCAAAGAAATTGAGAATGTTTATACATTTTTAATTCATTTACTCTTTTGTTTGAGTATTAAGGAATCTTTCTTGTTGGAGCTTGTACCACGCGGACAGATGGGTTGTGAATTATTTAAAATTATCTCATCTTAATTTCCTCGGCATCCTGTATGATTTATAAATTTTGAAAATCTCAGGAGGTGTAACCAAAGAAAGTATTTCACCTGTTGTCAATCTAGTGGTATGGGAACGATATTTATTGTCGTTTCCTGTGCTACTTCGATTGATAACTTACTTTGTTTGACCTATTTAGTGTTTTATTGTTGAATATAAATCTAAGCAGCGTAACTGTTTCGCAGCTGCCTAATATTTTCACAAATTAAAAAATATTTATTTCTATTTTTTAGTAATAAATCTACCAAGAATAAATCTGTTGAATCAGCACCGAGACTGTTTCGAATTAATGGCGGCTATTATCCTGATTACAGTGAGCACTTTACTAATAATGGTGGTCTACTAATAAACGTGGTCTTTCGCCTCGTTCCTATTTCACCTTTCGTATGCTGTGATTTATCCGAAGATTATGTTTATCTCGATGTTAGAGTGTAGGCTGAAATTGGAGTTACAAAGGTGTTTATCCATCATCCTACTACTTCCATAAACAAGCAATTAGATCCTACGTGAATAAAAATAATACCCTTACATAGTCATTTCTTGAAACTGAAATTTAAATTCAATAAACGTTGGTGAGTTTTTGGTGTACAGTATGTCTGCGAAACTTGGAATCAAATTTTTCAAAATTTTAGGATCAACAAATTTTCAGTAGTAGGTACACAAGAGGTTTAAATTTGTTTTTGCCGGTTTTAATTTCACGACCCGAAGGTGAGTGAAATTATGTCAAAGTATTACGAGGGCCAAACAAATGGCACAAAGGACAAAACGATAATTTTTAACTGAATGAAACTGTCTATTTAAATCATTTTAAGTAATATTTTATTGCTTGGTGTTCTCTGTGACAAAATGTATAAAACATTAATTGTCATTAATGTCACTGAATCGTTTATGGTCACACCATTAAATCGTTTGGAGGCCTTTGAAATGTGGCTGCACAGACATATACTGAAAATACCATGGACGGCTATGCTGACAAATGTGGCAGTCCTTAAGAGAGCAAATGCTACCCGCGAGCTGCTTGATAACATCAAATATAGAAAGATGGCCTATTTTGGACACGTAGTAAGGGGAGACCGGTATAATATTCTTCAACTTATTACGATGGGTAAAATCGAAGGACGCAGAGGAATTGTTAGGAAGCAGGCCTCTTGGTTGAAGAATATCCGGGAGGGGACAGGAATAAAGAAAGCAAAATACCTATTTAGAATAGCTCGAGACAGAGACAGTTTCGCCATGTTAATCGCCAACGTCAAGGGGACTTGATAGAGCACGTTAAGAAGAAGAAGTCATTGAATTTATTTTGCGTAGTAACGATGGGCATCTGACGTAATGCTTGACGACGGCAAATTATCAAAAATTATCGGGTATAATATCACAAGAGAGTGAGAATAAATTGAAAATAATGCGACAGTTTTTCGAAAATTTGTTGTCTGGCAATAGACACGAGAGCCCGCAGGGCTCGAGTGGCTATTGCCCAATGACAACAAATTGAGTAAAAATGAAGCATTATTTTCTTATTTATTCTTAGTCTCGTGTGATATTCGTAAGATTATTTTTTAATATGTATATTATGGATATTGTCTTAAATGTGACAGTTGTCAAAACTAGGAAACTGGTTGCCATTAAACAGAAACAATCTACTTAAAAAAATTTTATCGGTAATTTTCTACAGTAGATAATTCTCAGTATAATTTTAATCTGATTGGACAGAATTAAACACGCGATCAAATATCTTACTATACGATTGGAAGTCAAAATTATCAAAAAATAATCAGTGTAATTTTTATGGTTCATTCCACCAACATACGCCTGTTTTGGATTATCGCGACAACGAATATTTCAGTGTGCAACATAAGAAGTACGAAAGTAAATGGCTCTAATAATTATTCAATTAAACAGCAATGTAATTTGCAATTTATTTTCGTTCTTCATATTTTGCACAATAAAATATTCGTTGTCGAACTAATCCAACACAGGCGTATATTTGTGGAATAGGGTATATTTCTGTAGCTTTCTATTGGTCAGAATCTCCTATGAATGAAATAATGACTGTAATTTTTATTTTTGTAGCTTTCTATTGGTCAGAATCTCTATGAATGAAATAATCAAAAGAATAAAAAATTAAATTTTTAAAATAATAAACATGTTGCATGTAAACCAAGTAAATATAAATTACTGTGGCCAAAATTAAGGGCATGAGAATAAAATAGGGAAAAGTTATTTAACAGCAATTTTATTCCTGGAGTCGAATCATATGATTGTAGGTCTTATAATATATTATTGTCCTATATGTCCTATATATTAATAATACAGGTATACAAAGTCCAAGGATATTGTGCAAGTTTTTTTATAAACAAATTACCGCTCGGAAATGTTTTTTTTTCAATTATTTCTCTGTAACTCCGAAGATTTTAACAATGTTGTGGATTGTAGCTTATAAGATAGAACATCTCGACAACTAAGATTAAATTAAATTAAGAAAACGGTATTGGAAAGAACGCGGCAAGACGCTTCATTTAAAATAAAAACAGTTTAATTGTGATGAGTGGTTCCTGAGATATAACCGGTCAAAGTTGACCGGCACATGCGACGAAGTTATAAAAAATAGGATAGTAATTTTTAAACTCTTACCTTTTTATTTCGAACCTCTTGCTACATATTAATTTTCATTCTTCAATAAACTATTAACATATATTATTATAGTAATAAAACGATCGGTATTACGCGCGAAAAATACCAAAAAATTCAATAAAAATTTAGGTTAAACAAAGTATAATCTCAAAGTTCAAAATCGGTAGGTATACTTTAAAAAAACGTAATTTTCTTGACTTCCAATGGAACAATTTTCTTCATTTTTTTATTTCCAAGTAACCCGAGTAGAGCCACCCTTATATGCATTAGGTTTGACTTAACCCCTTCGGTATGGTGATGCACCCGTGTGCATCATTCTTGACTGTCCGCTCAGTACGGTAATGCACACGGGTGCATAATGAGTTTTCGTTCGCAATATATGGCGGGCCACCATCTCAATCATATTTCAGGTATTTTTATTCCGTCCGAATTACCTTATTCAAATCTAAAAGTGGGGAAACCACGCCCAAAAGTGAGTGATGTTCAGAAAGAGATTAGATTTACTTAATTTGATTGGCGATAAAGTGATAAGGTTGTTTGGATATTTGACTGATGGGATTGTGTTGGAGGTGAAGTTACTGTGCTGCTGTTTACAACTTACCTTACTATCCCTTGCAAGATAATTCGGATGGAATTTCCCAGATTAGGAGACTGGGGCAATATCAAGCACAAAATATTCTGGGGAATTCCATCCGAATTATTTTATTTATCTTTTTTAATAATTTTTGTTTAAAATGGCATTTTATGGATAAAATTTAATTTAACTCACATACAATGTAGAATAGTAAATTTAATAAAAATAGTTTTATTTCTAAAATTAGTGTTATTTTTTCATTAACTTTAATTAGTTGTAGTGTGATACTGTATTTTAACCGACCGCGCGAAGCCACCCGGTAAGCGCTCGAATCCGTATATAGGAGCCGACTTGCCGAATGACGATCCGGCACGAAGGGGTTTTAATGTATCTCTTAGTGATTATTCATTTAAATATTAACATAATGAATTTATGAATTTAAAATACTTCGACCCGCACTTATGTCCCCCAATATTCCCCTGGTTACTTGGTAAATCAAGGCAACATTTTTAGGTTTTCATTTCAGTGTTGCAGCATTGCTTAGAGCAAGACGAGCTGCAATATAATCAAATATACTGGCAGATGCACAAGAATGCAAGCCAAGAAAGAGAGTAAGAAGAAGAAGAAAGATATCGATACCGATTCGACGACAAAGCAAATATGTATTTGCATTATACACATTACTCAAAACACAACAATTATCTCGTTTGGTTGAAATACACAAGTTCCAGAAGTATGCTTCATACTATAGGATAATGCCATCCGATATTAAAATACAAGTTTGTATTCACTCGTTGTATTTAGGTAACATGTAATATGGGTGGTAAAATTCAGACTTCTCGTGTACCTATGTTTTATCTAATCTGAAATATAATCCAATATTTGAACAAAAAGCTACTATTGATTTTAGTTGAAAAGTTGCTAGATAACTGTATGCTTTAGTTTAGTTACCTAACATTCAAGTCTATTTTGGCGTGTAATAATACTATAATTTGACGTTTGATAGACAGTTGTGTATTGCGGCAAGCATTTGCCTATATTCGACACGAAATTGCAGTTTCAAACGGGTACAAAATTGCGACAGAAATTTAAACGAGTTAACTCTTTTTACCCAAACAATTTTACACTACAATACAATAGGGAACTTTTGGGGAGTATAGTCCCAGTAGTGTTTGTGTGGCTATTCAATACTTAATTCAGCCTCTAAATATGGTTAGCTTTGAGTCTCAGGTTGAACGTAAAGGCTACCACCGAAATATATAATTCCAGCGAAGGGAGACCTGTGATAGCCGCTGATGAAGCTGTTCCTGTACTATTCAAGGCTCCTGTTATATATTTAGAAGCGCTTGTCTTTGTAGAGTGGTGAGAGTTGTCACACAAGATTACGAAGTCGTCTTTCTCCACCAGAGTACTAAAACATAAGTGACTGTCGGTCATATCACTGATGTGTATAACCAACAGATCACCTTTGGTTTTAATCTCCAGGTTATTCCTACAACTCGTCTGCAGTTCCAGGTCATTTATCTCTATCGGTTATGCCTAGAAAGGTTATGGACTGAGTGATATATTGAAATAAACTGTAAGTGTACAAACTCTTTACATAATATTCAGTTAAATTAGCATTAAAGTCAGCAAATTGCAATTATTTGTTATTGTTGTCAATAAACAAATCCAGTTTTACCAGCAATATAACCGCTTTTAGTAAAGACCGATATACCTGTTTTAGCAGGTGTACAGGGTCGGACTTACTTTTCACTTTACGTTTATTTAAATGAATTCAAACATGGAATCACACAACAGTTCTACAATATAAGATTATCAAAGTCAAATAAACGCATCACACAAATAGTGGATGATTTTATGAATAATCATGGTCAAATAGAAATACAAGGTTAAATTATCAGAGCAAGAAGGTTAGTTACACTAGCGGAACGACTTGTGCTCTCCGGCGTATGTCCTTCAATACCGCACGACTTGCTAATCAATGAGTTACAAAAAATCGGCATAGTTCCTGTCTCCACCATGACATTCCTCAAAATTAGTCCTTCTATGCCTGAGTACAATCACATCCTTAGTTTTCGAAGTCAAATCTATATCAGTCCTCACAGTCTAACACTACCAGAGTTATTTACTCTTGTTTTTGACAACACGATATATAAAATATTCATTTCTCAAGACAGTTTAGTTTGCTTTAGATGCAAGAAGCCAGGTCACATTGCATCACAGTTCTCCGAACCACTAGCTCAACTAAACCCCAACCAAAACAATGAAGCATCGGTATCCAGCGCAACAAATATATCCTTGCAAGCACCCAATGATACAAACCCTTCTCAGTATGAACAAATGTCTATTTATAATGTCCCGGAGATATCGAACAAAGTAGATGCATTAAATAAGGACAGTCACATAATTAATAAACCAAAACGTAACTTTGATGAAATTATTTCACTTGAACCATATCCGTCTGCAAAAGAATGTAACATTTTTCCACCACCTTAAGTCCAAGCAAAATCTAAAAAGCTAAAATTAGTTCAGCAAGCACTTCTGAATGCTCATTTTCTCTCTTACTTGACCCTGCTAAAACTTCATAGAAAATCACCCTTTACCTTTCCCTCTAAACTTTGATCAACTTAACATGCTCCTAACGAATATCACGGGATTAACAGATCCTATAACCACAATTCAAGAATATCCCACAGACATATCAGCTTTGTCCCATATGCTCAGTCAAGTTTACCCCCATTTAAAGGAAAGATCCCTAAAACGAAAATTCACGCCCATAAAGAAAAAAATCAATAGTTATCTTGGCAGTGAGGCATCGGACTGGGAAAGTGACACATCTCAATTAAGCCAACATTAAGATTCAAGTTTATACTTCAAAAGAATATTTTTTTCATCGCCTTGCTATGCTTCTACATCTTTCTCTGAATTCCAGCATCTATACTGCAGAGCTCTTTGGTTTGTTTAAAGCCATCAAACATGTATATATTAAAAACCTCCCTTGTTGTCCAGTCCTTTACGACTCTCTTAGCACAGTCAAAGCTATGCAAAACATATACCACAAACACCCCATTGAGATAAGAACGAAGGACGAACTAATGGAAGCTCAAGAAAGTTTTAGAAGAATCCACTTCCTGTGGATACCATCCCACATATGCATAGAAGGAAATATGAACAAGCAGATACTAGTGCGCCTAACGCTATCACTAATGATGCATCAGAAAGAGAGTGTCGCTAGCGATCTAAAAGTTCATTTCAAAAATAAAGTGTTAGTGCGTGGAATCCAATTATTGTTCCGAAAGTTTAATTGTATACAAATTGTAATTCATTTTTACCAATTTTTGATTTAATATTTTTACAAATGTTACAGAAATGTTGCTAATAACCTACGGATAATTAAAAAAAAAAAGTTATGGTATCTGTATTTTGGAATACCTGCAAGGAATTATATTAAAAATATTTGAAACATGGAGAAACAATCAACAGCGATTACTAGGCTGGTTTGTTGGAGCATTTAAAGACCAAAATCGCAAATAAAAGGTCTCATTTTTAATAGTTTACCAAGACAATGCACAGAAGACAGTGTCACAAGTCGAGAACTATGGCAAAAATTCACGAATTGGGCTTTGAATTACTTCTGCGCCCACCATATTGTCGAGATCTTGTCCCCAGTGACTTCCGGGTTTTCCCAATCGAAACAATGCTCAATGGTAAGAGATATCGCACTGATAGCGAAGTAATCGCCGAGGAAGAATGTTTTGAAGGCAAAGTTAAATTGTGTTACAGGGATGGCATCGAAAAGTTAGAAAAGCATTGGAATGATTGTATCGCCGGATAAGGATATTATTTTGATGAATAAAAAATACTTGTGTCTGGTACTATTAGTCCAAGTAATGAAGCTTAAAATAGGAGAAAACCTCGCAATTTTTACAGAATGGATCGATTTGCTTGAAAATCTGAGAATAAGTAGTGGATAGTCCAAGCATCAAAATCTATATCATACCGAAAGGCGCTTTTATCATTGGGGTGGTTGCCACCCCATCTCGGGGGTGGAAATTTTTTATTATACTTTAATAGCAAAAGTTATTAAAAACGTTCATTCTAAGCAAGAAACGTTCTATACTTTTTTTTGATAAAATTGATAGTTTTCGATTTATTCGATATCGAAAGTGTTAGTTTTATATCGAAAAAATCAATGTTTTTAATACAGTTTTCTGCTAATAACTCCAAAAGTTTTCGTTTTAGAAAAACAACTTTACTTAACAAAAATGAACCTTTTGAAAAAGTAAACAAAACCGTTTTTTTAAATTTTCATTAGGGCCAATAGTAATCGAGCTATACCTTATTATATGTTGGCTCTTCTTCGTCAAATGCTAAATATCGTAGTTTCAAAGTCAAAAGACTATGCATTTTTCGAGGAAAACTTGTTCAATCTAATTTAAAGCACTTAAAAATATCTATCACTATAAATAAAAAAAAGTCTTTAGCTTAAAAATTAAGTGACTTATATTAAAGAGAATGTTAGTCCCCCATTTTTTCAGCGAAAAATGATCGCAAGCAACCCCCTAATCACCACCCTAATTAAAATTAGTCATTAACCTTATTTGGTCTTTTTTACTTATTTATTATTAATAGGTTCTAGAAGTTTGACTGGCTTAGAATGATTAGTTTAAAAAAAAATGGAGTTAAAAGCGAATAACAAATTTTTATAGTTTGGAAAAAATGGCCTCTACTTCAGCTTGTAGCTTACTTAATTCTCAAGAACCTGGTTTACAAAAAATTTTTTACGGCAAAAATTGAATGAGCTATTGACAATTAAACTTGTAATAACATGCAAAAACCACATTTACCAACCCTTTTAAAGTCACCTCTTTTTGCGACTAAGAATTTAAAAAAAATTTAATATTAACAGTCTTATAGATCTTGTAAAAACCTACAAAATTATTTTTTATCAAACTTTCTAAGGTTAACAAATAAAAAAGTTACGGTTAAAAAATCAATATATTTTTTTGAAAAAAAGAAAAGGAGAAATCCAATTGGACGCATAATATTGTAAGTTAGCGGTGTTTTGGGTCAATGGACTTATTCATTCTTATTTATTTATGTATTATAAATCGATTCTAGAAGTTTGACTGGCTTAGAATGATCAGTTTTTAAAAAACTGGAGTTAAAAACGAATAACGAATTTTTGTAGTTTGTTAACAAATGCCATTTTCTTCAGAATAAAAAGATTAGCATTAGAGATACGAAAAAATGTTTTCATATAAAATTGTAGGTTATTTAATTCCCAAGAACATGGTTTGAAAAAAAAATTTGCTACGGCAAAAATTGAGTGAAAAGCTTCGGTTCCTGGCCTATATATTTAAAGAAAAATTAAGATACTATAAAAATCTTATTTCAGAACACTTTTGTTAAAAATTTTTGTAACTTTTTATATTATTATTTTACCAAAAATTTGATAGATCTTTAAATTGCCAACATTTTTTGAATGAATATAATAAATGATTATAAATTATACACAATATATTTCAGTCAATTCACGTTCTGTAGGAAACCAATAAGTTTAGTATTCAGAGCACAAAGGCCAAGAGTTATTGACTCCTTGATAAAAATCGTTCACCTTTTTAAAGTTTAACATCGTTATACTCCATCTCCTTTCCTATGGTTTCTCCCGTTCGGTAGTGAAAGTATATACGTAAGCACAAAAAATTAATTTCCAGACTAATCGAAAGCGAGGAAAATATAATTTCCTGTTGTAAAGTCCTTTTTCAATCACTCTGTCACCCCATCCATCCATTTTAGGAAGGAGAACAATTTCAACAAACTCGAACAACTTCATTCTTTGACTTTTTCGTAAATCCGTATTTTACAGTGCCGTACTCCACGCGAAAGAAGAATACACATTAGGTTTTCGTGTTAAAAAAAACTGCTGATTTGTGCTTTGTATTTTGCCCGCTTCCATCCCATATATTTCGATCTAAAATTGTTCACCGAAATAAAAAGATGAGCATATAAAACCTTAATTCGACCAACAGCATGTTATGGCAGTAAAGTATGTGCCCTGAAAGAAACACCCAAAAACAAACTCGACACATTCGAAAGGAAAGTAGTGAGGAGAATAGTAGGTGTGGAGAATACTGAGGACAATACTAGGAATACCTGTGAGTGAAAACGGAATCTTCAGAAGTCGATACAACAACGAGCTTTATCATCTTTTTAAGGAAACACCCCCTATAAGAATGGGAGAGGATAGGACCTACCAAAAAGAGCACTGAACTCAAGAATGCAGGGAAATAGAGCGGTTGGAAAGCCAAGAGAGAGCTGGGAAGACACAGTAAGCAGCGATGCACAAGCACTTTTAGGAGTCCGTGTATGGAGAAGAACAATCACAGACAAACAAGAGTGGAGGCAAAAAATAAGGGAGACCAAGGTGTTTGATAAAGCTTGTACATAATATGTGAAATTATAAATATAATCTCAGGGGTGGACTGTATGAGGATATTTTTAGTTTACTGGTTCAAGTGGGAATCAAGTGGGAATATATAAGATGGGTTTATCAACAGACAATATAATATGTATATAAAAAGTTTGTGACGTCTGTTGTGACCATATCTCTGTGACGCCTTGTCGCTCTGTTTGCCTCGAGCACTAAAGCCGGTCACACAAAAATTGACTGTTCCACGTTCCACGTGTCTCGCGTTTTAACTGCCGTGAACTGATGTATGCTGTCACTCGCGAATTACTGTTCGTGCACGAATTGCTACTGTTCGTATCGGTTAACGGTTGTGACTATCTAATTATATTGTCTTAGGACGGTCGTCCAAGTCGCTGTCCAAGTGCTTATACAAAGATTCAGGGATGTTGACTGCGACGTGTATATTTGTTTTATCGACTACAAAAAGGCGTTTGATAGGGTAAAACATGATAAACTCATAAACATCTTGAAAGAAGCGGTAGTAGATGATAGAGACTTGAGAATCATATATAATTTGTATTACAACTAAACTGCCAATATTAAGTGGATGACCAATTGACAGAGGCAGTCTCCATAGATAGAGGAGTGAGGCAAGGATGCATCCTGTCCCCGGTGCTGTTTAATATATACTCTGAATATATCTTCGAGCAAGCGCTGGGAGAACTACAGGAAGGCGTATTAGTCAACGGAGTGCGTCTGAAAAACATTAGATATGCCGACGGCGCTGTAGTTATTGCAGACAGTCTAGATGGTTTGCAAATAATAATGTCGCGCATATCAGATATAAGTAGAGAACACGGACTTGATCTCAATACGAAAAAAACAAAGTACATGGTAGTCAGTAAGCGCGAAATATTAAATACACAGCTTTTAGTTAACCAACAACTAATTGACAGGGTCGACAGCTACACTTACCTTGGTACCAACATAAACAGCCAGTGGGACCACCAATTGAAATAAAACAACGCATAGGAAAAGCGAGATCAGCGTTCATATTGATGAAGTCTCTTTTCAGAAGCCACGGTTTACCTCTTGCTACCAAAATCTCTATCATCAGAAGCTATGTATTTTCTACGTTATTATACGGAGCAGAGGCCTGGACACTTTCCGAGGCTTCTTTGAGAAAACTCGAGGCATTCGAGATGTGGTGTTACAGGCGCATTTTGAGAATTTCGTGGGTGGATCGTGTGACTAATGTTGAGGTTCTATGTAGAATAGGCAAGGAATGCGAGATTATTAACAAAATCAAAGAGCGCAAACTAGAATATCTTGGCCATGTTATGAGGAATGAACAGAGATATGGCTTGTTGCAACTCATTCTTCAAGGCAAGGTATTTGGAAAGAGCGGACCAGGGAGAAGAAGAATATCTTGGCTTCAAAACCTGAGGAAGTGGTTTAATACATCGACAACCGTTCTATTCAGAATAGCAGCAAGCAAAGTTAGGATAGCCATGATGATCGCCAACATTCGGAACGGATAGGCATCTTAAGAAGAAGAAGGACGGTCGTAGGAGAAGACTTCATGTACCTCCAACGCGTGGTGGATGGCACGGCATTATACAAATTGACCCTTGGGTTGGCGCTAGGTAAAGAGATTGATGATATGTAGTCTCAAGGAATGAGCGGTACTAGAGTTGATCCTTCGACGGATCGTAGTGGAAAGAGACAGATTTTTTCTGTCGAGAATCCAAGTATAATTATCTGTCTGTAGGGGTGAGGGTAAAAATTAGGAGGGGATGAGCTGGTACTACTGGACTGGACAGGGTTGGATTAAGATTTATTTAAAATTAAGAGTTGTATTACAGATCTAACATAGTAGAAAATATAATAAAATATTTTTTACATGTGAAAATTGAACACAACGCTCAATTTGGGCTGCAGTGTCATATAAGTTTTAGTAGTAATAGTAGTTATTTGTGTTAGTACCGGAGAGCAAAGAAATATTGGAGTAGAAGTTGGGGGGTTGAAGAAGGGCGGCAGAAGAAAGAGGCGAAGAAAGAGGCAGGACTTAAAGTTGGCATGTCGACAACGGAGTATACGTGGTTGGAAGAAACATGAATGGTCACATTGCTAGGATGTCAGATCACGAATACACTAATAAGAGATTAACATTTTCAAAACCAGAGGGCACAAGAAGTAGACGGCGACCACGAAAAAGATGGATTGATGATGTGGAAGAAGACCTAAAGATTCTAGGGGTCAGAAGATGGAGGGAAGTTGCCAGGAATCGACAGGAGTGGCGACTTCTTTGTGAGCAGGCCAAGATCCACAACGGATTGTCGAGCCACATATGATGATGAATACTTTCTATGCAAATAGTATACTCTTCATTCGTATCTATAAAGTTTAGGTTCCGAGATATTTAAAGTTTAAAACGAAAAAGCAAAATAAAGAGTATGTTATTTACATAGGAAGTATTCGAGAATCAAAAAATTGCATTAAAATATCAATTCCGTCACTGGGGTAGAATTTGGGAAGGGTCAACCATCCACGTTCCCTCGTCGTACGCCTCTGGTAGTAGCCAGAAACGTTTTTTTAACATAATTTAGTAGGGTATACAGTACCAGCACCACTTACCAAATTTCGTGTTGTTGTCAAATGCCTGTCAGGGAATGTTCAAAAATAAATAAAATAAGTGTTTAACTTTGACACCCTCTATTTCGGTTATTATCAACTTTTGTACTAAGATAAGTTAGTTTAAATAGACCTATTTTAACCTCAGGAATCTAAGGTTAAGCTATGGCACATCCTTTACCAAACACCCTGTACATAGTTATGTATTTCTGAAATCGTAAATAATTAAATTAAAATACCTTGGTTTGGTTTAAAAGTGTGCGTTCATTTACATTTACATAACAATAATGATCTTACCTATTATACTACAGATGATTATGTGAGCTTTTACGGGCCTGCCTCTCCTCAATCAAAATTCTCTTTACTTTGGTTTACGTTAAATCCATTAAAATATATTCGTTTGATATGAAAGGCTTTCTTGCTCTCTTGTTTCCAAATATCTGAGGAATTTGTGATAATACTCTCTCCCCGTTTTCATGATTAATAAATTTTGTCTATTGTTTATTTTGCAGGAATAGTAATTTATTACTGTCTAATTTTGGAACTAAATATTTTGGAAATAAAAATGTATACCACTTTTTTTCAGTTGCAATGCGAAGGCAAAACTGTCTTAATTTTCATTTAGTTCAGAGAGCTCAAACCAGCACTCTAAATTGACGATTTTCGACTCTAATTGGAGTCATCATCAGAGAAACGTAGGTTTGCTTATCCCTGTCCTAAGCAGTGTTGCCACAGGTCTTGGACAAAATTTCGGGAGACTGCTCCTCTTTTTCGGTAGAAATCGTCAAATTTCGGTAGATTTCATTTTTGCTTCTTTTGCTGTCACATTACAAAAAAAGATACTTTAGGTACCAGTATTCAAAAATAAACTACACTCATCATCATATAAAGATCAATAATGACCATTCATCATAAAAATCATTCAAAGTTCAAAATCGGTATACCTTAAAAAAATGTATTTTCTCGGCTTTCTAGGTATTATAGAGCAATTTTCTTCATTTTTTAAATCCAAATAACTCGAGTAGAGCCGTCTAACTAACGCAATACTAAATATTAAGGATGCTTTAGTTTTGTTATCAGGAATTAATTTATTTATAATAAAATAAAACTGCATATTTTTTCCTGTTGTAGACTTTTTAAAAAAAACTTACCACACGTGTACCTATTAACGTTCAAAATACAAATATTCTTATTTGAAAGCTGTATATTTGTTTAAACAAGTTAAAAAATTTTGTTATAATAAATAATAGTTATAAGTTACTAACATTTATAAATTACTGCAAAAATAAGGGTGTTTTGCAATTATCTCCAATTGTTTATGTATTTCAAATTAGAAACTATTAAGATCTAGAATATTTATTTGAAACATTTTTCTCTAAAATATACAAGGATTGTTTTATAGGCAAAAACATGATTTTTTACAATTTATAATCGTTTAAAAACAAAACAATGTCGGATATTGAAGTAATTGAGAACGAGAAAAATTTTTAATGTTCTTTAGTTATGTCGAAACACTGTAAGCAAATACTATAGAAGATACCCTTCTATAGTATTTGCTGTAAGTTAAAAAGGTGCCAAATAAATTTCTCCTGTTTTAAAATTTTAATATAAATACTATTTTTAGTTTAGAATTATCTTCTATATCAAAATAAGCCACAATCCTTCAGTATTCACTATTCAAATTCAGGTAGATACATCTTACTCCAAAAATTATAATATAAAAGAACAATAGACTTGTCATAAAATTGATATCGGCAACTGACTAAACCCTATTGCCAAATCTATCCGATAAAAAAAATTTTCTAATAATTTTAATTTTTCGGTAGAAAAAAAAAATCAGCAGATTAATTTAAAAATTAAGAATTTTGATTTTTCGATAGAAAAAAAGGAGATTAATTATTTATATGGGAAATAAGCCACAATTAAAATGAAAAAAATAATTTTATTAACGTTTCGACTCCATTTTTTAACTTAAATTTAAATTAAATTAACTCCAAAGAATGAACTATCTTTCAGTAAGTCGTCCCAGGAACGCAACTCATAAATATTGGCAATATCATTTTAAAGTCTTCTACTTTAAAATGTATAATATATGTCTGAATTGCCAATATAAATGAGTGAGATTAAATAAATTATTAGAAGAATTTTTTTGCTTAGCAACAACACTTTTGTTTATTTTAGTATTATTTTGTATTTTGACAACGGCACCCGATTTGGGAGTCGAAACGTTAATAAAATTATTTTTTTCATTTTAATTGTGGCTTATTTCCCATATAAATAATTAATCATAAAAATGCCACAAGGAAATAGCTTCAGAACAACATTAAAAAAAGGAGAATTTGGTAGATCGGTAGATTTGACAGGTATTCGGTAGATCTACCGAAAAATCAGTAGCTGTGGTATCACTGGTCCTAAGTGAAAATGTTCCGAGAGCTAGTCCTCGCACTGCAACTGACGTTATGGAGAAGTTGCCTAGCGACATCTGTTAATTTTTTTAAATATTTTGGATTTAAAACAAAAAGTAGCACAGTAGCCGGTACTGTAGATTTGCGTGGGGCTTGATACTATATTTTATGTATTTTTAAATTTTAAATAATCATTTTAAAATTGAATAAAGTAATTTTGTTATTTATTTTAATAAAACTGAAAAGTTTATATGTTGCATAGCGGACTCCCCTCGTCTCGAAAATTGACTAGTCCGACTGTTTTCAGTGCATCTTTCCTATGAAGCTTACTTCGTGGCGATATTTCCGTGACGCTCGCCACAACATTTTGCTGTAAGAAAAAGTAATACAATGTCAGTATAAAAGCTTCGCTGTAAAAAGTCAGGATTTGTGTAAAATCAGATGACCCATGAAATCGTGTACTTACTTAAAGGTCGAGGAAGACAAGCAAGAACGAAAACTGTCAGATCTGTTCACAAATATAAAAGGGGAAGTGTAACATTCTGGAGAGTAATTGTGGTCCGTAAAAAAACTCCTTTAATTTTCATCCAATCAACTTTAACTGCTCACTGGTATATTGATAACCTGTAGTTAGGCTCTGGAGAGGTACAACAGGAGAAAATTTAATTTTCATGCATGATAATGGACTTCCACATACCATTAGAGTGACTAGAGACATCATTTAAGCAGAAGGTATCCCTTGTTTGGAGTGGCCTGCTTGCTCACCCGAGCTTAACTCTATAGAGTATTTTTGGGATATGCTTAAACGAAAAATTAGAGCTCGCCGGGAAAATCCACAAAACACCTCACGGCTAGTACAAGATGCTCTTGAAGAATGGAGCAATCTACCACAACAAAATGTTGATAATTTGATGAGGAGCGTGCCCACGCAAACTAAAGCTTGCAAAAGGACTAGAGGTGATAACAATGACTACCAAAAAAAAAAACAAAAAAAAAATAAAAACAATTTAAACATCATTCGTTTTATATTGAAATTTTTTATGCGACTTTAAAACAACTAAATTTTAATTTGTTTTTTAAATATTTTATTGTTTTATTTAATTGTTATGTATTTGTTATTAAATTGCTTTAATAGTTATTTATGATATAAGTGTTAAAAGTACAATTTTAAGGCACGCATGTGAAAGTTTGCAGAATGAGCGAAGCGAATTCTGCAATTCACATGAGTGCCGTAAAAATGTACTTTTTAACACGTATATCATACAATATTTTTTCTACAAACGTCTTATATATCAACAATTATAATTAATTCATTCTCAATTACAGGCCAATACCTACAATATCTTTTACTTGAATTTGACTGACATTCCATTTTTATATTTTTCTTGACATTACATCAAAACTGCCTATAATCATGCCCAACGCACTCTAATAAGAAACATGTAATCGTATTTATTTTGCTTCCATTTTGTCAGAGCCGCTGATGTCGGCATTGTGATTGGTGGAACATGACTTTTGACAAATCCTGCGCTATCTGTGAATTCGTAATCTGTGTTCAGTGTTCGTGTTCGTTCGTTCGTTGTCGTTCAGATATTTTATAATATGGTCGGTTATGTGATGTGTTTGTGTTACCATAAAAAGCTGATATTCAGTCGTGTTTTTTGATATTTTTGTTATTTAGTAATCGAGTATCTTTTTAAAGGTAAGTTTTTCTGATTGTAAGGTAGAGATTTTCTGATTGTAGGTACTGTTTATCCAACAGTTTTAAAATACACATTTTATTTCGCGTTTTGTTGTTAGGTCTAATGGCTCCGTTCAGCTGTTGTGTGCAGACGGTGGAAAAATTCAACGAGTGAACATTTATTTAATCCAAATTAAATACTCATATTTCTATGTAAAACGTAACATTATTGTATAAATAAATAAGTAAGAAACAAAAGTTGTTTGTGTTTTACCTTTATTGTCCACTTGAATAAAATATTAAATATTGAAAGTACCGTATGGAGGCTATGTACCTAGCATGGAGGCTAGATTATGGTACCCTTCCTATCCAATCAACAACAAGAACGTTTAAAATTTCACACCTATCATGTCGAAGCTACAGACCACTTATGTGGAAACCAGGGCCCGGATTACGTACACTCGATACGCATCGTATCCGCCATGTTTTCCCATAAGGCGCTACAGTAAAACATGGCGGATACGATGCGTATCGAGTGTACGTAATCCGGGCCCTGGTGCTGAAATACGTGACATATTTTTTGAAGGGTGAGATCACAAACCATACATACTCATAGACGTTTCACGTAAATTGTCAAGGTCAAGACAGCAAATTAGTTACCATTCCAATCCAGAGATGTCGCTGTCAGTCAGTTCTCTTGTCATAATTTAACAACTGATAGTTGACAATTAAATTAATTTGTTATTTACTTTTTATTTTACAGTTTGTGGCTTAAATATTTTATTATAGTGGTGTTACGTTTTTAATTAGATTTAATCAATTGTATTAACCTCCTCTCCGTTTTTGTGAGTAGAATTTTTAGTTTACATTGATCATCCCGTGTTGTGTTTCTCCACATTTAAAAAAACAATATAATAGATCCTGAAACAGTTTATTCCAATAGACAAGTGTGTCATCAACATTTCGGGCCTATATATTTTTGGAAGTTTTTAAAAGATTATAAGTTATTTATCTAAACAATCATCCTACAAGATTCTTTCAAAAATTTTCATTTAACTCAAAATTACACATCATTGCTTTCACGTGACACATGGCAGTAGTGTTTAGCATTTTGAAAACAAATTGGAACATTTGAAGTTTTCAGTAAAACATGGAATAAAACATTCAATTGTCTTTCTGTTGTTTTGATTTCCTGCGAAATTTCATCAAAGATCCCGACAAATTTATAATTTGAAATTCCCACGTAACTAAAATTTGTCAATTTAGTTCCCATTCCAATCAAGAGATGGCGTTAATTCGATCCGAAAGATTAACATGGTCGTGAAACGTCTATGAGTATGTATGGTTTGTGGGTAAGATCGCATTCTACCCAATCACACAACACTTTTTTCTATGCCTATAATGTCAATACGTAAATGATAACAACTATAGAATAACATCTACTTTTATTGTATATTCTAACAAATTCTAATAGTTTTTTTTCTACAAACGTATTAAGAATGCAATAATACAATTTAAATTAAATTTAAAAAACCATTTAAACCACCTTTTTCAAATTGCGCAAGTTGTACTATTAGTATTAATGTTAATAAATGAAATATAAATATTTTGACGTTTTACAATTTGACAATTCACTTTTAACTGCAGTGCCTTAAAATTCTTAAAGTACTAGTGCTTTAAGGTACTATTAGTACACTTTAGAAGACCAAAAATAATCATATTTTTCAAGAATTTTTTTCTCACAACCTTTATTAAAAATGAAAATAAAACTTTTTACATATTAATATCTAACTCTTAGAGAGTATAAAAAATATACCTTTTTTATTTATGCACGTACGATAATATTATAGAGGGCGCAAAAGTCGAGGCTTCGAAAAATTATGGTAAACATTTAATCTCAGGATTGGGATATCTGAAACAAAAAAATCGTACTGCATTTGAAAAAGGAAGGTTTTTGACGTGGACCACAATTTGACCAAAAAATAAAAAAAAACATATTTTTTAACCATGAAAAACTGAAAGAAAACGGGCGATTTTTTCACAAAAATTTTTCAAATTTCCGTAAAATCTTTGTTTTGCGGAATTTTTCACTAGCGGTAGTAAACTGTCACGTAAGAAACCTTCCCTTTTCAAATGCAGTACGATTTTTTTGTTTCAGATATCCCAATCCTGAGATTAACTGTCCGCCATCGGAACTACTTTTTTTCGAGGCCTCGACTTTGGCGCCCTCTACAATATTAGTGTACGTGCATAAATGAAAAAAGATATATTTTCTGTATTCTCTAAAAGTTAGGTATTAATATGTAAAAAGTTTTTTGTTCACTTTAATAAAGTTTCTGAGAAAAAAATCTTGAAAAATATGTACTTATTTTTGTTCTTCTAAAGTGTACTAGTACCTTAAAGTAGCAATTTTAATGCTCCGATGGAGAGCTAAAAATTTCATTTTAAACACATTTGTAGAAAAAATAAATCTTGTTTGACTTAGTATATTCGTTTTTTTTTTAATTCGCTCGAAATAATAAGAAAATATCAGATGATTCCATATAAGTTTGGTTGTGTGTATTACTCTCCCTATACCTCTTGTTATTTAAATTAAATATACAGGGTGTAACGAAAATACAGGTCTTAAATTAAATCACATATTCTGAGACCAAAAATAGTTCGAATGAACCTAATTTACCTTAGTACAAATATGCACATAAAAAAAGTTACAGCCCTTTGAAGTTACAAAATAAAAATCGATTTTTTTGAATATATCGAAAACTATTAGAGATTTTTTATTGAAAATGGACATGTGGCATTCTTATAGCAGCAACATCTTAAAAAAGAATTATAGTGAAATTTGTGCACCCCATAACAATTTTAAGGGGTTTTTGTTCCCCTAAACCCCCCCAAACTTTTGTGTACGTTCCAATTAAATTATTATTGCGGTACCCTTAGTTAAATTGAATATTTCTAAAACTTTTTTGCCTCCTAGTATTTTTTCGATTAGGCAGTTTTTATCGAGTTGCGGCTTCTTTTTTAATATGTTGACATAAAAATTTTATGGGGGTTTTGTTCCTCTAAACCCCCCAAATGTTTGTGTATGTTCCAATTAAACTTTTACTGTGGTACCATTAGTTAAACACAGTGTTTTTAAAACTATTTTGCCTCTTTGTATTTTTTCTAGAAGGCACGTTTTATCGAGATATTACTTCTTTTTTAATATTGTTAAAAATATACCTAAAAATGTAAATCATAAATAAATTTTCATATTATTACCAAGTCTCCATAATCGTACTCAGCCATATACAAATATGTGGTGGATTTGACAAATATTCAAAATATCTGGATAAAAACTGACTTTTCGAAAAAGTACTAAGAGGCAAAAAAGTTTTTAAAATATCGTGTTTAACTAATGGTACTACAATTATAATTAAATTGGAACGTACACAAAAGTTTGGGGGGGTTTAAAGGAACAAAACCCCCATAAAATTTTTATGGGATGTCCAAAAAAGATCTCTAATAGTTTTCGATATATTGGAAAAAATCGATTTTCATTTTGTAACTTCAAAGGGCTGTAACTTTTTTTATGTGCACATTTGTACTAAGGCAAGTTAGGTTCAATCGAACTATTTTTGGTCCCACAATATGTGACTAAATTTATGACCTGTATTTTTGATACACCCTGTATATCATATCATTAAACATGTTAAGTCATAAGTTTAGCAGATAAACATTTATTTAATATAATATTTCCAAAGATCCAGAAGGTTCTTTGGCATTTCCATTAAACTGTCACATTTTGGCAAACATTCGACAATTACAATCCGACTCGTAATCCAAGACAGAAGCTCCTCCCGTCCTTCGTCTCTGTGCTCCGGAAGTATTTCTAATGTATCGGTTTTGGTTGACATGTTTCATGTCTAGTTAAAAATACATCAGAGAAAACAACGGGGAAGTGTTCTCTGAAATACTCAAGGAACGAGAGACCCTTATCTCGAAAATCCGCTTACTTGATATTTGAAGAATGTAAGGGTTATATCGGATATCTGAAATATGTTGTGAAAATAATCATTTCTATAAATAGGATTTTATTTTTGCACCAACAGACAGGCTTTAAATAGGAAATTAAACCACATATACTGGCATTGGACGTGTATTTGGTAATGGAAAGTGGTAAATGTCACTCGAATAAAAAGCTTAAAATAGAAGCGTATTTTTAATAACAACATTTAATGAATGTAATTTTTATTAAATATCAGCCCTAATTTGTACCCAATTGCATATTGAACATGTTGAAAAAAGAACACAAAATAACATGGATGATACCAGGAAAATGGATGAAAACCAAATAGATCATATTCTAATTTCGAAAATGTGTACACAAATAATACAAGGCGTAAGGTCATATAGAGGGGCAAATGCGGACACTGATCACATATTGTTGATAGCAAAACTTAAGATGAAAATAATCAAAGCAAATAATCATAAGGAAATAAAAAGGAGGAAACGGAATATAGCCAAACTGAAAGCGCAAGAAACAAAGCAAAAATATAGAGAACCACTAGAACAGAAACTATGTAAGTAAGAGAACATAGAAATAGAAGAGGAATGGAAAAACATAAAGGAGAGCATAATAAAGACAGCAGATCAAGTAATACGATTCCAAAAAAAACAAGGAATCGAAAGAATGGTTTGATGAGGAATGTCACCAAAAAAGTCAACTGAAGCACCTCGCAAGAAACAAATGGCTACAGAGTGCCAAACAGGAACGACTGGACTAATATAGAAAAGAAAAACAAGAAGCATTGAAGCTCTATAGAAGAAAGAAGAACACATGGATCTCTGAACAAATGCAAGAATTAGAAACGAATAATAAATACAAAAAGAAATTGTTCGAATACATAAAATAACAATACAGTACCAAAAAAACTGTCACAAAAATAAACAAAAAAGATTTGAAAAAACATTTCACGGACCTATACAAAAACAACAAGGCAGATTCAGAGGATGAGGATATAAGAGATAACAGAGATAAAGAGGAAGGTGCATCTACTTATCAGGAATTCATGGAGGTATTAAAACAACTAAAAGTAAACAAAACGCCAGGGCCAGATAAAATCAACAACGAACTGATCATCAACGGAGGAGAGGAGCTCACGAAGCGAATGCACAAGTTAATGGTTACAATTTGGAAGGACGGAAGCATGCCCATGGAATGGAAAAACGGACATATCGCACCAATCTTTAAGAAAGGAGATACAACTAAGTGCTGCAACTACAGAGCAATAATTATGCTAATAAATACAACGTATAAGATATTGACCACAATTATAAGAAACCGACTAAACCAATACACAGAAAAAGTTATGGGACCATACCAACAGGGCTTTAGAAAAGGAAGATCAACAATAGATGCAATACACGTACTAACACAAACAATTGAGCAAAGCTCTGAAAATGACGTAGAATTACACATACTATTCATCGACTTCCAACAGGCCTTCGACAGTATATACAGACAACAATTATTAAAGGAAATGAAAAAAATGGAGATTTTGTACTGTTCCGACATTTTATGAAGATAAGCAAGCTCAACTCGTTCATCTGTATCTGTTTCCTTTTGCTCTTCGATCCATTTAATGAACTTGTCTTATTCCTTGCAATATGCAACCACTAATAACAATTATTAATCTTATGTGACAGATTGCAAATTAATTTTTGTTTTTCTCATTTCCGTAATAACGAAAGTTATACTGATGTGTACATCACAAATTCAACCATTTTACATTATTAGATCTTATTTCAATTTTTGTAGTAATAATACATTATTTCAAAGTGTACCCATTAAAGAGAAACTGTGGCAAAGTATTGTGGATAACTGGTCTTTAAAACACTTGCTCTATTTCGAAAAATCGCGCTTATTTTAAAGACCCCAAAATCCACTTATACTTTAATATACTATTTACAACTTTCAAATAGCTATATAATATTTTTACTTGAAATCAAAGATTTTTCTACAGTTGCACTGTTCTAATAAGTAGAAAAATATTTGGTGTAAACTTGGATAAAAAAGGTTTAAATATTTCGGCTTATTTGCTGCTCTTGACGCTTGTTTGCTGTTCCTGACAGTTCCGGATCGTTTTGTATGCTAACAATCTCCAAAGGTGAGAATAATACAATGGGGAGGTGAGGGATCAAGACTGTAGCATGCTTGGATGCAGACCGTGAAAATAATATTAAGAGGTCGATTGAGTTTTTTGGTGGAGTATTGGGATGTGTCGAAGGCAAAATTATTTGTGCGGTAAAAATGATGGAGTTCTTTTGTGTTATTTATTTTCTAGGCGAACCAACGAATGGCTATAAGAATATTATTCAAAGAAAAACTAGCTCAGTATTTTAAACTAAATAATGATGAAGTTTTATTTTTCCTTTCTATTTTTCCTTTCCCACACGATTACTATGAGGCAAATATGCAAATTGCATATTTTGCATATTATGCATAAAAGATGCAGAAATATCCAATTTTGCATATTTTTCTATAAATGTGCATAAAGTGCATATGATTTGAAATTTTGGTTGTATATATATATTTTTATATTCATGTAACAAATAGCTTGGAAATCTCAATATTTAATTTTGTTTTATAATTTCTTGGTATTCAAATTTTTGGTTTCGGAACTAATAAAAGATAGCGGCATATACATAATTTTATCACGTTTTTCCTTGATACAAGGGTTCGAAAATCTGCCAGTTTATATCACTAGGTAAAAATTTTTAGTTTGACGGTCCTGTTCACTTTTGTTGTAAAATAAGCCGTAAACACCAATATGCCGTGATTCCTCCAAATTATCATTGTTAAACAGTACATTTTTAATAAAAGAATTTGAATCATTGTGTCAAAACGTTAAAAGTAGGTAATATATATATTGGAAAGAAAACTTTCCAAACATTTTCCAACAACCATGGAGAAAAACAGTGGTTACCAGGTTCTTTCCGAAGTGGTTCAAGTAGTAGCTTAGACATTTTCCGAATAACTTAATTTAGAGCCTTAATTATGGTGAATTTGAAAAATGCCCCAGTTACATCAGTTGATGTCGAAAGAAGTTTTTCTATGTACTCAGATAGAAGCCATATGTTTCTGTTCCAAAGTTGACTATAAAGTGTCAAAATTGTGTAAGGAAATTGTGTTTGAGGAAATTGTGTAAGGAGGTAGTTGCACCACCTCCTCCAAAAACCATTTTCACCGATTCCACCGAATATTCCTTCCAGGATCCTTCGTTCAAATATACGCAGAAAGTTTTCATCTGCCTTGGAGATGGTCTATGTCTCCGGTCCATATGTCATTACTGGTTGTATAAAGGTTTTACATACGATTATTTTTGTTTTTTGACTTAAATATGTCTTCAGTGGAAAATAGCATTTATTTGCTAGGATTATCGTTCGCTTGATTTCTTCCGTCATGACGTTCTCCTTAGTGATCAGGGAGCCTAAGTATGTGAATTTGTCCACCACTTCAAATGTAGAGTAATCAACAGTGAATTGGTGACCAATGATTCTGGCTCTATTGTTGTATGTTGATGCCCATCATGTTAGTTTTCTCCTCAATGACTTGTAGGCCAATATTTTTCGAGGCATTTGAGAAGGTGGTATTCATTTCTTCTAGCTTGACTTCTGGCTATAGACTTCTATAGAAATTGTCCAATCGAAAACAAATCCCTCCTGGACTACTTTAATAAATCTTTTTTCCCTCATCTTCTTAAGTCTCAGCATCCGTTATGGCTTGCAAATTTTAGAAGCCTCGGAGGTGTAACCAGAGAAGGTTCCCATTGTTTTCAATCACTAAATCCTTTTAATGTTCAAAGCTTGTGACTTTATTAAAGAACCTTATTTTAACGAATATATTATTCATTTTCGTACATAAAAATGAAAAATATTTAACTTAATGAAATTATTTTTGAAGTTAGACTTCTTTAGGCACGAGGGTGAATTTTTACATTCCCTGGCGCATGCGCACACCAAAAATATGATATTAGTCGCTACATATTTATATAGCGCAAATAAGGTGTGCGTGAAAAGAATATATTATTAGTGTTTTTAGTAAATATATTTATTATAATTTTTGTGTTTTTGTCAGTATGTATGAGAAATCTTGTAACCTGTCAAAGCAAAGGGAATATAGCTCAGTGGTAGAGCGTCTGACCGGAAATCGAGAGGTCGCCGGTTCGAGTCCGTGTGTTTTCTATTTCTATTTTTATTTTTGGTATTGTTTTAATAAAAATTTTTGGAAAGTAGTAAGTAAAAATTACCTAGTTTAATCTTTAAATAAAATATAAATAAACAGTTTAAAGTATATTAATTTCGTTAAAATCATAATATAATAGAAGTATAACTTCTTACGTGCGTACAAAGTACACAAACATTCTTTTTTTAATAATCAAGTTAAACTCATTAATTCTATCTAAATAATTAGAATATCTTATCAACCTAGTTTAGCATCCAGGTGGAATGGTCTCCACGGCACCATCATTATAATATATGAGTGAGATGCTGCGCCTTTTAAGTATTTTAAAGTAGCGTTATTAGGATAATGCTACTACATCACTTTAATGTAAAAAGTTTGGAGATGAAAGTACTTTGCGTCTCCCTCAAAAATATCTCTAAGATATTATACCTAATGGGTAAGAGTGAAACGAGACGTAAATTATTTGGGATATTATGTGTAAATGAGTTATTCGGGAGTCATTGATTTATGTGCTCATTTCACTTTTTAAGTGTCTTCTTAATACGACAAAAAGGCAATATCCAAAGAGATGAGGAGATAAAAAAATTATAGCAAATATGCGGTATAAAGTAGAACTTCTACAACAATGTAGGATTGGAACAATATATTAAAATATGTAGGCTACAGAATTTGTTTTTTTTTTTTAGTTCTTCCTCCAGTTCATGTACTTTTTCATCCGTGGACATTGATTGAATATTGTATGTCCCTATTGACAGATTGATAGATTTTCTTGGTTTCTTTTGTGTTCGTCTTAGTGGGTTTTTGTTTTTATCTATCAAGAGCGAATTATTGCCTCCCCCAGAATCCGTGAGGCAGACCTTTGAGGTGTGGGCACCTGGGGACCATTTCCGTTTGTTTTATTATTCGCCATGATAAAAAGAGGGGGGTAATGGCAGTTAAAACACCACGCTTGCCATGCGGGTTGGTGAGTTCTTATTCAGCCGCCCACTCTGGGTCAGACGCTGTTTGTAGCCGCTCACTCTGAGACAGACGCTACTGGTTTGTGAGATTATACTATCCCTAAAATCAAGGGTTGCCAGCTCCGCCATCTTCGCCGTACCGGAAGTATTCTTCGTCGCCTTGGATGCCGTTCTGGACTTCATCCGTGACCCTGGACAAGGGACCCTTAGCAGGTGCTAGCTTCCCGGGTCAGGAAGCTCCTGGAATCTGCAGGGGGCAGGGATTGATTCACTTTCCCTGATAGGACTATCCAATAGAATCCGAGGGACTCCAAAGGAGTTCCTACCCGCTACCCGATGGAACAAAATTCTCATAAATTGGAGACCGTGGCAATATAAACGAAGCAGAGGAAGACCACAAATGAGATGGGCAGATGATGTCAAGAAGCACGTGGGCTCTAGGTGGATAACTGTAGCGACAGACAGAGAAGAATGGAAAAGGATTGGGGAGGCCTATGTCCAAAGATGGACCGAAGAAGGCTAATTAGATAGGCTACAGAATATGCTACAGATGAACGAAGAATGGACCCCAACAGAAATGTATCAATATATATTTATATAATGGGTTCATGACGTTCTACGACGTCTTCCGATTCCCAATCGCCATTGTTCTCTATCGTAACACATGTCTTCGTTCAAACCTCTTTCTCTAATTTCCCTATGAATACCTTCCATCCAGCTTTTCCTAGGTCTTCCTCTTTTCCGCCGTGCTTTTGGTGCCCATCGTAGTACTTGTTTGGGTAATCTGTCGTCTTCCATACGTTGTAGGTGGCCAAACAATCTCAGCTTATTTAATATTCTTGTATTTCTGATTTTATGTATTCTTGATATACCGGCAGATCTTCACTAGAAGTGCATTTCAGTTATTCTGAGCATATTTTCGGATTTTTCTTCAAGTGGCCAAACTTCGCTGATATATGTTATAATGCTCTTAACAATGCTGTTATTATAGATGTTATGTTTATTTTCTTTGGATATATTTTGGTCCCATAGGATTTTGTTCAATAATGCGATAGCTTTCCTTCCTTGTGTGCATCTTCTTGGATATTCTTGTCCAATGTTCCATCTTGTGTAATTTTAAAACCCAAGTATTTATATTCCTGACAGTGATTAATAATTATTTCATTTTCCAAAGCTAGATCCTGCTGTATACCTCCAACGCACATATATTCAGTTTTCTTGATATTCACTTCTAAATCCCAGTTCCGGTACTCTTCTATGATTTTGCGGGTTATGTATTCAATATCGTGATAATCCTGCGCCATAAGAATCTGATCTTCCGCAAAACTTAGAGTGTATAGCATGTTATCATCATTTAGCGCTATACCCATATTCTTACATTTCCTTTTCCAGGATTTCAAAACTTGCTCTAAATATATTTTAAATAGCGTCGGCGATAGACAGCAGCCCTGTTTAAGACCCTTATTTACTTCAAATCCTGACGCGATTTCCTTGCCTAACTTAACTTTTGCTATATTGTGGTAGGTATTGTGATAGATCTTTTACAGTTTTAATGAGGTTCAGAATGATTTTAGTTTTTTCGAGGGCTTCCCAGAGTTTACTTTGTGGAAATGTATCAATACCTAAAGGAAAAGAATAAACATTTGAAGAAATACAGTGATGACCTAAAATAGATGATTAGAAGAAAAAAAGGTAAATTTCATATTATATGGCGAAACGACGCAACCACAGAAACATCATAAGAATTCAATATGTTATCCTCATACAACAACTGAAGCTCAGATTAAGTCTTGAGAAGAACGAATACTGGGAAAGAATGTGCGGAGACATATAAAACACGATAGGTTATAACACATAAATAGAAACATGTAAAAAATTAAAACACATCAGAAGAAATATACGTAGTAAAAATATCATATAACTACATCAAAGGCGTGGAAAAAGCATTACTTACACAAAATTATTGCGGGAGAATAGACATGATTATATCTCACAATAATAGCGACAATAATAACAATGGAAGTGGAAATCACAGAGAAACATATAACTAAAGAAAATCCAGGAGGAAAATAAACTTCCTGTAGCTGGCTGTATACCATAAATCACAAAAATACCAAGTTTCTTGTAAAAGGTATATATTAAAATACCCTAAATAAGGGTCACAATACAAAACGTTTTCGGATTAAGGAATCCATCATCAGTGTTTAAAAGCCAAAATTTGCATGCCTGAGCCACCAAAATGTATCGGGTAAAAACCCTTTAAATGTAAATAATAAGGATGTTTTACATATTTATATAAAATTCATTGGATGGTATAGATAAACCTGGATGTTACCCAGGGCAACACAGGACTCTCTCCACGTGGTTGGAACTTTTTTTGGAGAAAACCTCACATATTCAATGTGTTTAATTCACAATGAATATGTGAGGTTTTCTCCAAAAAAAGTTCGAACCACGTGGAGAGAGTCCTGTGTTGCCCTGGGTAACATCCAGGTTTATCTATACCATCCAATGAATTTTATATAAATATGTAAAACATCCTTATTATTTACATTTAAAGGGTTTTTACCCGATACATTTTGGTGGCTCAGGCATGCAAATTTTGGCTTTTAAACACTGATGATGGATTCCTTAATCCGAAAACGTTTTGTATTGTGACCCTTATTTAGGGTATTTTAATATATACCTTTTACAAGAAACTTTGTATTTTTATATAACTAAAGCTCTAAGGAAAACCAGTAACAACAATGCACCAGGATAAGGGAATATAAAAATGGAACTTCTGCAATATGGATGCGCAAGAATCGTATCCTTTATACAAAAGTTGTTCAATAAAATCAAAGCAGGAGAAGAGATTCCTGATGAGTAAAATCTATTATAAACGTCCTCTATTTTAAAAAATTTGGGAAAAGTTCAACAAAAACTATCGAGGGATTACTTTCATGCAATCAATAGCACGAATCTGTTCCGCAGTTATAAAAGAAAAAATAGGACAAGAGATGGGTCATAATGGCGAAGAACTAGCTGGATTGCGAAAAGCCTATTAGCTGGAATAGTATGTAGATATGTATATAGATAATATTATATTTATCACGAGAAAAGCGATAGAAAAGAACAAAGAGAAAAGTATTGAAACACATATGACCTTGATTGACTCAGAGAAAGTCAGAAAGTATACGATAGGAAATAACTATGGGAAGCAATGAGAAGAATGCACTTAGAGAATATAACAAAAGGATTTTATAAAGAAAGACCTCAAACAGGTAAGTGATCTATCACCTACACTTTTTAACATAATTATGTATAGGTATAGATCAGGCTTTGAAAAGATGGTATAAAAAATGACGAATAATGGGTATACCCGTACAAGAGAATATATTATGACATGGAGGATATGGAATATATATGATAAGGAAATTAAAGGAATAATAAACCTATTAGTGAATATTTTGCGCACTACATGTGGAAAGTGGTACATCGCAAAGTTTGCAAAAGTTCAATTTTGCCAACGCTTGTAGGAAATAGTATATTGTACAACAAGTGAGAAAAAAGACATATTTCTCACGAGTGCAGAAGTTTGTCGCAAATCAAGTGAGGGAGAATTATGTTATTTTTTCATGTGTTGTACAATGTACTTTTTCTATGGATGCGGTTTTGTCAAGAGTTCAAACTTCCAAATTAAATAATTTAGGTACTTTTAGGTATATTATATGCATAAATTGAAATAAAGTACATATACAGGTAGGTATTTAATATTCCTAAAACTTATATACTTACTTTATTTACTTATTTAAAATTCTAATTAACAGTTATTTGCAAACAGTTTTGAAAGGTTGTAACGGTCTCAAATTTACCGCCTTATAAATGTATCAGGTCCGATCCTGTAGTGACGAATTTTAGAAGCATATGTTACAACACGAAACCTTTTTTATATATACCACGATTTGTGACGATATGTTTTTCATTGCCGTTAAAATACCGAGAAAGAACACGTGTGTGTTTTCGGCTGAGTATCAAAGGGATTTAATGACCTTTTGAGACAAAAGTCTGGAAATTGTTTATGTTAGTACTGGAATGTCGATATGGATAACGTCTATAGTATTGATAAAATCCTCATGTGTCTGAATTCTCAAAATTAGCCGCTAGAATAGAGTCAGCAGTTTCGGTGAGAACGAAAAATCTGTTTACGGAAATTGAGCGTTTTTTCATTGGTTAGGAAGAAGAATTATAGCTTCAAGAGGATGTTCTTATTATCATTCACTCGCTATCTCATTGGCAGAAAAAATGTTTGGTTTATTCTTATTGGATAATGTATCTGATGGTTGCCGAAGTGGGAGGTGAATTCTTTTTTTGAGAGAAGGAACCTGGGCTCGAAGGAGAACTGAAAGAGGCAGTTAAGTTTGGTCTGGTAGACAGTTAAGTTTGAGCTGACATGCAGTGAAAAGTCCAGTTTTCTTTGTCTGTGCCAAAGTTAGGCTCAGATGGATTCTTGTGTAGATTCTGTCGTGAAAGTAGCAGGAGCGATGTGTTTGTCGTAAATACCACACCGGTATCTTTTTGTGTTGTTGTTCCGGTGAAACAAATGATATACTGTTTCTAGTAGTGGAGTAGAGTACGCCTTTTCCAAGAATAACTTAATTTAATCTTCGCGGGACGTGGTTCCGATCTTTTAACTAAAGTTCAATTGCTCAAACTAATTTTTTTTATCATTAAATTGATGAAATGTGTCGCTAATAATCAAAATAAGCAGTTACCTTTTTTAAATATAAAACAAGACTATGGAATTTTATCTTTCATATTTATAAAAAAAAAAATTGTGTAATAGTACTTTCGATCAGAAATTTTAAAGTGAAGTGAAGCCGAGCTCAAGCTCGCTTTCCCAGAGCTCAAGCCGAGCTACACGAGGCCAGCAGCCCACGGTATCACCGCCAATCATCAAGTATTTGTAACAAACTGTTTAATTCTTTTTTTTTTTCGAACTTTCGAAAACGCGAAGGATTTAATATGTTTATTCACTTCTTACCAATTCAGTTTTGCCTTTCAACTATTTTTTTTTATATAAATAAACAATGAATATATTTTAAACTGATATACAGTAGGAAAAATGAAAGAATACCCAGGAACGAACATATAAAACACGCTGTATTTTCCTGTCACTGTGTCACACAAAAAATTGGCCAGTGCAAGTACATGTAATAATTATTATGACATGTACTTGCGCTGGGCAATTTTCTTTGTTTATATGTTCGTTCATGGGTATTCTTTCATTTTTTGGACTGTATGTCTTTTTATTTTGCACAATCTATCTCTGATCCTTATTGTAATAAAACATACAGACTACCTCAGACATCAATGGTAAGTACCGATTTCTATTCAATGGAATGTCATTGCAAGTTTTTTTTTGTAATTTTCGCATAGACATATGGCAATATATTTTAATTTGTTGATGGCGCCCAATAATTACTATTTTCTCTCTTTATATTAAATTTTATTTCAAAAACTCACTCCCTTAATTCTCTGACACTGTTAACTTACCGGGGTATTATGAAAAGTTATGTAGCACGACATTTATCAAGCCTATGACCTAACAATAATGTCTAAGAATATTTTTATGTTTATTAAATTAGTCGTGCTTCAAGGTAATTAATGGTAAGTTTTGCTTCAACACAGTTTATTTGACAATATTAATTGTGTTTGTATTGTGCATGTTACCATGGAAACGGCGATCATATATGGAAAACCGTAGGAGAACCAATAAGAAAAAATATTTTTCACTGCAGTGGCCGACTTTTCTCACTGCATGAGAAATTGTTCGTTTTAAATGTATGTAAGTAGTGAGAGAAGTTGCACATTGTATAACATCCATAGAAAAATATATTGTAAGTACATTTGTTTAACCTTTAAGTTAAATTTAGCATTGAATCAATTTAAACTGTTGGTTTAAACGTAATTTAATAAAGAACCAAATTAGATTTTACTTCCAATAACGTGTGTTCATTACGAGAAGTTTTCCAGAGCTACGTTAATATTTTTTAACTGAATTCTTTTATCTCTTGTCACATCCGCGCAATTATTGTTTGTGTTTATGCACAAAGTGAATTTTAGCTGTGTTGTGTCCGAACCGTTTATTATATAGTAGTCCTTTGTTGCTTTTAATAATTACTGTCAAACTGCGGCACACTTTGATGTCCGTAAAACCAGCATTATTGGCAAACCAAATAGTGGCATAGGAAAAAAGCGATTGTCGTTTTATTTCCTCAAATCAAATTAGTTCTATTATTCATAGGCGTAAACATGGTATTATAACAAGAAAAATGTAATCGTGATTACTTTGAGAATTACATCAATAAAATAGAACCAGTCGCTATCGAGTATAAAAAGTATCTACCGCAAACCGCAAGGTTACTGCACGCGTCTCAATATTTTGCGTCACGCAAAATATTATTTCGGACCCGTGCAAAACATCATACCGAGTATAGAGCGATAGGAAGTATTCACATCAAAAAATATTTTTATCTAAAAAATTTAAGTAAGATACGAAATTCTTTTCGAGAGTAGTATCATCTAAATTCTTTTCTTTTCTAAATAGATTCTTATACATAGCGGGAATTTTAAAAATTTTCATAAAGGGGGAGATATATGTTTTCATTATTCTAACGGCTCTTTTTAATAAAAAAGCTGACAGACGATCAGTCACATTGTTGAGGACTGCCCACGCAGAGCATACACAGGCGATCCTATAGACTTTGTAATGGCAACTGAAGGGTCAAACGAATATATAAAAAAAACTGGACATCTGTTTGTGACGCATTGTATAATGCATAAATCTAAATATATTCTGTGATGTACTTAAGCCATACACTAACTCTGTTACTAATAAACCAAGTATAAAAGTTATACTGAGAATAAATCAGGTATAGGCAAAATCACTACCAATAAACATGGAATAACTTAGTTATATGGTTATACTTGGTATAAGAATTTAGTCCAAGTTTATACCGACCCACACCCTTGTTTAAGTCTGGTATAACCTATTTTATGACTGTCAAAGTCATCAGAGACAAAAATATATTATTTTTTAATTTGTTTTGTGAGTAGATATATAATAAAAAAAATGTGTTTAAGAGGTATTGCGGCTAACGAGGAAGTTGATAATTTAATTAACATGATGGAAAATACACGAAAAAGGAAAACTTTCAAAGGAAGCATAAATTCTTTTTCAAAGAATGCAGAATAAAAATCCGTTTACCTAAAGATGATGTAAGATTTTTAGAAAAATTAGTAGGTGATTCGCTTATTGAGAACAAGCGAGCCGAAGGCTTATCCTCCCCTCTACAAGAAAAATAAGGTCTTTATTGTCTATAATATGTAGAAAATCTGTCACAGTATTCTTCAAAATATGCTGAAATTAACATATTTACATTGTATTTATAAGTAAAATAAATCAATTTGTTTACTTTTTCTTCACTTTCCCATTTAATGTAACGTTCTGTTTTATTTGAAGCCATTTTATGAAATACTCAAACTCAACATACAGCATACGAAATAACGATTTATTAAAATACAGCAGAAACTACAAAGTTCCTTTTATTCGGAGCCATTTTATGAAATGCTCAAACTCAACATACAAAATAAGAAATAACGATTAATTAAAATATAGCAGAGAATACAACGGCCATAGTCCATCAAAAAATTATGTAATCTACATATTTTTTGAGTTTATACGACTCATAAAGGAAAAGCACCTTTTAAAAAAAATAAATAAAATAAAAAAAACTGTAGTTATTAATATATTACAAATTCGATAAGTTTCCCACAAATAGGACATTGGCGCATAATGAGTTAACATAGACCATAAAAAGTATGTATATTGGAATTTATTCGATTAAATTTAAAATTTAATATCAAGTTTGATTAGGTACTTACTGTTATATAGGGATTTAGGCACCACATACCTGCAAAAATAATGTTTTATTGAAATTATTTATTTATTTACGATAGATTTGGGACATGTTCAACAATAATATGCAAGTTGTTCCATGCGGAATTATGCAGGAGCTATGCTAGGAGCTATTTTGACAAAGTTTTATTGATGCTATCAAAATTGAAGCAAATAATGCAGTTTTATTTTGTCATTTTAATTTTCTATAAATAAAAGATATATAATAAAATGTGATAATATACGTATATTAATTGGCGCTTTGTTTTACCAATTTTACAGGTGACTTAATCAGGATCAATCTTTTAAACAAATAGTCATGATATGAGATGAAAATTCTAGGGTACCCACAGTCTAATTTTTTGAGTATTATGTAATTCGCCGGCCCGGAATAAAAATGACGTAACTGCAAAAAGCCTTCTCAGGAGAGCAAAAGACGATTTTTGAATATTTAAAATAGGGATTAAACGAGGAGTGATCGTCCAGGAGCATCGGTACGGCGTTTATTCTTCTTCTTTTATTTTTATCCCTATTGGTTCGAATTTCATTACCTTAATTTAGTCCCCCCATTTTCAACCCTATTTACAGTTGCGTCATTATTCATCTGAAAAAGGTCTAAAATGGTGCGTATTTCAATAACGCTGCAACTACCCTGTAGTGGCTAAGCACAAGCACATAGTTACAGTTCTATCGCTTTTGTATCATCTGTACACAGTATTTTAGAAGTTAATTACGCAATAAACAGGAATTGACAAAATTTGCAGGTACGTTTGTTCCGGAGCTAGATGATGTGTTTCTGATCTTCTAATTATCTATCTATAAACTAAACTAGGATATAATACGGTTCAGATAAAAAAATCCTAATACATGGCGAAAATCTCTATGAATATTTTAACAATTATCGCTAAAAACATAAGTAGGCTATTGATTATGTACTATAGAAAGGAACTACAACGTTAACGGGGTTTTATTATTTCATATGGTCAATGAATCTCTTTATATGAAAAAACCGGGGAGTGCTACCATTTAAAGGGGTGCGTTTTTGAGAAATGGGTGAATTAGTCCCTGGGCATAGGTTACATTAGGGTGAGTTCTATGCACTTTTGGTACAAACACGTCTATATAAAAATTGTTCCTGGTTAAATTTCCGATCTAAATATAACTTTTTAAAGTCAAAGATATTTTTTTTTACAAAAATATATTCAAAAGAATAAGCACAAAGAATCCCAAAAGAAAGAAATTTTGTTTTTTGTCCCATAACTTTTGTCCACGGGGATATAGGTATAGACATTGCTTCACAGAAAAAAAGCTTACATATTTTTTCTTTAAAATAATGTTTGGTAGAGGTCATTAGCATTTAAAGTTTTCGAAATATGATTTTTCAAAGTTCGGCACTCAGAGCAATTTTGGGTAATTTTCCTTGTTATTTCGCAAATATTGTTCTGTAACTTTTTTCTACGTAACTTTAGGCATATGCAATGGTACATGTAAGAGGAATATAAATCAATTACCTTTAAAATGTTCTACTGTATAAAGTTGTACGACTTCTTTTAAAGAGGTTATCTTTTTCAAGACTTTATACTTTTAACGAGTTTTTATATTTTTTACGATTATTTTATGTATATATTATATAATAAAAAGAAAAAGATTACAAGCTACAGAAATGAGATACTTAAGAAAAGTGGTGGGAGCAAGAAGATTAGACAAAAGAAGAAACGAAGATATAAGACATGAATTACAGGTAAAATCGCTCAACGAAAAAGTTGAAGAAAAGAAGTTAAAATGGGCTGGACACATGATAAGAATGAGTGGTGAGAGACAAGTGAAAATGACATGGGAGGCCAAAGCAGTGGGTAAAAGCAGGAGGGGCAGACCAAGGAAAAGCTGGAACACTAGTGTAAACGAAATACTCAAAAAAACGAGGAACATCGTGGCAAGAAGCAGAAGTTTTAGCAGCAGATAGGAAGAAGTGGCGTAAATTTGCAAATTATATAAAGGAGGAATCCTCGACACCTAATGGTAAAAGGGGCAACCGATTATGTATGTATGTATTATATAATAAAAAGAAAGCTTATTCTGTTTACTTTAAAATGGTGTATTATAAAAAATTCTAGGATTATTTTTGAATAAGATATGCTTTTTCAAAATGTAATAAGTAAGTACTTGCAACGATTTTTGATTTTAGGATTATTTTTTAAATTCCTCACTATAACTTTTTTATGTGATTGTGTGTTATGATTGAATCTTATTTTTTATAGGTAATTGATCCAATTGACTCTGCCGGGCAAACTTCAAAATATGGATTAATTCCAATATTTACTGTCAAAGCTCCTGCTCCACAAGATTTGCTTGAAAAAATAGCATGTAAATGTACCAAAGGATGTACAAAAAACTGCGGTTGTAGGAAGATAGGAATTAGTTGTTCAATATTCTGCAAAGGGTGCATGTGCAATGGTACTAATTGTGGGAACTCTAAGATAACTGAGGTGTCAGAGGAAAATATTGAAGCTAATGCTAACAAAGAGACGGACTTTGATTTTAAAAATTTTTTAAATGACAACGTTTACACAACTAAACACTAAAGTGACAACTAAAGTTATGTTTTCTAAGACTAATGTTTATGTAATTTTTGTAAAAGAAATAATTTTAAATATTACAGGTAAAAAATATCAAAGAATCACTCGGTTTCCATTACATATTTAAATATAGATGATACACCATTTTAAAGAACAGAAAGTAAGCCCTCTTTATTGAACAATATATATGTACTCAGGTACAAGAAAAAAAAAGTTATAATGAGAAATTTCAAAAATAATCTTAAAAAATGTAAAAAATAATATTTTTTTATATTAGGTATTATATAATATATAATATATGATATAATATTATATTGTATATACTATAATATATAATATAATATACAGTATATAATATATTATATAATAATATTATTTTATTTTTATATTATATTATAAAAAATCGTTAAAAGTATAAAATTTTAAAAACCATAATCTCTTTAAAAAAAAAGTCGTACAACGTTATACAGCAGACCATTTTAAAGGTAATTGATTTCTATTCCTATTACGTGTACCATTGCTTATACCTAAAGCTACGTAGAAAAAAGTTACAGAACAATATTTGCGAAATAACAAGGAAAATTGCCCAAAATTGCTGTGAGTGGCGAAATTTTAAAAATCATTTTTCGAAAAATATAAATCCTAATTACCTCTACCATACAACATTTTAAAGAAGAAATATACAGGCTTTTTTTCTGTAAAGCAATGTCTATACCTATATCCTCGTGGACAAAAGTTATGGGACAGAAAACAAAATTTCTTTCTTTTGGGTTTCTTTGTGCTTTTATTTTGAATATATTTTTGTAAAAAAAAGTATCATTGACTAAAAAGTGATATTTAGATAGGAAATTTAACCAGGAACAATTTTTATGTAGATATGTTTGTACCAAAAGTGCATAAAACTCACCCTAACGTAACCTGTGCCCAGGGACTAATTCACCCATTTCTCAAAAACGCACTCCTTTAAATGGTAGCACTCCGCGGTTTTTTCATATATAGATGTCCATTGACCATATGAAATAATAAAACCCCGTTAACGTTTTAGTTCCTTTTAGCTATCTTATTTTGAATATAATCAATAGCCTAAAAATACACATAAAAAACACATAAAAATGATTATTTCATTCATAGGAGATTCTGACCAATAGAAAGCTACAGAAATCTGAATTAAATCGATAATTTTTGATAATCTCCCGTCGTTAAGTATATTACGTCAGATGCCCTTCGTTGCTACGAAAAAATACATTCAGTGACATTAATGACAATTAATGTTTTAAAAATTATAAAAGTGATGACTTTCAATCGTCAAATATTTATAAAAACTGTGTGTTTAATGGTACTTACATAAATAAATTACAATAAAATTTTGGTTTTGAACAGTTTTATTCATGAAATAATCGCAACAAATTGCACTCGACCTCTGAAATTAATATAGAATTTTTGCTCTCGTGACACTTTGACATAATTTCATTCGCCTTCGGCTCGTAAAATTAAAACTGTCAAAGTGTCACTCGGGAAAAATTCAATAATTTCAGAGCTCTTGTGCAATTACTACTGATTATTTCATTCATAGGAGATTCTGACCAATAGAAAACTACAGAAATCTAAATTAAACTGATAACTTTTTTGATAATTGCCCGTCGTCAAGTATATTACGTCAGATGCCCTTCGTTTCTACGAAAAAATACATTCAGTGACATTAATGACAAATGTTTTAAAAATTATAAAAGTGATGACTTTCAACCGTCAAATACATATTTATAACAACTGTGTGTTTAATTGTACGAATTTGTACTTACATAAATTTATTACAATAAAATTTTGGTGTTGAACAGTTTTATTCATGAAATAATCGCAACAAATTGCACTCGATCTCTAAAATTAATATAGAATTTAAGAGCTCTTGTGCAATTACTACTGAAAATTTAATTTATTCTCTATTGAACATACAATAGGTAGTATAAATCAATTTAAATTTACCCTAACGAAGATAATAAAGGCAAATAAATTCGTCTTATACTTACGCATCTCAAATCACATAGGTAGCGAAAATTTATACAAATTTTATTGGGTAAACCGCTCTTATTGGCGATTTGAAATCTCTATTTTCGTTCGTAAATTGAAGATAAGGCATTCGAATATAAAAGAAAAGAACTGATAGAATAGTCCGGTTAGTAGAAAAAGAGTTATTGTAGGAGTATTTGGGATTTTAATTAGTTCAAATTTAATTTAAGATAATCACCGTAGGTTCCGCAGTAAATATCCCAATCAGACACACATGCAAGAACCATATTGAACTTGGAATTAATAGATTTTCTTCCTATTGTTATATTACTTTACCTTCTCTTTTTCTTCAAACAAGTCATTAATGAAGTCTTAAAATTCTCTATTTTTTTAGTATAGTAAAGAAACTTGTTAATTTTGGTGCCAATTCTTGGTAATTTGGGTGTCAATAAGTCATTTTCTTCTTCCTATATTATTAATATTATTGATTTTTGAAGTTATACTTCTTTACCGGCGATAGAGGGTGATTTTTTTATATGTTAAAACCTATCAGCCCGGCGCATGCGCATTATAACTTTGTTCTGATTGGATGTTCAAATAACATGTCAAAAATTATCCGATATGGCAGCTGTGGTTTGGAGGTAAAAGTAAAGGTAAACAAATGTATAATATATTAGTTTTATTGTTGTGAGGACAGAAACAAAAAAGTTTATAATATTGTAGTGACTTTTAAATAGTTTTTAAAAGCAACAGGTACGTAATAATTGTTAATGTATCATGGGTATAAACCTACCTATTTGATCTGCCAAAATACATAGTATGTAATACTTTTATTTACATAATTTGATTACCATCAAAATTTCTATCAATATTCACCTAATATATTGTTTTTTTACTCTATGTTTTGTTGTATTTTTTCAATTCTAAATCATTTCAATTCAAAATTAAAATAATTTGATCAATTTTCAAAATATCACAAGTTTAATCCGTTTAGTTAATCGATCTTCGTAAATAATGACACATAGTGTCCGTGGCTAAGCGGAGAAGGCGAATGAATTCCAATACCAACCGCTCTTATCAGCGCTGGTTCGAGTCCCAATAGAAACTTTCTTTTTTGTTTTTTTTTAATACATTTTATGATTGTAAGTATATTTATTATATAATTGTATTTTCAGAAAATACGTATTTAGTTAAAAAAATTTTCGACAATTAATGTTCAGACATCATTTGTGGCTTGTTTAATGTGTTTGTGTGTGTTTTATTCTTTTATTATTTTAATTTTTGGCACTGTTCTAATAAAAATGTTTGAGAAGTAGTAAGTATAAATTAGTTTAATATTTAAACAAAATATAAATAAAAAGTATATTAATTTCGTTTAAATCATATAATAGAAGTATAACTTCTTACGTGCGTACAAAGTACACACACATTCTTTTTTTAGGCAAAACTTCTAGTCTTGAAACTTAGTGCCTAGGTTCCTCTTAGTGTCGTGTTTTGAGTTAATATCTCTTATATCAATAAATCTAGCTTGTTTAACCAGAAAAAATGTTTAACTATAACCCTATTTATTAGAAGTTTAAACGTTTACTATAATGTTATGTATCTTTCGGCACTGAGTGATAAACGTATTTTTGATTTAATTTTGTTTTTCCTATTTGACTCTAAAATTAAGTTATAGAATGACTAGATTAGGCTTGCAACCTTAAATGTTTTTTTCCTTTCGATTGCTTTCCTTTTGATTGCCTATGTGCCCGCGTTACCATGTGGGGTGGGTATATAGGTAATCAATAATTAATAAAAAATGCTAAGAAAAACCCTTGGATGAGAAAAGTGTAACCCTTGTCCTCATCCCAAAATGTTTACTAAGATTAATTTAACAAAAAATCAAGTCATGCTTAGATAACCTTAACTTAGATAACTAATTAGATAACTTAGATAAGATTATGTTTATTTATGTACTACTTACTTTGTTTCTGGCCGCATGGTCTAATCCTAAAGCCAGCAAAAAAACTTATACCACCGTACCCATCGTGTAACAGATAGACACTTTTATAAATTCCCGGTAGAGAATAGGTTAACTTCAGGAAGCAACCTTGCCCACCCAAGCCATGCCTTGCTCTCAAATTTCTGATTGCTGAAAAACCATGTCTCATCCTTATTTTCTTCCAGAGTCTACTTCCTATCCCTATCTGGCGAAGGGCAGCGATAAGCAGTACCAGCTAAAGGCGCAGAGGAAATGATCCTGTATCAGCTTGAAACTGAACTACTACAAGCATAACTATAGTAATTTGAATGGTTCTGGTACTGCGATGAGGAAGGCAACGAAAAACCATCTCATTAATTTATCCCTAATCTTCTTCTTCTTCTTCTTCTTCTTCTTCTTCTTCTTCTCGTTGTCCTTATGCCCCATAAGAGCGTCGGACTTTGGTATCACCTATCCATCTTTTACCCATTTCTTCCACGCCTCCCGGTCTCCTGCCATTTCCTTCATCTGTTGCACTGTTTTCCCCCTCTTTGTCCCGATTTCCTCGATTTGTTCCATCCACCCCTTTCTAGGTCTGCCCCTTCTTCTTTTCCCCTGTCTTTTGGCATCTGTCACCTTCTTTACTAGTCTGTTCTCGTTCATCCTAGTTATATGTCCAAACCAATTCAGTTTTCTTTTTTCAATTTTTGTCTCTATTGGTTCCTGACTTAGCACGTTTCTGATGTTTTCGTTCCTCTCCCTGTCCATCTTCGTCTTTCCAGCTATTTTTCTCAACTGCTTCATTTCTGCTCCATTTATGGCACTTTCATGTCTTTTATTTGTGACCCATATCTCGCTTGTATGTAGAAGAGTTGGTACTGTGATTGTATTATATATCTGTATTTTTGTTTCCTGGCTGATTTCCCTTTTTCCCAGTATCGTATTATTAATGGCATAATATATTTGCGTAGCTTTCTTTATCCTATTTGCAATTTCTAGGTCTAGATTTCCGTCATTTGATATTATCGTGCCCAGGTACTCGTAGGCCGTCACCCTCTCTAATTCTTGTCCTCTACAGAACACTCGTGTTTCGCCTCTAATCTCCTGCTCCTGCTGACCTATTTTCATCGTCTTGCATTTGCTGATGTTTATGTTTATCCCTAATAATAATCATTATGGCTTAAACACAGAAGAAATGGCACTTATGTAAATTGTCAGTGAGAGAGGAGTTCCCGAAAGTAATATTAAGACTGCGACATGGAACGTAGGAAGCAAGAATCAGACAGAGAACACACATAATGGTATAGAAGAAACAAAGTGATTAAAAATTAACATTATGGAAGTTAGTGGTACTCAATAGATGTAAACGTAGTCAATTATTCTAACCTACTTACAATGTTAAAAACGAGATCCGATATTGGCAACGTAAAACTTCATGCATTTATATTCACCAATCTTGTCCTTGTTATTTCGCAAATATTGTTCTGTAACTTTTTTCTACGTACCTTTAGGTATATGTAATGGTACACGTAATAGAAATAGAAATCAATTACCTTTAAAATGGTCTACCGTATAACGTTGTACGACTTTTTTAAAGAGATTATGGTTTTTTAAGGTTTTATACTTTTAACGATTTTTTATAATATAATATAAAAATAAAATAATATTATTATATAATATATTATATATAATATAATATATTATATATAATATAATATTATATATTATATAATACCTGATATAAAAAAATATTATTTTTTACATTTTTTACGATTATTTTTGAAATTTCTCATTATAACTTTTTTTTCTTGTACATGAAGATACTATATATTGCTCAATAAAGAGGGTTTACTTTCTGTTCTTTAAAATGGTGTATCATCTGGTGTATTTAAATATGTAATGGAAACCGAGTGATTCTTTGATATTTTTTTACTTGTAATATTTAAATTTATTTCTTTTACAAAAATTACATAAACATTAGTCTTAGAAAACATCACTTTCAAATTTTCAAAACCAAAGTCCATCTCTTCGTTAGCATTAGCTTCAATATCTTCCTCTGACACCTCAGTTATCTTAGAGTTCCCACAATTAGTACCCATGCACATGCACCCTTTGCAGAATATTAAACAACTAATTCCTATCTTCCTACAACCGCAGTTTTTTGTACATCCTTTGGTACATTTACATGCTATTTTTTCAAGCAAAGCAAATTGTGCAGGAGTTTTGACAGTAAATATTGGAATTAATCCATATTTTGAAGTTTGCCCGGCCGAGTGAAGTGGATCCAAAGTATTACCAATAAAAAATAAGATTCAATCATAACACACAATCACATAAAAAGGTTATAATCAGGAATTTTAAAAATAATCCTAAAATAAAAAATCGTTGCAAGTACTTAAGTATTACATTTCGAAAAAGCATATCTTATTCAAAAATAATCCTAGAATTTTTTGTGATACATCGTTTTAAAGTAAACAAAATAAGCTTTTTTCTATTATATAATATATACCTAAATGTAGAAAAAAAATTTATAATGGGAAATTTAAAAAATAATCGTAAAAAATATAAAACTCGTTAAAAGTATAAAGTCTTGAAAAAGATAACCTCTTTAAAAGAAGACGTACAGCATTATACAGTAGAACATTTTAAAGGTAATTGATTTCTATTCCTCTTACATGTACCATTGCATATGCCTAAAGTTACGTAGAAAAAAGTTACAGAACAATATTTGCGAAATAACAAGGAAAATTGCCCAAAATTGCTGTGAGTGGCGAATTTTGAAAAATCATATTTCGAAAATTGTAAATCATAATGACCTCTATCAAACATAATTTTAAAGAGAAAATACGTAATTTTTTTTTCTGTGAAGCAATGTCTATTACCTATATCCCCGTGGACAAAAGTTTTGGGACAAAAAACAAAATTTCTTTCTTTTGGGTTTTTTTGTGGTTTTTCTTTTGAATATATTTTTGTAAAAAAAAGTATATTTGACTTTAAAAAGTTATATTTAGATAGGAAATTTAACCAGGAACAATTTTTATGTAGACGTGTTTGTACCAAAAGTGCATAGAACTCACCCTAATGTAACCTGTGCCCAGGGACTAATTCACCAATTTCTCAAAAACGCACCCCTTTAAATGGTAGCACTCCGCGGTGTTTTATATATAGAGATTAATTGATCATATGAAATAATAAAACCCCGTTAACGTTGTAGTTCCTTTCTATAGTACATAATCAATAGCCTATTAACATTACCATGTTAGGAATACCTTGTAACTATTGAATATATTATAATTGCCCAATATAATTGCTTCAAAATGTAGGTTTACGTTTAAATACTCCCATTAATTTCAACGGAATCATTTCCAGTTGATTGTACGTTTCTCTCCACAAAATATAAAATATATACTTGTAGGGGAGTGCATTTAGATTTTCACTTCGGAAAAAATCAAACAAGATAAAACTTTTTGTAATTTCATTAAGAAATGTTTAATAAACAACATATCAAAAAGTTCTACTCGAGAAGTGGGTGCTTCATTTTTTATTAAACAAATGAACAGCGAAGTTAGATGTTTTTTTAAATAACTCCGAAAATATAATTTTTAGAAAAAAACTGACTTGTCCATTGAAAAATTCAGAAAATTTTACAAAAAAAACCTTATATAAAGATTTTTCTAAAATTAAATCTCTAGCTTCTGTAATTTTTTATTTATATCGCTAAAGTCACCCTTCTCACACACATTGGCGCACTGTAAACCAGCGTTGGAAGAAGTGCACGGTTGAGTATTTTTAATGTAATTCTTTAACTAATGGATCAAAAGATATTTTACAAATTGGACATGAAAGAAGATGAAATAAGCTATCTTACGGTTGTAATAAAAATAAATAAAATGTATGGACATAAGTACGGTGTGGGCGGAAAATGAGCCTTACATGAATTTTGTTTAAAAATGATTTAAAAATGTGTAAATAACTGTGTAACTAAGCTTACTAAACGATATTTTATTCAAAAAAAATCTCAAAAATTTAATTCAAATAATACGATGTCTAAAAAAATGTAATTTTTGAAAACTTCGTAGTTTTACAGAATTCCCACCAATTTAAGACGGTATTACTCAAGTTTGAATAAATCTAATACAATTTTTTTGCTATTGTTTTTAAAGCTTGGGATGTAATCTTTAAAAAACACTGAATTATTTTAGTTTAAAAATGAAATAAACAATTTCTTTTTGAGAAAAGTAAGAAAGATAACAAAAATGTAATAAAAAAACCGAAAATTACCAGCTGAAAAATGTATATGCAGAGTGATCAAAACTTTTTTCTGTAAAACTTACCTAAAATACATTTAATAATAAGCTTCAACAATAATAAATGTTCAATAAAAAAAATTCTTTTTAAGCTCTTATACAGTATGTCTGCGTAAAACCTATTGATAACTTTTTTAATATCAGATTTACGAAAAAAAGTTATTCTTTATAAAATACTTTGCATCGTATATAACATAAGAATCAATCATCAAATATCAAACTTCGTTAATTTTGTACGAGGTATGTAAAAAAATATGAATTTCACTCAAGACTAAAGTACCTTTATATTTCACAATATCGAAAATTTTTATAAAAAAAAGTTGTTTGGAATTAAAAACTATGTTCCAATATGTAATTATATCCTTCTAATCGAAATTTTTTTTTTAATATTCTTTCTAATACATTTTAATTTTTAATATTATATGTTTATTTTTTTTAGGAATGAAATTCCATATTTGTTTGATTGGATTCTACTTGTTTTTCATTTAAATATCCGCCATTTTGGATCCGCCATTTTGAAATTTAAATTTTTAATCTTTAATTCAGATTCACCAACCTCTTAAAAATAAAGAAAATAAATGTTTTAGAAAAATGTTCTTTTTTATGTTCTTTTTAGAAAATCCGCATTTTTGATCCGCCATTTTATAGTTTATAATGTTAACATTTAAGTTAGGTTTATCAAAGCTCTCAAAAATAAATATATGTAGAAATAAATACATTTTGTAAAGAAATTATGATTTTACAACTATTTTTTAAGTTATTCGCCATTTTGGATCGGCCATTTTATAATTTAAATTATCAAAATTTGATTCAGGTTCAGCAACCTCTCAAAAATATCCACATGTATGTAAACAAACAAGTTTTTAAGGATTTTTAGAAAAAAAATCCGCCATTTTGAATCCGCATTTTGAATTTGCAAATTGTAATGTCAGATTCGGGTTCAGCATAATCAAAACTTAAATAAAAACATTTCTTATCAAAATAAAATGTTGAATTCACCCATATTCTTAAGATTATTTATACAAAACAATTGTTATTGTTTAAACAATTAATAAACAATTAGCGGCAAAATTTGTGAGTAGAACTTTTTACTTTAACATATTTATAAACTAACAAAAAAGTTTTAGAAAAATATAACCTTGTTTGATTTTTTCCGAAACATTGTATCTTTTCGTTCTAATTGCACTCCCCTATTGATTTAAGGCGTGTACTTATAAACATTTATTATCTAAAGACTCTGGAATATTCTAATTGGGTGAAATTTCACGAAAACACGTTAACAGGATATTTAAATTACCTGTTTTATATTCAGTGTGGGTCGCCGTAAATTGATTTAATATTTATTGCATTTTCACGGTTCACTTTCAAGCGCGAAACGCAAGATATTACTTAAGAGGTAATTTTTTATTTATTACCGCAGCTTCATATGCGAAACGTGTCAAAACGAGGGTCGAAAATCCCGGGTGTTACCGGTTCAATTACTTTTCTCGGGCCAACTTTTTTTCGCTCGTTCATAAAAATCCTCTTCAAATATTAGCCTGATCAAATAATATATTCGTTACAGGCTAGAACACATTTCATATTAGAGGCAACATCAGCGCACGGAAAACGTGTTCCAAGATTGCAGCTTTAATTTTGAATATTGTTTCGAGATATTGGGCACTTATATTCGTAATACCGGGTGTTCACTTATATTTTCCCCCATTTTAACTGCCTATAACTTCTAAACGGCTCAAGATAGAAATATGCGGTTTTCAGTAGTAATAACCCAAGGACATTGAAAATTGTTCGAAAAAAATTTATAACAGATTTCGAAAGCTTGTTGCTTGGAAACAGACCGACGCCGTAGGCGGAGGTCTGTTGCCTGTAAGCAACAAGCTTGAGAAAGTTGTTAAAAAATTTTTGAGCATTTATCAATGTTCGAGGGTTATTCGGATAGAAAATTTTTTACTGTAAACAGTATTCTTTGGTATATTTGATTCGATAATTTCATTAATATTCTCATCAGTATTACAACCAAATCGTGACATTTTGAAATATTGAATATTTGAAATGTCAAAATCGAAATGAAACGAAATGTAGGTATCCATAGCTACATGATTGAGTGAAAACAGCCCATGGGATCTGTTTTCAGTATAATGTTGGTTTTATTGGTTGTATTCAATCAGATGACCACAAATTAATTGATTTCATTGCTTTCTAATTGAGCAAAAAATTTTCGCTGAAATCTTTTATTTTAGTATAAGTTTTGTCTGAATGGATTGAATTTTTTATATCGCTTTTAAATACGAAAATAAAAATGGCGAATTTTTGAAAAAAACGTTGTTGACTTTTTTTTTAATGGAACACCCAGTATGTCTTTTTGTAAATTGAAAGAAAGGTCATTTAACTATCCATCGATATAAAGTTTTTCAAAATCGGTTGTCAAATCATTGAGTAATTAATTTTTAAATTGAGAGGTGCAACGTGGATATCACATACCTAAATAACATAACTAAGCAAATTGATATTATGTTACGTGATTTCCACATTGCATCTCTCATTTTAAAAATTAATTGCTCAGTCATTTGACAACCGACTTTAAAACTTATATCGCTGGATAGGTAAATGACCGTTTTTTCAAGTTTTTAGGTAAATGCCCATTTTTGAGTCGCCTTTAAATAAAAAATGGCGGATTAAAAAAACGTTGTTGACTTTTTTTATTAAAACACCCAGTATACTTTTTTGTAACTTGAAAAAAACGGTCATTTACCTATCCAGCGATATAAACATTTTTAAAATTGGTTGTCAAATGACTGAGCAATTAATTTTTAAAATGAGAGATGCAATGTGGAAATCACGTAATAAATAACATAACGAAGCAAATTGATATTATGTTATGTGATATCCACGTTGCACCTCTCATTTTAAAAATTAATTACTCAGTGATTTGGCAACCGATTTTGAAAAACTTTATATCGTTGAATAGGCGAATGGTTGTCTCATTGTTGTAGCACGGTTGTCGCATTGTTAAAAGTTCGCAGAACTTTCGATAAAAAAATATTGATGACGCCCTCATGTACCCTCTTAAAGTTTAGGTGAAAACACAAGATAGTTTTAAGAAAGTATACAGGGTGCTTGGTTAGTGGGGTAAAGCTCAATAGATCCACTATAGTAACAGATAGCAATAAAAGTTAATAACAAAAATGCCACCTTTAAGCTTCACATTACAAAATTAGTTAGAATGTTACAAGGTGTTCAATAACAAAGTTGCAGACCAAATTTATGTTTTTTTTAAATAGAATACCCTATATTTTATTTTAAATTCGAAATCCTGTTAACTTCTCCATGACAAAAATATAAAGGTTTGTTATGTTATAGAGGGTACTTACAAAGTTATAACCAATTTTATATGGAAATCGTAACAAGTTCAACTCCCTGTATAAATAAAAATAAACAAAACAGCAATGGTTTATTAATGCCTTATTTTTAACGTATTGTCAAAATTTTCGAGAATGATTGATATTGCTAATTTTCTTTATATCAGATACAGGGTGAGTCAAAACGTAAGTACATTATTTTCTCACTAATTTTAAATGGAATACCCTATATTTTATATTACTATTGAAAAGTACCATTACCGTACTTAAATTTTTGAATAACATTGCCTATGTCTAAATTTATTAGTTTTCTTTGATATTTTAATTTTTCAATGGACCAATAGCGTGGCCACCCAAATCACCAGAATTTAGTAAACTGGACTGATTTTCTTGGGGTCACGTTAATAATGAAGTTTATAAAATACCTCCAACAATAAGGGATGAGATTAAAAATAGAATAGAAAGTGTATTTCGATGTGTTAATTTACAAATGCTTGGTAGAGTAAGTAGCTCATTCAATGATCGTTTTTAGGCGTGCATAAATGTGTTAGGAGGTAATTTTGAACACCTTATGTAATTAAATATTAAAAATATTTTATTAAAAGTAGTTTCTAATTTTTTCAAACATGTTTTTTTTGCAAAATGTATTACTGATAAATTATTTTTCATTCTTTATTTGTTACATTTACATACAAAAGTAGTGTTTAATTGTCTTCACAAAATGTTGTATTTTGTGTTTGTGTGTTTTTTGTAAAATGTGTTACTAATATATTAGTTTTATTTCTTTATTTGCTACAGTGTTACATTGATTATCGGATTGATAATCAGTAATCGTCAATAATTGTCAATTAGGCCATGGCTTACTTAAAATTTAGATAAATTTATACAAGTAAAATAATTTGCTCTGAAAGATGAAAATATCTCGAAAACTAATAAATTTGGACATAGGGAATATTATATAAAATTTAAAGTACGGTAATGTTACTTTTCAATAATGATATAAAATACAGGGTGTTCCATTTAACATTACTGAGAAAATAATGTACTTGCGTTTTGACTCACCCTGTGTTTGATTTGATTTTTTTTTTAGGGTAAAATTGCGGTTTAGACGACGTTCCCCCACTTATTTGCAGCACCATTAAAAACATAAAGTATGACCAAAATTAGCCATTTACCACACGTGGTCAGTACCATGTCATTTTGGGGGTGTCTGTCCCTCACCTGGGAGGACTAGGTCATGAAAGATATCAAAATTCTGGAATTAAGAAACTGAAGGGAATTATGCACATATCGAAGTGAGTGGAAGAAAATTGTAACGATAGCCAAGTCATACAACAAACTTTGACAACATACAAGTGGAATGCGGAGTGATTCACCGCAATAAGCGAATCCTAGAGCTCTAAGGCTAAGGCCACACTGGCGATAATTTACGGCGCCGTAAGAGCAGTAAACCTGGCGAGGTATTGGTTGACTGACTCCTATTTCATATACAATTGGTGAAGGAGTTAGTCAACCAATGCTGCTCTTACAGCGCCGTACATTATCGCCCGTATGGCCTTTCGCTAGGTAAGAGCGGCAAACAATGGGTGCGTTCGGACGACCACAGCGGCTGGTTAGCTGAGTAAGCGGTAGCGTTTAGGTTTAGACGACACCGCTGGAAGTCAGCCGCTGAGAGATTTACTAAGCATTCCCTATCAGCGCTGGATACAACCACTCAGCCGATTTCTGCTGACAGTCAGCCGCTGTGGTCGTCCGAACGCAACCATTTCATCCGGGATGAAAAGCCCCGATGATGATGTCCCTCGCCTAATATAAATCATATACTTTCTTGAACATATCTTTTGTTTTCACCTAAACTTAACATAAAAGTTCTAACCTGTATCGAATTACATTTTGATTTACGTGTACTATAATTTTATATAATTAGGCTAAAATAGTTATTTTCCTAACAAGTGCGGAACATTATGCTTTTCCGCAAGAGTTAGGAACAATATTTTTTCTACGAGCGTTTGAAAAATGACCAAATCTTAATGAATTAATTAAATTATTATAAAAATACACAAATTAATTCTTTGACAAAGGTTGTCAAAACCAAACTTTATAATTGGTTAGCATGACGACGATCTTGGTTTCCATGACGACGATTCAAAACCACTGTTATTGTCTACTGATTTGACTTTCGAATATTACGTCAAAATAATTTTATTTCATCGAATTGTCCGTTAATTTCATTAAAACATGAACACAATAAGATACATTTGAAATAAATTAGTAAATAATATTTAAATACTAGTTTATTGTATGTATTATAATTTATAATTATTATAGCATAAGAGCTGTGAGACATTTTTGAGGAGGTATTTTAGGCAACCTGAAAATTTTTCAGGTGACTCTTCCATGATAACCTTATACAAAAATGCTGGTCTGGCTGGAGGGTAGCAGTTATTTTCCCCAAAAATCCCCCAAAGTTACAAAAAGGGTAAAAATTGTTATTACAAAAAATATCATTGACGTGACTTTAAAGTAAATTTAAATATTTAAATATAAAGAAAATAAACAGGCCAGGCGATTTGAGGGCGATTTTAACTCTGCAAAATACTTGCATGGGCGCCCCAGGAATATTTTCAGGGGGTGCATTTGAACTTCAGAAGATTTCATCTGAATCTGTACATACTATTAACGAGTTTAAAATATACAAATACATGCATAGCTATGTACATTCCTTCCGGACAGGGAGGTGCAATTGTTATTTTGACAGGGCATTTTTTAATATTAAAAATAAATATTCTAAAATAGACAGGTTTTTTTTGATTAAATTTTCCAACTGCCATGTGATCAAACAAATTACGCATGCATATAAATGAAAAGCGCTATAGGTAAGCAGCCGTGTGAGAAAGAGCGTATACCGATAGCTGTTTTCGTCCACTGTTGTAGCTGAGCGAGTCCGTTCGCCCGAGAAAAATCACGTGACCTGGCGATACCCATGTTGTTGTGCCTTGAAACGTTAGGGTAATTATTATATATTATAGTTTTTTAAGCAACTTTTTCTTAATTAAAGGAAAATAATACGTACTATACAATAGATTTTGCAAATATGATAGAAAAAGATAAATTTATTATTATAAATATATAGGTAGAAAAGTATAAAACTATAAACTAAATTAATTCTGTGTCCGAATCTTGTACTTCTTCTTCAAACTACTCATCTGCGCATAAATAGTCATTCTCTTCTTCTTCTTCGTCCAACTCCCCTCAGACTCAGATTCCTCTTCTACCTGATTTGTAAATAGTTGTAATATGTATTTAGAATTAAATAAACATTAATTAGTGATTATTTGATTGAGTTGCTACGTATTCTCTGTCCCTTTCTACGGAGTCAAAGCCTGGACAATCACGGGCGCATCTGAAGAAAGAGTTACCATTGTTGAGATGTGATGTTATCGAATAATGTAAAAAATGTCATGGACACAACACGTAACAAATATGGAAACATTAAGAAAGATGAATAAGGCAGAAGAAATACTCAACACTACCAAATGTATAAACAAATTCAAAAATGAGCTACTTTGGTCATATACTAAGAAATAAAAAACGTGATGTGATTGGTTATATAAGGAAAAGTATTAAGTATCGGTTATATAAGTAAGGATACGTAGCAACTCAATTAATTAATTAGTAATTAATTGTTAATTACAATACAACTATTAACAGATCAGGTAGAAGAGGAATCTAAGTCTCGAGAGGAGTCTGACGAAGAAGAAGAGAATGAATATTTGTTTTATACTTTTTTACCTATATATTTATAATAATAAATTTGTCTTTTTCTATCATATTTGCAAAATCTATTGTATAGTACGTATTATTTTCTTTTAATTAAGGAAAAATTACTTAAAAAACTATAATATATACCTAACAATTACTCTAACGTTTCAAGGCACAACAACATGGGTATCGCCAGGTCACGTGATTTTTCTCGGGCGAACGGACTCGCTCAGCTACAACAGTGGACGAAAACAGCTATCGGTATACGCTCTTTCTCACACGGCTGCTTACCTATAGCGCTTTTCATTTATATGCACGTGTAATTTGTTTCATCACATTGCATTTAGAAAATTTCACCAAAAAACATGTCTTTTTTAGAATATTTATTTTTAATATCAAAAAATACCCTGTCAAAATAACAATTGCACGTCCCTGTCCGGAAGGAATGTACATAGCTATGCATGTATTTTTATATTTTATACTCGTTAATAGTATGTACAGATTCAGATGAAATCTTCTGAAGTTCAGATGCACCCCCTGAAAATAACCTGGGGCGCCCATGCAAGTATTTTGCAGAGTTAAAATCGCCCTCAAATCGCCTGGCCTGTTTATTTTCTTTATATTTGAATATCTAAATTTACTTTAAAGTCACGTCAATGATATTTTTTGTAATAACAATTTTTACCCTTTTTCTAACTTTCGAGGCGATTTTTGGGGAAAATAACCGCTATCCTCCAGTCAGACCAGCATTTTTGTATTAGTTTATCATGGAAGAGTCACCTGAAAAATTTTCAGGTTGCCTAAAATACCTACTCAAAAATGTCTCACAGCTCTTAGACCATTATTTTAAGGTCATATTAAAATATCTAAATTCAGTGCGGAAAAGTAAAACGCGTGCGAAAAAGTAGACTTTTTTGCACTCTCGTAGAAAAAGGTAATTTTTTCATTTATTACCGCAGCTATTATTATTATATGCGTAACGTATCAAAACGAGGGTCGAAGATCCAGGGTGTTACCGGTTCACTTTCTTTTCTTTTCTGGTCAAACATTTTTCACCCCGCATAAAAATCCTCTTCAAATATACCTATACTTTCAGTTTCTAACCGGACTAAAGAAAATTTCACCGGGAACAAAATTTATATCGATTCAAATTCATTCGGGCACTAAATTCGAGGAAAGAATATTTTTAGAAATCGTAGGATTCATGTTGTAACTGCAAAAAAGGGAAGAAAAGGATGAATATGAATGAAGCAGATTAGATTGGATTTTTTATTACTCAGGTAAAAAAAATATTTTCGGGTCGACTACAAGGAGGTTAAGCCTAAATCAATGTCTGGGGTATGCTGTAAGACGATATAAATAAAAATCGGTTAGAACATATACGTAAGAAGTAAGTATACGGAGTTTTTTAATGACCAATAAAATTTGGTGTGCAATAGTATATTGTACAAAAAGTGAGAAAAAAAGTATATTTCTCACGAGCGCCGAGCGTTTCTTGGCACGAGCCGAGGCACGAAGCAAGTGCCGCAAATCAAGCGAGGAAGAAATATGTCATTTTCTCATGTGTTGTACTCTGTACTTTTTCTATGGATGTGGTTTTGTCAAGAGTTCAAACTTCAAAATTAAATCATTTAAGTACTTTTAGGTATACTATATGCATAAATTGACATAAAATACACATACAGTTGAGTCCGCGAATCTTTACCCGTGCGTCATCATTTAAAGCATACGAAATAAGTCGATAATAAATCGGAAATTGATATTTACTAAACGCAACAGCAAGTGACAGTAAGTGACGTGCTGTTGCGTTTATATTTAGGGGAGTGCATTTAGATTTTCACTTCGGAAAAAATCAAACAAGATAAAACTTTTTGTAATTTCATTAAGAAATGTTTAATAAACAACATATCAAAAAGTTCTACTCGAGAAGTGGGTGCTTCATTTTTTATTAAACAAATGAACAGCGAAGTTAGATGTTTTTTTAAATAACTCCGAAAATATAATTTTTAGAAAAAAACTGACTTGACCATTGAAAAATTCAGAAAATTTTACAAAAAAAACCTTATATAAAGATTTTTCTAAAATTAAATCTCTAGCTTCCGTAATTTTTCATTTATAACGCTAAAGTCACCCTTCTCACACACATTGGCGCAATGTAAACTAGCGTTGGAAGAAGTGCACGGTTGAGTTTTTTTAATGTAATTCTTTAACTAATGGATCAAAAGAAATTTTACAAATTGGACATGAAAGAAGATAAAATAAGCTATCTTATGGTTGTAATAAAAATAAATAAAACGTATGGACATAAGTACGGTGTGGGCGGAAAGTGAGACTTACATGAATTTTGTTTAAAAATGATTTAAAAATGTGTAACTAATACAATTTTACTTACAAAGCTCTAAAATTTGCACAACTTGCCTCTCAATCATCTTACTAAACGATGTTTTATTAAAAAAAAAATCTCAAAAATTTAATTCAAATAATACGCTGTCTCAAAAAATATAATTTTTTAAAACTTCGTAGTTCTACAGAATTCCCACCACTTTAAGACGGTATTACTCAAGTTTGAATAAATCTAATACAATTTTTTTAATATTTTTTTAAAGCCTAGGATGTAATCTTTAAAAAACACTGAATTATTTTAGATTAGAAATGAAATAAATAATTTCTTTTTGAGAAAACTAAGAAAGATAACAAAAATGTAATACAAAAACCGAAAATTACCAGCTGAAAAAATGTATATACAGAGTGATCAAAACTTTTTTCTGTAAAACTTACCTAAAATTAATTTAATAATAAGCTTTCTAAAATAATAAATGTTCAACAAAAAAATTTTTTTTTAGCTCTTATACAGTATGTCTGCGTAACTTGGAACCTATTGATAACTTTTTTAATATCAGTTTTACGAAAAAAAGTTATTCTTTATAAAATACTCTGCATCGTATATGACATAAGATGCAACCATCAAATATCAAATTTTGTTAATTTTGTACGAGGTATGTCAAAAAATATGAATTTCACTCAAGAGTAAAGTACCTTTATATTTCACAATATCAAAAATTTTTATAAAGAAAAGTTGTTTGGAATTAAAAACTATGTTCCAATATGTAATTATATCCTTCTAATCGAAAATTTGTTTTTTTTAATATTGTTTCAAATTAATTATACCAAACATCATTAAATTTTCACTTATTATTTATAAAAACTGATTTATTATTAATTTTATGAAGCAAGTTATTCGTCATAAATAGCTGTGCATGGTCTAACACTTAATATGCAAATATAAAATATTATATTTTATCAATATTATACGAGGTATTATGTAAAAAAATTACATAAAAGTGTAATTGCATATTGACACATCGTTTTTAATTCTGAACAACTTTCCATAATAACAATTTTCAGTATTATGAAAAATATATGTATTTTACTCCTAACTGAAATTTTTATTTATTGACATATCTTGTACAAAATTGATAAACATTGATATTTTATGATTGCATTTAAAGTTTTAGAATATGCAGAGCTTTTTACTAAGAATAACTTTTTATTTATGATTCCATTGCAACAATTTTTTGAATATTGAAGAGATAGATTTTGAATAATTGGTTCTTTCTTTCTAATACATTTTAATTTTTAATATTTTTGTGAAAATTATTTGTTTATCTTTTTTTTTAAGAATGAAATTCCATATTTGTTTGATTGGATTCTACTTGTTTTTCATTTAAATATCCGCCATTTTGGATCCGCCATTTTGAAATTTAAATTTTTAATCTTTAATTCAGATTCAACAACCTGTTAAAAATAAAGACAAGAAATGTTTTAGAAAAATGTTCTTTTTTATGTTCTTTTTAGAAAATCCGCATTTTGGATCCGCCATTTTATAGTTTATAATGTTAACATTTAAGTTAGGTTTATCAAAGCTCTCAAAAATAAATATATGTAGAAATAAATATATTTTGTAAAGAAATTATGATTTTACAACTATTTTTTAAGTTATCCGCCATTTTGGATCTGCCATTTTATAATTTAAATTATCAAAATTTGATTCAGGTTCAGCAACCTCTCAAAAATATCCACATATATGTAAACAAACACGTTTTATAAAAAAAATTCGGATTTTACAACTGCTTTTTAAGGAATTTTAGGAAAAAATCCGCCATTTTGAATCCGCCATTTTGAATTTGCTAATTGTAATGTCAGATTCGGGTTCAGCATAATCAAAACTAAAATAAAAACATTTTTTATCAAAATAAAATGTTGAATTCACTCATATTCTTAACATTATTCATACAAAACAATTGTTATTGTTTAAACAATTAATAAACAATTAGCGGCGAAATTTGTGAGTAGAACTTTTTACTTTAACATATTTATAAACTAACAAAAAAAGTTTTAGAAAAATATAACCTTGTTTGATTTTTTCCGAAACATTGTATCTTCTCGTTCTAATTGCACTCCCCTAATTAGTAAATTTCAATTTCCGACTTATCATTAACTTATTTCGTATGCTTTAAATGATGACGCACGGGTAAAGATTCGCGGACTCAACTGTACATGTAGGCATTTAATATTCTTAAAATTCATACACGTTATTTATTTAAAATTCTAATTAACAGGTATTTTTGAACAGTTTTGAAAGGTAATTCCTGGTAAGTTTTGCTTCTATCGACACATTTCGTTTGACAACATTAATTGTGTTTGTATTGTGCATGTTACCATGGAAACGGCTAGCATATGTATGGAGAACCCGTAAGAAAAAATATTTCTCACTGCAATGGCCGACTTTTCTCACTGCATGAGAGATTGTTCGTTTTGAATGTATGTAAGTAGTGAGAAAAGTTACACATTGTATAGCATCCACAGAAAAAAATGTTTTCATCGTTTTTGTTTTGATACTCAATATTATCAACATTAATATCACAAGATGACAATAATACAACAATTTTTCTAAAATTTGTTGCCTGGCAATAAGACTATTGCCGAATGGAAACAAGTTTGAGAAACAAATAGGAGCATTACCTTCTTATTTATTCCTACTATCGTGTGATATTCAACAGATTAATTTTTGAATGCTTACATACAAACTTCAATTCTTTATAAATTAATAATTCATTGACTTTTATTCCAATTATGTGAAGTACACTAGAGCGCTTAAAATTGCCAATTTGTGTTGTCCTCATGACAATTTGACATTAGATGCAGAACTAAAAGTGTATATTATGGTTCATTTTTTTAAATGTGGAAGTTGTCAAAACTACGAAAATCGTTGTAATTAAACAAAAACAACATACCTAAAAATTATTCCCAGTATAATAATCAAGGTAGACAATTCCCGGTATAATAATAATCTGATTAGACAGAATTAAATAACCATAAATTAAAATCATTAAAAATAACCATGATTATTTTTTAATGATTTTAATGGTAGGGGAGTAAAGTATGCTAAATATGCAGTCACTCGAGTGCTTTGGGGACCTATTGGGTTGTGAAGAGTAGGTTCTAAAACCAAAAAAAAAGTTAAGTAAAGTTTTCCATTTTAGTGGGGGCTTTCCATTTTTAATTTAATTTTCCACTTCCAACAATCGTTTTTTAGATTATAGCGCCATCTAAGGAAACCAAATCTGCAATAAAAAAATGGAAGCTCCCATTTAAGATTTTAAAGTAAGCCCCTTACCCCACCTCCGTGGGGGTCGTATTTGATGCCATTCGATACATTTTACAAAAATATTGAATAAGTGTATTTTTCAGTTTTTCGATCTGATGTTCCTTTCGCGAAATATCGCGGGATTCGTATTTAAAATATTAAATTGACCCCCACCCCTCTCCGTGTGAAGTCGTCTTTGGTATCATTCGATAGATTTTGGAAAAATATTGAGTAAGTATTTTTTAGTTTTTCGATCTGTCATTCATTTCGCGAAATATTCGCTTTTTTCTTGTGAAACTTTGGGACTCAGACCCATTTCCTTACGCCCGGCTCAAATCGTCAGATTTTTGTAATATACACTGTTTTCCATGTACTTAACATACCTTATCTTAATCTGACGATTTCGAGTTTTTCTAAGGATAGATTTTTTTTTCGGTCCCCACCTTAACCAACTCCCCTGCATTAAAAACCAATATAATATGGTAGATGTACATTTTCAGGAAACAACGTTTCTCTCCATGTAATAATCTGACGCGCTCGAGTAACTGCAAAAATCCCCGCTTGGGCGCTCCTACCACAATTTGAATGAACATTATAAATACATCACTTAAGATTTATGTGACATTTTTTGTATTGTACCTAGTTAGGTATAATTTTTAATGTATTTTTTAACAAGTCAGTTTTAACAAAGATATTTTTAACAAGTCTCATGTCCGATATTTTTCACAAGCTACTCATATTAAGTTTTTCTAATTTTCTTCTTCTTTTTCTTTTGCCCTTTAATTCGTCCAATTTTAAACATGGGCTACCCCAGTTTCCTCCATTCGCTTCTGTTTAGTTCTTTCTGTTTCCAGTGCGTTCCTCCTATCCTTTTAATGTCATCTTCCCATTTCATCTGGTGTCATCCTCTTGCTCTCTCTCCTGTCCATGGTCTCCATTGTTGTATCGCGGTATTCCACCTATTGTCCGTTTGTCTGTCGATATACCTGCCGAGCTACCTGCGTAGCTCCATTTTAGCCTTGCGATATGTTGTACTACGTCTTTGACTTTTGTTTTATTTCTTCCCAGTTGTTTTGCTTTTTGTCTGTTAATTTTACTCCTAACATTGCTCTCTCCATGGCTCTTTGTGTCTTCATTATTTTATCCATGTTTGCTTTGGTCAAGGTCTATGTTTGGCATGCTAATGTGAGAACTGGAAGTATGCACTAGTCAAACACTCTTGTTTTTAAGTATTGTTGTATTTTTTTTATTCTTTAAGACCCATTTTAATTTCCCAAATCCTGCCCAGGCTAATCTGACCCTTATTTTTAACTCCGCTGTTTGGTTTTTCCAATGAACAGCTTTATATTTCATAATAGTTATTTTATGATATAAGTGTTAAAAGTACACATTTAAGGCACGCATGTAAAAGTTTGCAGAATGAGCGAAGCGAGTTCTGCAATTCACATGAGTGCCTTAAAAATGTACTTTTTAACACGCATATCATATAATATTTTTTCTACAAACGTAATTACAGGACAATATCTACAAAAACTTTTACTTGAACTTGACTGACATTCCATTTTTATATTTTTCGGTCAATACGAACTGCAGTGCCATATAAATTTTAAAGCACTAGTGCCTTAAAGTAGCATTTTTAACGCTCGTATGGAGTGTAGAAGTGGTTGTAGAAAAAACTAATTTTATTTTAAAATATAACCTAAATCAAACTTAATATTAATATTTTACGAACGTGAAAACATAAAATGAAATCCTATCCTCATATATCCATAATGAGGACGTGTCACTGTTCTCTACTTCTGAATTATTTGCAGTAAAGTTTTATATCTTTTCATATTTTATATTAACTGCAGAGGAACTTCATTTAAATATAAACCAGAATATGTTTTAGAAACACCGATCTTTTACTTAATACTTCCTTTAAAGTTACCCGGAGCTAACTATCAAAGTAGGTACTGGTTTCATAAAACTCTGAAAATCTAGCTAGATAGTATTCAGAAAAGGGATAATTGGCCAAACTAGTTTTGAGTTTTATTCGTGTTCTTGCTGCTCTGAATGATATATACCTAAATCTTCCAGTTCTTATGAATAACTTTACTTCTTTAACATGAAAAAATGTAATAATTTAATTTTAAAAAGAATTTAATAATTTCATATATGCTCAAAGTAGAAATTAAAAGGATTTTTCCGTTGACTACCGAGAAGACATCATTCTGGCTTTACAACCCTGTTGTAAACCCTACATGACCAAACCATCGTTGAACATGACCAAACAATCTTAACCTATACTCTCTCATTTTGGCATCAATTGGTGCCACCTAGACTTCCCCTAATATACTCATTTCTAATTTTATCCTTCTTTGTCACTCCACTGATCCATCTAAGCATTCTCATTTCCGCCACATGCATTCGTTGTTCCTCTTTCTTCTTCACTGCCCAACATTCAATTCCGTACATCATAGCCGGTCTTATGGCTGTTTTATAGAATTTTCTCTTCAGCTTCATTGGAATTTTTCTCTCACACAACACACCACTCGCTTCTTTCCACTTCATCCATCCAGCCCTAATTCTACTGCATGCATCTCCATCTATTTTTCCATTACTCTGTAGTACCGATCCTAGGTACTTAAAACTATTGCTTTTCACAATCATTTCACCATCCAAAGATACCATTTTATTTGTAGTAACTCCATCTTTAAATGAATAAACCAAATACTCTGTTTTTGTCCTGCTAATTTTAAACCTTTTTCCTACAGAACTTGTCTCCACTGTTCCAGTTTTTGTTCTAAGTCTCTTTCACTATCTCCTACTAACACGACATCATCAGCATACATTAAGCACCATGGAATGTTACCCTGTAGTTTCGCTGTTATCTGGTCCAAAACTAATGAGAATAAATACGGACTAAGCACAGTGCAATCCTACTTTCACATGAAATTTATCAGTCTCTCCCACACCTGTCCTAACACTAGTCGTTACTCCCTCATACATATCCCTCACAATTTTTACATATTCACCAGGGACTCCTTTCTTATTGAGTGCCCACCACAGAATCTCTCGAGGAACTCTATCATATGCTTTCTCAAGATCAATGAATTCCATATGAGCGTTTGTTTCTTTACTCCTGTATTTTTTTATCAACTGCCTTATAATGAAAATTGCATCTGTTGTTGATCTACCCTGCACAAAGCCAAATTGATTCTCGGATATTTCGGTCTCTTCACGTATCCGTCTATCAATTACTCTTTCCCATATTTTCATGGTGTGGCTAAGCAGTTTTATAGCCCTTTAGTTTGTACATTGTTGTATATCTCCCTTGTTTTTGTAAATAGGTACGAGTATACTGCTTCTCCATTCGTCTGGCATTTGTCCAACTTCCATAATTCTATTAAATAGATCTGCTAGCCACCTTGTTCCTGTCTTTCCCAATGCTCTCCATACTTCCCCAGGAATATCATCTGGTCCTACCGCTTTTCCTTTCTTTATTTTTTGAAGCGATTGAGCCACTTCCTCGTTTGTGATTTTGGTGATCATTGCTGCTACTGTCTCCGTTGACTCTACAGGCTGTCTGTCAAATTCTTCATTTAATAAGCTGTCAAAGTACTTTCTCCATCTCTTTTTGACATCCCTTTCGTGAACTAGTATTTTATTATTTTCATCTCGGATACGTCTAATCTGATTAAAATCTTTTGCTTTCTTTGCTCTTTTTTTGGCTATTTTCTATATCTTCGTTTCGCATTCCCTGGTATCAAGTTGATCGTATAGGTTTGAGTACGCTTCTGCTTTGGCTTTTGCTACTGCTACTTTCGCTTCCTTTTTCGTCACCATATAGTTTTGAAGATCTATATTGGATCTGGTTTCTTGACACTTTTTACATAATTTTCTCTTCTCTTTTATTTTTCCTTGTACTTCGTTTGACCACCACCAAGTCTCTTTTTCCTCAAACTTTTTTCCTGACGTTTTCCCAAGTATTTAAATAGCAGTCTCTCTAGTACTACGGGCCATTTTTCTCCAAATTGTATTAGGGCTTCCTTTCATGTTCCAACATGTTTTTTCTACTCTTCTTCTCCTAAATAGACCTTCTTTCTCATCTTTTAGCAGCCACCACTTGATTTTTTTGTGGTCCTCTCCGATATTTTTGTTTAGCTTCGCTTTTTACTTTGATGTCCGAACAAGCAGCTTATGTTGTTGGTTTACTGTCTCACTAATATTACCTTGAAGTCCTTGCATTCACGTATGTCTTCTTTCCTTATCATGAAGTAGTCTATTTGGGATTGATGTTGTCCACTTTTGTAGGTAATAAGTTGAGTTTCTCTCTTTTTAAAGAATGTGTTAACAATGGCCATATCCAATGCTGTTGCTAATTCAAGCATGTCATCTCCAGCTTCATTTATACTTACAAAGCCTAATCCCCCATGTATTGTTTCATATCCTGTCTTGTCCCAGATTATGCTTAAGTCGTGTACTATCTGACAAACGAGTCCTGGCGGCTGACCTTGCCCGAAAATACACAGCGATAAATGCACAATACGACAAGGTCACGCGCCACGTCTCGCTTGTTCGATAGTAAATTGAAACTTTATATTAGGCCTAGATTTGCTACCTTTGCCTTATCTCCCGGGTAATAATATCCCGTATCCCTACTTAGTCTATGGTTAGTCACCCTGAACGACCCCTGGGCGAGAAAAGTTTTTTTCCCTTTACTATCCTTGATTGTTCGATTGGATTAGTTATGGTCTTGGTGTATGGTAGGTTTGGTTAGGCGTTGATTTTTAGAAGTATTGCTGGCTAGATGGACGCAATTCCCAAAGGCCATAAAACAAGAAAAAAACCCTGTGTAGGTGCAGGTTCTAGCCTTCTCAAGAATTTATCTCTGGTCATCCTTATTTATCGCGTTCCTCCGCTAATCCCGTATTCCCATATTTCTCATGTTTTCTTATATTTCTTCTGGGTTTCTCTCTTCTTATCTGACCAATGGGCCAGTAACATCCTTTGTTCTATGATTTTTTATAAACATGTTAATTGTTTGATTAGACCCGTAGTAATCTATGGTTGTGAAACCTGGGTAATGACGAAAAAACATGAAGTCCAACTCAGTATATTCGAGAGAAAGATACTGAGAAATGTATATGGCTCGGTGCAAGAGGAAGACGGCACATGGAGAATCAGGAGAAACGACGAGGTTAACGAACTGAATGAAGGGTATGACATTGTAAGATTTGTGAAAAGTCAAAGACTGTCATGGCTGGGACATGTTCAGCGAAAAGAAGACATGAAAACAACAAAGAAGATGTTACAGTGGAAGCCGCTAGGAAGGTGGAAAAAGGGAAGGCTCAGGACGAGATGGTTGGATGACGTGGAAAGACGACCTGAAAACCATGAATATAAGACAATGGAGGAGAAGGGCCCAAGAGAAATCTGAATGGAAGGACATAGCCAGACAGGCAAAGACCCATCCAGGGTTATGATGCCAAAAGGAGAAGAAGAAGAAGAAGAAGAAGAAGAAGAAGAAGAAGAAGAAGAAGAAGAAGAAGAATGTTAATTATTTAAAAAAATACTTAATGTTGCTGTAAAGATAGGCAAGAACAATACCAACTAAGGAAACGACAATATGGGCACCAACTAAACACTCCCGAATGCGTGATGCGCCAACTGAATCCCATGGAGGAGAGGCCGTCCCAGAAGAATCTTCTGGGATCGGATTCTTCCTCGAGTGGAACGGATGATTAGTAATAAGATAGACATTGTTGACACTAGTAAGTCAACTCTGGAGAGCAGACTGGTGAAATAAGACGAAGTAGTCTTCGATGAAAAACTGCTCCAACTGTCAACAAAGGCCACCGAGATGAATATATAGCCCCTTACCGACGGGAGATAGTATTCTTTAATGTATTTGAACCATATCCTGACGCCAAAGGAAGTCTAAATCGATATATTGTTGGCCACTGACTGTCTTAGCAGCTGGTTGAAGTTTCGCTGCACAACATCAGCACAGAATAGAGACATTATAGGTTTCCTCCGAGATGAGGACTGTAACAGATCGAGACGTTCGAAAGACATGATTATGATCAACACAGCCCTATCCAGAAGCAATTCCTTGGAAAGATTCCTTACAAAAAACAAAATTCAAGCATAATTTATCATCAATTATCACCAACAGGTAAACACCATGGAAAGGTAAGTAGAAAGGTATTGAAGAAGGCTTTAAGTGCAAGGGTGTCATTAAATAAACACCGGAAATGAGACACTTACGAAGATATTCAGATTTTAAACTGAATATCTCTCATAAGCAAACAGTCTCTAAAACCTTTCGCTTCTTTTGGAAAACCTTATTTCGCTATCGTGGATTATAGAGTTATCTTTCTTTAGTAGACCTAATACCACAACTTATAACACAATCTTAAAATTTTTAAACTGCAAAGCACTGGTCTCTCTCTCTCCCTCTCTCTCTTCTATGGCACTTTAGCCCAAGTCGAGCCCTGGTCTCCCCCCAGCCTCCGCCTCCAAGTATCTCTGTCTCTGGCTGCTCTCCTCCAGTTGTACACCCTCAATATATCTTTAGAGTCGGTTCTCACTTCGTCTATTCACCTCTTCCTTGGTGTTCCTGCTGGTAGACATCCCACCATAGTTTCGCTAAGCGTTCTACTCTCGTAGAAGTGGAAGGTAGGTGGTGTTCTCTCGTTGTCCATTCTTATAAGGTGACTTTCCAGCCCAATCTTTGTATTTTTGCATAATTACTGTAGAGGGTTTTCTGTAATATTGGTATAACTCGTGGTTGAACCTCATTCTCCATATACCATTGTTGCAGTTGGGTCCAAGTATCCTTCTTAATATCTTTCTTTCAAAAGTATTAATGAGGTTAATTGTCTTTTCAGTCATGATCCACGTCTCTACACCATATGTTGGTATTGGCCGTATGATGGTTTTATATATTTTAAACTTTACTTCCCTATGGATATCTTTGGATCCCAACACCTGCGACAGAGAGAAGTATACTTTGTAGCAAGCATTATCCGTTTCCGTATTTCTTCCTCTTCGCTTATCAGTCATCTGTACACCCAAATATGTGAGCTGTTCTACTACTTCTATATTAGCGTTGTATATTGTTAAATTCTGCAAGTTTCGTTGGTTCCTTGCTTGCATTAGGGCTTTAGTTTTATCTACGTTAACGGCCAGCCCTGTTTTTTTCGCATTTTCTTGAAGCTCCACATACAGTTCTGTGACGTCTCTGGCGGTTCTCCCCATCAAGTTTAGGTCATCTGCGTACACTGCAATCTGTTTAGACTTATTAACTCCGTCTTGGGACCTATATTGTTTCTCCTTTATACAGCTGATCTGCCAAGAACAAGATCCACCACTGTAGCAACATTCTGTCTTGGCATCCCACACCAATCCGGCCTCAGTCTCAAAGAACCTTCAGACAAACCTTGATAAAATCCGAAAGTGGCTAAAAAGATGTCGTATCAGAGTTAATGAAACGAAATCTACACAAGTGACATTCACTTTACGCAGAGAAACATGTCCACCAGTAAAAATCAACTGCTACCTCCCACAAGCTGACGATGCTAAATATCTTGGCATGCATTTGGACCGACGGATGACTTGGAAGAAACATATATTCACTAAAAGAAAACAGTTAGGGCTTAAATTTAGCAAAATATATTGGCTGATTGGACGCAAATCTAAATTGTCATTGGACAACAAAATACTATTGTATAAGGCCATTCTCAAACCTGTGTGGGCATATGGTATACAACTTTGAGGAACCGCCAGTAATACCAACATTGACATCCTTCAAAGATTCCAAAATAAAGTGTTGCGAACCATCGTCGATGCACCTTTCTACATCCCCAACAGGGTCGTTCTATACGACGTCAAGTTGGAATCCATCAAGGAAGTGATCTACCAGTTCAGTGTTCGTTACAGTGAAAGAGTGTCAGTTCACCCTAACGTGTCGGTTAACCGCCTAAACGTGCCCAATGTCAACGAAGTTCGTAGACTTGGACGCCTGCTGCCTGCCGACCTGTCTACAGGTTAATATTTAGCTTCTAAGGACATATAGACACGAATAAGTACTCTCATTGTCAAAAAAACACTAAATTTAAATTTAGCTAGTTTTTTAAAGGAGATCACTCACTGGAGTAATACTCTACATGTCAATCTCACATTTGTCAAAGCAAACGCTAATTGCCTTCCGGCAGATTGCTGAATCCATTAGGGGTTACATAAAAAAAATTAAACAGTAATTTTTTATGGGTTTACGGACATTTTTCTGATGACATATATTAAACAGAGTCGGTTCCAGCCCATCTCCCTGTTTTAGCCCTTTAGTTATCTGAAAAGGATCTGTCAATTAGTTTTGAACTCGTACTTTACTGATCGACACTGGTCTCTACACTACTCCAGGTTACGAACTCTCTCGCTAATTTATTGTTTTGAATGACAAATGAGGTGTCGTATGAGAGCTTATAACCAAAAGATTTTATTAAGAGCGAAAAATTTGACCCCGTACTTCCAGTTCCAGAGTTGCAACCGAAAGTACTGTTTTAAAGTTGCTAAAATAGAACAAGCGATGTATTATTCGACTCGCCTTAACAAAACGAGAATAAATATACTTACGGTTTTTATATCACTTCCAGTTAGAAAGTTGTAACGGCAAAAGCCACATTATAATCGCAGAAAATCGTCTATCAATCGACGCCAAAGTTAAATTGGGTAAACGTACACCTAAGAGTTACGAAGCCCAATTGCATGTTGAATATTCAAATTGATTGTATTACTTGCTACGGTGAATATCATTTAAGATAAGCTGTGGGAAACGAGATACTTTTGTCTGGAGCTAGCACAATTCTCCTAACATTTGGCATTCGTTCATACATATATTATATACGAAGTATTATTTGAGTTACTTGCTACGCTCGCGTATTCTACTCTTTAGCGTTGGAAATCTAACGCCCTTTTACACAAAAATTTATTTAAAATTAAATTTTCACACAATTTTCACAAAAAAATTAGTTCGTAATATTGATTAACAGTGATTATTGAATAGTATTTCGTTGTAACAACAATTTCATTTTTTGTTTCAACAAACTTTTAGACATTGATCAATATATTTGGTTATTGTCACAATGATTGAATAAAAATTGTTAAAATAACTAGAGTACATTAATCAATAACACTCAATTTATTCAGAGAATAAGTTAGTTTCGTATATTTCATAAATAATGGTAATTCTGGGAGCAAAGCACTTTCTTGATTTCGTAGATGATAAGTAATTACCTTGGTTTATCGTGACAACGTAGAGATTTCATTAAAACAATGTACAAATGTTGTTAATATAGAGTAATATTTGATTATTCCATAGTAATATTTGTAAACTGATTGTTGTGACAACGAATGCATTAATCAATCTACTACTGCGTTTAATATCCACAATTAATGCGTTCATGGTAACAATAAACGAAGTTGTTGAAACAATAAATGTTTTGCTTGATCATTTGAAATGTAACGGCTTTTCCTTATCGTTCTTTGTTAAACAATGCTGTTACCTCTGCTGAAATGCCGAATAATTTCATTTCGTTTCCAAGTGTAGTCCGGGGTGGGTTGTGATTGCGCGCAGCGGTCAAATACCTCCTGGTGTACTGAAATTTACCTTTAAGAGGGTTGCTGTGATTGCGCGCAACGGAAGGATTAAGGCAGGTAAACAAAACGGTATATTGTGATTGCGCGCAGCGGTCAAATACCTCCTGAAGTACTCTACACTCTAATACCCGAAAGTTAGGTTTAAACCGAAGGGTTAGGTCTTCCTCCTTTGAAAATTGTACTGTATAATATATAATATATTAATTTTTTAATTAATTAATCAATATTATAATAGGGTATCCTCGTCTAATAAAGATTTCATAGATATACCTATGTTATTTTATTCATTTTTTCAAGTACCTAAACCTAATACATTTACATTACATTGGTTATTTTTGTATCACAAATAAAATAAATATCACGGACAAAATCACGGACTAGCAGTTCAGAACTCGATTACCGCGAACGCTCTTTTTTAAAGTGCGCATGCGAAGTAATCCTGGACAAGTACGGGATCGTTACCGCGAACGATACTAAGGACATTTTGAAAATTCTTATTTGTTGAAGACAGCATAAATACAGAAATCACAAATAAATATATAGTATTTCGAAAATGGAGTTTATGTTGAGCGAACGTGGCAGCAAATTAATTGTGATTAATAATTTTACGTTTCGTAAAGATAGGGTGCAATCTACGTGTACAAAATATCGGTGTACGAACAAATTGTGTAAATCTGCAAGATTTCCTCCAGAGATGTGGGCTTCATGTAGCCCAAGTCGAGAACGGACTACCAACGCCTGTGAATCTTTTCATAGCCATTTTAACAAAATATTTTATTCTCCGCATCCTAATATTTTTGTATTTTTAAATGAATTAAAAAATGTTCAAGTAGGATCTTATGTACAATTAAATAGCTTACATTTACAAAAAAAAAAAATTTAAAATATTAATTATGAAAGAACATTAAAATATGTAACAAATTTGATAGAGACATTTAAAAATAAAGAAATATCCAGAATAGAATTTGTTAAAACTATATGATATAAGGCATGTTCAAATTAAATGTCTACATATGTACATTATTTAATACAATAAATATTAATTATAAAAGAAACACTATTTAGTTCTTTTTATCACAACTATTTAAATGTAGTATTCACTTGTTATTATATTAATTTTTTAAAATTAGCAAAATTTCCGTTCAAAACGAATAAGAAGTAAATAAAACTTCCGTTTACTATAATTTACGACTTTGCGCGCAATCACAGCATACCTTTTTAAAGACGTGCGCGCAATTGCACCATTGGCTTAGACGGCCTGTTAATAAGGCATGTTCAAATTAAATGTCTAAATGTACATATGTACAATAAATACAATAAATATTAATTATAAAAGAAACACTATTGAAATTTTTTTATCACAACTATTTCAATGTAGTATTCACTTGTTATTATCTTAATTTTTTAAAATTAGCAAAATTTCCCTTCAAAACGAATAAGAAGTAAATAAAACTTCCGTTTACTATAATTTACGACTTTGCGCGCAATCACAGCATACCTTTTTAAAGACGTGCGCGCAATTGCACCATTGGCTTAGACACCCTGTTTAGAACCCTGACCGCTGCGCGCAATTGCAGTCTGCCCGTAGTCCGTACTGAAAGGAAGTTTTCGTGTGTCTATTATCGTATTCCTTTTGTTCGAATCCTGAGAAAACTAATTAGTATCTTTGAAAAATTTAAACGCAGAATAAAATATTACAGTATTATCGAGGGTCTGCAGTCCCTGAGAACTTCTATAATGATTATTTTAATAAGTCACAGGGGCGAAAAAAAAAATTTAGTATGATTTTTAATTTCAAATATACCATTCAATTCAATTCCATTTTAAATATACCATTTAAAAAGAATTCGATCGAAATTTTGCACCTGCGCTCTCCAAAAGGATTAAAGTGCTATACATTTTTGGAATCACTATTTCAAACGCTTTTAAATGAGCTGGCTGTCACATGATGTACTTTCCCATTTAAAAAACCAAAGTTGTGGCTGTCACCTGAAGAGGGATCGCGTAAAGTTCGAAACATTGATGTTATAATATACTTTGATTATTTTAAAAATCGACCTGTCCAAGTGTTTTGCTTATGTGCCAAAAATAAATAACTTAATAAGGGGTCAACACTTTTTCCAGCGCACTGTATAAGCGTATGAGAAATCACACAGTTTAATTAGGTTATGCATTAGGTTTAGGACAAAAAAAGGAGGATTTGCAAAATTATTAATAATCAATTAATATCATATATTGAGCTAATGCATTCAGTAATTTTCAATATAAAATACGTTCATAGTAGGGATGAATAGAATTGCTTGTAACAATAACCGTATTTATTGTGGGAATGAACGGAATTAATTCTAAGGATAAACGGAAATAATTGTAGAAATAAACGAAATACGTTAGGAGAAACAACACTGTTATTGACACAACAAATAGTCTTCGTCTGTCAATTAACGACGTTGTTGTTTCAATGAATAGTGTTCGTTGGCTCAGTGAACAGTGTTCGTAATATGTATTAATAAATGGATGTTCATCCATTCAATAAACGTAATACATTGGATCAACTAACGAACATAATGAATTGATGAACATCGCTTTGTTGTTCCAGTAAAACCAAGAATTGGACCAATTTTAAGTACATATTGCTTTTGTTGTCTGAATTAACATTTTTATATATTGCATACCTTTTTCGTTGAGTGTTTATATATTTTTTCTTAAAATTCGTTAATTTTTGTTACGAAATCAGTTAGGAACTGGAAAGAAAGAAAGCACAATCATTTCCAGTTTGTTAAACCGTTAGTCTTGTTTGTTTACATATATTTCAAAGGGAAACTCCAGAAGCTAAAATTAATTATTCCAGACTTTAAGTCTTTAAATAATATTAGACAGTTTTCCACGGGCTTTTGTACAGATTTTGTCGTGTTTGCGCAGTGTTTTAATAAAAATATAACCAGGATAGTTATTGTCTCTTGGAGTCTTGGGAGCTGTTAGAGAAATATTAGTGGTTGGGACTTTTCAACTACAACATAAATAAAAATTTTTCAAAAGTTATTGAAAGACTGTACCCTGAATATACAGCGAGGCAAAAGTTAGGGATTTAAAAAATGATGCTCATTTTCATAGATGATTTTTTCGTGAACAGATTAACGGATTGCACTCATTTTTTTTATTATTTTAGATTTTTCTTTAGTGTTTACGTAGTTGTACCAAGGTTTACTCAAACTCCTTTTTTGTACTTATACCGGGTGTAAGAAAAGAAATGTTTTTCTTATGTTCAGTTTGAGATATCCTGTAGGGACGACGAGGTACACATGTGAGTATACATCAGAATTGTATGATATCTTGTGTTTTGTGAACATTTCGTTTCTTGAATCTCTTTGATATCTTCAGAAACAAAGAAAATATACAAACAAACGGAGGAAGCGACAAGTTTCAATCCTTTTTTACACTCAAGATGCCAGAATGTCTAGTTCCATTTCCTTCGGTATGATTCTTTTTGTTCCAGGTCCTGTCCAGAAAATTCTAGTAGTAGGGTAGCACTATATAAATAGAGACAATTTTGTTGAACGAGTTCAGTTGTAATTTTGAAATCGTAGCGTTTTTGAATGTACGTTTTTCTGGTATTTTGAATTGTAATTAGGTAAATTATTATGTTTCAGTTGTGAATATCTTTTAGCGTTCTTAATAATTATTTATGATATAAGTGTTAAAAGTACACGTTTAAGGCACGCATGTGAAAGTTTGCAGAATGAGCGATAGCGAGTTCTGCAATTCACATGAGTGCCTTAAAAATGTACTTTTTAACACGCATATCAAACAATATTTTTTCTACAAACGTAATTACAGGACAATATCTACAAAAACTTTTACTTGAACTTGACTGACATTCCATTTTTATATTTTTTGGCATTACATCAAAATTGCCTATACGGTCAATACGAACTGCAGTGCCTTAAAATTTTTTTAAAGCACTAGTGCCTTAAAGTAGCATTTTGAACGCTCGTATGGTGTGCTAAAAATTGCATTTTTAACACGGTTGTAGAAAAAATAAATTATTTTATATATTAAATAAATTAATGAATAAGTTTATACGTATAAAAAATAGTCCAAGTAATGAAGCTTAAAATAGGACAAAACCTCGCAATTTTTACAGAATGGATCGATTTGCTTGAAAATTTGAGAATAAGTAGTGGATAGTCCAAGGATCAAAATCTATATCATGTCGAAAGGCGGTTTTACCAAGGGGGTGGTTGCCACCCCATCTCAGGGGTGGAAATTTTTATTTTATTTTGACCGCAAAAGTTGGTAAAAACATTCATTCTAAGCAAAAAATGTTCTATACATTTTTTTGATAAAATTAATAGTTTTCGATTTATTCGCTATCGAAAGTGTTAGTTTTATATCGAAAAAATTAATGTTTTTAATCAGTTTTCTGCTAATAACTCAAAAAGTTTTCGTTTTATTAAAACAACTTTGCTTAGCAAAAATGTACCTTTTGAAAAAATAAACAAAACTGTTTTTTTTATTTTTCTTTAAGACCAATAGTAATCGAGCTATACTTTATTATATGTTAGCTCTTCGTCAAATGCTAAATATTGTAGTTTCAAAGTCAAAATACGGGAAAACTATGTATTTTTCGAGGATAAACTGTTTAAATTAATTTAAAGTATTTAAAAATATCTATCTCCAGAAATAAAAAAAATGTTTCTAGTACAAAAATTAAGTGACTTGATCCATAATGAAAAGAATGTCAGTCCCTATTTTTTTCAGCGAAAAAGTGATTGGAGTCTTCCCCCTACTTACCACACTAATTAAAATTAGTCATTGACCTTATTTGGTCTTCTTTTTTTATGCATTATTAATAAGTTCTAAAGGTTTGACCGTCTTAGAATGATCAATTTAAAAAAAATGGAGTTAAAAGCGAATAACGAATTTTTGCAGTTTGGTAAAAAATGCCATTTTCTTCAGAATAGAAAGATTAGCATCAGAGATACGAAAAAATATTTAAATATAAAATTGTAGCTTGTTTAATTCCCCAGAACTTGGTTTGCAAAATTTTTTCTGCAGCAAAAATTGAGTGAGCTATTGACAATTAAAACTTATAATAACATGCAAAAACCACCTTTACCAACCCTTTCAACGTCACCTCTTTTTGCGACTGATGATTTTAAAAGGATTTAATATTAATAACCTTATAGATCTTGTAAAAACCTACAAAATTCTTTTTTACCGAACTTTCTAGGATAAAAAATAAAAGTTACGGTTCAAAAATCAGTATATTTTTTTGAAAAAAAAAGGAGAAATTCAATTGGCAGCATAATAATGTAAGTTAGCGGTGTTTTTAGTCATTGACCTTATTCATACTTCTTTATTTATGTATTATCAATAGATTCCGGAAGATTGACTGGCTTAGAATGATTAGTTCTTAAAAAACTAGAGTTAAAATCAAATAACGAATTTTTGTAGTTTGGTAAAAGGTTCTATTTTCTTCAGAATAGAAAGATTAGCATCAGAGATACTGATGAGCCCAAGAAATTGGTTTAAAAAAATTTTTCTACGGCAATAATTGAGTGAATCGTAAATGAGTATAATATCGAAAAACATTGATTTTTTCGATATAAAATTAACACTTTCGATAGCGAATAAATAGAAAACGGTTAATTTTATCAAAAAAATGTATTGACTATTTTTTGCTTAAAATTAATATTTTTATCAACTTTTGCGGTCAAAATATAATAAAAAATTTCCACCACCGAGATGGGGTGGCAACCACCCCCATGGTAAAAGCGCCTTTCAGCATGATATAGATTTTGATCCTTGGACTATCCACTACTTATTCTCAAATTTTCAAGCAAATCGATCTATTGTGTAAAAATTGCGAGGTGACAAGCTTCGGTTTCTGGACTAAAAGAATCTAAGTTAAGTGTGTTTAATTAAATAAATGTAAATGTCTAAAAATATAAATCAGTAATTCTCGTAACAATATCACTGCCCAATTTTTGTTGAGGTGTAACCTAATCTGGTTACACCTCCGAGGCTTTTAAAATTTGCAAGCCATAACGAATTCTGAGACTAAAGATAATGAGGAAATTTTACAATTTATAATTCACGTCCCATCTGCTCAGCTCGGTAAAGTTCCAACGAGAATGGTTCCCTTTGTACTCCAATCACAGTAAACATGTAAATCAAAAATGAATAGCCACTTTCAATTTCGTTGCAACACGAGACTATAGCCGCATTACATTCTAGTTCAATCAGAGTGCAGCAAGCGCCTGTACCGGTTTCGAAACATTAGTCTATCATCAGGAGGCACATATGCTGCTCTCTCTGACCCAACCAGGACAAACCTCGGCGTGCAGTTACGGATTGCAGGGATGCTCTAGCGGCAACTGCAAGCAAATTAGTAAGTTTTCAATCTAATAGCACATAAAGTAATACTAAAAATATTACTCTATATCCCAATAGATTGAAAACAATGGGAACCTCCTCTGTTTACACCTCCGAGGCTTCTAAAATTTGCAAGCCATAACGGATGCTGAGACTAAAGATAATGAGGAAATTTTACAATTTATAATTCACGTCCCATCTGCTCAGCGCGGTAAAGTTCCAACGAGAATGATTCCCTTCGTATTCCAATCAGAGTAAACATGTAAATAAAAAAGGGATAACCATTTTCAATTTCGTTGCAACACGAAACTACGGCAGCATTATATTCTAGTTCAATCAGAGAGTGCAGCAAGCACCTCTACCGGTTTCGGAATTTATTAGTCTCTCATCAGAAGGCGCATATGCTGCTCTCTCTGACCCAACCAGGACAAACACCGGCGTGCAGTTACGGATTGCAACGAACGAAATGGCAGGGATGCCATAGCGGCAACTGCTAGCAAAAGACTAAGTTTTCAAACTAATAGCACATAAAATAATACTAAAAATATTATTACTCTATATTCTACATCCCACCAGATTGAAAACAATGGGAACCTTCTCTGGTTACATCTCCGAGGCTTCTAAAATTTGCAGGCCATAACCGCTTGTTATAATAATAAAAATTCAAATTTGAGATTTGACGTACTTGCATATATAGTGTTGTGGCAACAGAATGGCTTTTGCCACAACGGCATGGATTTGCCACAACAAACCAGCTAATCTGTGTAAATTTGTGGGAAAACCCTGGTTTGTGAATAGTTATCACATGACCTTCTTTCCAGCGATTTGTGAAGAGCCTATATTGCACTTGTAATAGGTATTTGTTAAATAAACTATGGCTTTGATTGGAAGATACTTTAGAGCCCTTTTTGTTATATGCGAGTCATTCAAAACTCAAGTGCGTGCATATGGTCCATGTTAAGCGGTGTATTTCAGCCTGGCCCTGCACTGTATTTATTTTAAAGCCTCAACTGATTTTAATAGTGCCACTTTGATCCACTCCATTTTAACCATACTATCATTTTCAATACATCCTATCGAATTTATGCGACAATGTAATTAACTGTGATCTCACAATATTATATAAATCAATGTTAATTAAATTTGACTTTAACTAAAATTAATTGTTGATGAAGTATTGTTGACGTTTTAATATGAATCTAAATCTATGTCATACCGTACCAATATACCCACACCCAATTACGATAAATATTAATATTTATTAGCTAATGGATTTTGGACCTACTTTATTACATTACAAGTATGTTTTAATGTTCAGTATTTTATTTCCCCTATGTGAATCAGTGGTAAGTGAGCCTACCTTTGGATTCAGGGGTCGCGAGTTCAAATCTCAGCTAGGTAGGAAATTTTTATTTATTAAAAATTAATAGATGCAAATAGTTTCTATCCTTATAATAGTCCATGTGGTGAAACCGCTCTCGTCTGAAAATATTTCTGATTCGGTATCTTGTGATTTTTCTCAAAAATGGATAGTTTTCGAGTTTTAGGCGGTTTAAAATCTAAAGAAATGCAAAAATACGCATTTTTGAGGCTTAAAAAGTCATATTTAGAATAGTATTTTTGAGGTTGACAAGTACTTAAATTGTCGTTTAAACATTCATTTTCAAGATTCTGAAGAGTGATCGTGTCTGACTTCAATTTACACCGATGTTATTTACTTGTTAAATATGCGTGTCCATCCGATTTTTTTGCGGTGCGGCACGCTCTATTTCGACAATCTTCTATTTTTCTCCGAAACATATTTTTTTAGATTTTTGGGACATTCTAAATAAAATAAGTTTCTAGACATTTTTCTCAAAAGTTAATAGTTTTAAAGTTATAAGCGATTTAAAATCCGAAAATTTAAAATCTCCCAAAGAATCTAAAAAAACATTTTTCGGAGGAAACTAGGAGATTGTTAAGAGCGCTCCGCACCGGCAAAAAAATTGGATGGAGACGCATATTTAACAATTAAATAACAACGGTGTAAATTGAAGTTAAACCCGATCACTCTTCAGGATCATGAAAATGAATATTTAAGCTAAAATATAAGTAATTGGCAACCACAAAAATACTTAAAGTCCTATGTTTTGACTATCTGTGGACAAATTTTCAGCCAAATCGATTATGATGTATTTTGGGAATGGAGGAAAATCTAAAAAAACGGTATTTTAACGTTTTCTACACTATAAAATTTGATCAAAAACTTGTTTTGAATCAAAATAACTTGTTATAATGCCATATAATGATATTTTTGAGTCCCTTCTATTAAAATATTATGTTTTCCATTGATACTTTACAATAGAAAATGCAAAGGGCCTAGCCGGGTAAGATGATGAAAAGTGACCCCAAGTCGATTCGAATTCCATATAGGTCGCCGTTTAGCATATATAGTGAAACTCACTTTCTGAAATTTTTAGCCCCCTAGGTGGTCATGTGACCCACCTAGAGCCTAAAATTAGGGTTTTTAGGTTTTTATTTTTTATCTCAGCCGCATCGAGAACTAGCGAAAAACTTTAAATAAAAAATTGTAAACTTTAAAAAAATCTGTCCGAAAATTTTTTTTTTTTATTTTTGGCGGGAAATTTAAATTTTAGAACGATTTTAAAATTTTAAATGAGTATAAAAAAATAACTAAGACATTCGTTTTTACGAAAAAAATATATAACGTGTATTTTTGCATAATGTTTCACCCTGAATTTTTTCAAATTTTTAAAATTGGTGAAACGCACCTTTAAAAATAAAAAACCGCATTTTTTCGGTTTTTTTTTCGTTTTTTGATACAATTTTATACATGTTTTTCAAAAAAGGTAACACCGTCACTAGAATAGGTAAAACACTGAAAAATAATTGGGGTTTGCCTAATAAAAATTTTTTTTTAACGCCATCCATTTTCAAGATACAGGGCGTTGAAGAAAACAAAATTTTACACATTTTTTAGGATTTTGCCGAAACTACTGGCAACATTGTAATAAAACTTGGCGAGTTTTAAGAGGTAGATATTGTGCATGTTTTGACATACGATTAAGGATTTGATATTCATCATTGGCGCGCATAGGGGTTATGGTTTGAAATTTTCAAAGAAAAAAAGATAGTACGCCACTGACAAATTTCAAATTCACAATCATTTTTGAATTCCCCGTTCAATTTGCAATAAAAAACTATCTTCTCATTTTTTCGTACGACGCGCCGTTTTGCTGCAAGAAATAAAATATCTTAACGCTTCCAAAGTATTCGAATTAGTTTTTATAATGTACGAGTTTATGTAGATGTAGAAACTACTAGAAGTTCGAGTACTTTGTAAGGGTAAGATGTTTTATTTTTTGAATAAAAATGGCTCGTCGTATGAAAAAATAGGAAGATAGATTTTTTGTCACAAATTGAACGAGGAATTCAAAAACGATTGTTAATTTGAAATATGTCAGTGGCGAAAAAAGAAAATTTTTAAAGAAAAAATCTTTTTTCTTTAAACAGTTCAGACCATTACCCCTATGCGTCCCAATGATAAATATAAAATTCTTAAATGTATGTCAAAAAATGCACAATAACTACCTCTTAAAACTCGCCAAATTTTATTACAATCTTGCCAGTAGTTTCAGCAAAATCGTAAAAAATGTGTAAAATTTTGTTTTCTTCAACGCCCTGTATCTTGAAAATGGATGGCATTACAAAAATTTTTATTAAGCAAACCCCAATTATTTTTTAGTTTTTTACCTAGTCTAGTGACGGTGTTACCTATTTTGAAAAATATGTATAAAATTATATCAAAAAACGAAAAAAAAAAACTAAAAAATGCGGTTTTTTATTTTTAAAGGTACGTTTCACCAATTTTAAAAATTTGAAAAAATTCAGGGTGAAATATTATGTAAAAATACACGTTATATATTTTTTTAGTGAAAAATAATGTCTTAGTTATTTTTTTATACTCATTTAAAATTTTCAAATCGTTCTAAAATTTAAATTTCCCGCCAAAAATTAAAAAAAAATTTTTCGGACAGAACTTTTTAAAGCTTACAACTTTTTTATTTAAAGTTTTTCGCTAGTTCTCGATGCGGCTGAGATATAAAATAAAAATCTAAAAACCCTATTTAGGCTCTAGGTGGGTCACATGACCACTTAGGGGGCTAAAAATTTCAGAAAGTGAGTTTCACTATATATGCTAAACGGCGACCTATATGGAATTCGAATCGACTTGTGGGCACTTTTCATCATCTTACCCGGCTAGGCCCTTTATTTAAATAAATACCAAATCACTGTAAAATCGCTGAAAATAACATTTTGAGCAAAAAAGAAGAAGAAGAAGACAATTCGACCTTAAATGTTTTATTTCTACATCCCGGAGATGCTATATACCAATTTTGAGACAAATCGGAGATCCAGTTTTGAGACAAATCAAGTTTTTATGATCCAAAATTGAGTGATTTGAAATGGAATCACCCAAAAGCATTTAAGTATTTTTGTTTGCTTCTCTTAACATCAGTTCAATTACATCCTCAGATATAGATAATTGAAAATAACCAATGGGTTTTGCATTCGTTCTTTCAAGCAAACCATTTATTTTTTTCTCTTTTGTTAAAGAAAATTTTTGTTAACTGGAATAATGGGTGCGTTCGGACGACCATAGCGGCTGGCGGTCAGCAGAAATCGGCTGAGTGGTTGTATCCAGCCGTGATAGGGAAAGCTTAGTAAATCTCTCAGCGGCTGGCTTCCAGCGGTGACGTCTGACAGCTACTGCTGGCTCAGCTGTCCAGCCGCTGTGGTCGTCCGAACGCACCCATTATGTAATTGCACTTCAATGTCAGTTGCTAGCATTACCAATATCATATTTTTGTAATCTGATAGTGTAATGTGTAGTGTGTGTGTTGAGTAAATCTCTTGTTACTTAGTAAACATCGTCGACTTCATTGTCTTTACTTTACGATCCCTGCGCTCTGAATAGGGCTTTTCATCGATTGTCATTTGTTTCGAGCTTCTGTCATGTGTCATATAATATTAATATATCTACGTCATACGTCTTTGGTTTGTATCATTGATATAAAAATACCCGTTTGTATCATTGTAAAATACCAATTACGTATGACGTAGATATATTAATTTTATGTGACACATGACAGAAGCTCGAAACAAATGACTGTGAATGAAAAGCCCTATACCGATTGCATAAAGTTGTGCTCACTATGAAGAGCAATGGATTGTATCCTCGCTCCGACCCTTGCTCCCTGGTATTTATATTCGGTATATTCGTGAATTCTCGCATCTAAAATAATGTATTTATTTTACATAGCGATCGATAATATAGTTTCGATCGCTATGTAAAATAAATACATTATTTTAAATGCGAGAATTCACGAATATAAATACCAGGGAGCAAGGATCGGAGCAAGGATATTGCTCTCCGTAGTGAGCACACCCTAAAAATAGAAACTTTATTTCTTCATTTTTTATTTTCATTTAGTGATTTTAAATAAATGAAAAATTTCCTACCCAGCTGATATTCGAACTCACGACCCCTGAATCCAAAGCTAGGCTCTGCTACCAATGAGCCACAAAGGGGGATAATAAAACAATTATTGAAGTTCGTTCACATAATACTTAAAAACGCAGCAAGGAGCTGTGTGACAATATTGATTTTTAATCTAACAAATGATGATTGAACATGATAAAAATTAAGTTGCTGGCGATAAAAAATAGAAAAAATATTATATGCACTCAATTATGTCTCTCTGTATGAAATAATTTAATAGAGGATGATCAAGCGGTTTTAGAAAAAATATTGAGCCCGATATTCTACAAATAAAATTAATGAAGTAAAACCAGAAGCTTTACAAACATGATGAATAGTCCAGCTAAATAAAATTGTACACATATTTTTATCTACTCTATCTCATATTACTTATGTATAAGTTTTTAGTTTGTGAAAACTGTCATTATAGTGCGTGAAGGATTTAAAGTATGCGTGAAGTAACAATGTATTTTAAATGGGATTTACTTTTTCGCACTGTTTTTTGACACACTTTCATATAATCAAATATCCTTAACTTTCGCGTTGTTATGGTGATGACATGTGAGCAATAAATTACAACAAAAGTTTTGACAGTTTTGTGGTTTAAAAGAAGTTAAAATTTTTAAATGTCAAAGTTCTAAAAATTGTACAATAAAAATGAATTCCAGTGACGAATAGTTACAGTTTTTATTTATTTGTTTATCGTAGATAAAATATTGTATGAAACTGTGCGTGAAGTACTTTTTGCGAACTTACGCGATGTATAGTACTCGCTCCGTTGTTGCTCGTGCTCTAAACATCGCGTGCATTCGCAAAAAGCATACTTCACGAACTGTTTCACAAATAACGATTATACCATATTAATATTTAACAAGTATGAAAATGATATTTTAAAGTTCGAAAATCTTCAAAAATATTGTTTTCGATGGCAACTAGATGCGAAGTTATTTATGATTTTTTTCCGAAAACTGTTGTTACATACGGTAGTTAAAATATTTCATTAGAAAGTTTATTATTGATTTATTGCCCCTGAAAATTCCGAAACTTTTTTTTTAAATAACTTTATTTTGAATTTTTCTAGAACCACTCTAACCTGGAAACAATTAATTAACTTGTAGCGAAGTTTTTAAATCTGGTAAATCAACCACTCAAACGTACAGGAGGTAAGATAGATGATAAAAAAAGTTTTATAAAATAAAAAGAGCTTAATCAATAAATTTCTCGAGCTTTGCGGAAAAATGGATCGGATGTTGTGAACGTCAATTCAAAAGAGTGTAATTTATTACCACAACTTTGAACACAGGGACTTGTTTAGGAATAACAAAACTTAAAAACGGGGAAACAAGTGGAATATGTTTTAATCAATCTAAATTTATGTTGACTGTATCAGCTTTTAAAACAATTTGACAAATTCTTCTAAATTTATTAATGCTTTGTGATAAAACATCTCATGTTAACTATAGAACTTAATAAATCCCTGGAACGACGCCTACTTGCATTGGAACTGGACTTCTGGAGAAGATCGGCTAGAAAGTCAAGGCTTGAAAGAATACAAAATGACCAAATCAGAAATATAATGGGAGTCAAGTCAACCATCATAGACGAAATTCAAAGGAGTCAACTGATCTGGTATGGTCATGTAGAAAGAATGGACGACGACAGATTGCCAAAACAAATTCTAAAATGGACGCCAAGGGAAAGAAGGAAGAGAGGAAGGCCGAAACAATCATGGCTAGGCGGCGTTCAGAAGGCAATGTCGGAAAGGAATCTTCTCCCTGGCGAATGGAACGACCGACGAAGCTAGAAACTGGGAATCGGAAGGTGAAAAACGCTTTAAATAACCGGGATAATAAATAAATATAGGATTTTATAAATACATATATAAATTACACGAAGAGACTAATAAAAAACAAAAAAATTTAACCTAAAATAATATATTTAATAATTAAATAATACCTTCCGCAAAAATAACTCTGTTAAATAGATGGTGATTTATTCAACCCTTTAATGTTAAGACCAACGAAACTTTCTCAATAAAATGTAAATGCGTTTCTTTCTTAAATAGAAGTTGTCCCTTCGGAATATTAAGAAGGCTATATATAAAGACGATATTGTAAAATATTTAAAAATGAAAGCCTGTTGTTTCTAAGAGAACAAAAACAAGTAAATGCATAATACAGTCGGAAAAATGAAAGAATAGGGCTTTTCATTCACAGTCGTTTGTTTCGAGCTTCTGTCATATGTCACATAATATTAATATATCTACGTCATACGTTATTGGTATATAACAATGATACAAACCAAAGACGTATGGCGTAGATATATTAATATTATGTGACACGTGACAGAAGCTCGAAACAAATGACAATCGATGAAAAGCCCTATACGCTGTGAGCTCGTACGTAGAGGGGATATTTACACATTCGCGAGCGCCAGTAGTGACAAGTCTGTAAACGTTTACCGGAAATTTGACATAAATGTCAAAGTGATTAATTTAAAATTAAAATTAAAAACATTAATTATAAAAAATATTAGTTGGTCAAAGCTGTGGTATATATTTTTACCTTAAATGTACTTAAGTTTTAAATACTGAATTTAAGTTTTTTTAATGTTCCTTAATATGTAATTATAAATTATTCTATTACTCTTAGCGCCATCTAATCGATAATTGTGAAAGTATCCGAAGTAAGAAATTAATATTTCATCAACAGAACGTCAAAATGATTAGCAAAATCTTAAAAAAATCTATTACAATTTAATTACTTTTTAGCGTTGCAAATATTAAGCGATAACAATTAAATAATAAATTTAAAAATTACCGGTGAAAGTTGAATAGTAATCCGCTAGGATCGACACCAGCGAAGCTCAGATTGTATACCCATGAACGATCACATCAATCACTTATTTTGTATTTGCTGTTTTTTTCTATAAATAACAAACGTTTGTTATAGACAAAGACAGCAAATACAAAATAAGTGATTGATGTGATCGTTCATGGGTGCTCTTTCATTTTTCCGACTGTATATATGTTCAAAGATAATTCTCGTAACAATTCAGAATTCTTATGGTGGTTTTCCACTAAACGAACACTTGAGTTTATGTTTTGTTTATGTATTCTGGAACTCCAAAAACAAAATTAAAACAAAACTCCTGTTTCCATTAAGGGGAAATGCGCAAAATGTCGGCTGTCATTTTCAATGTGATTTTCAAATAAAAAATTAAAATTGAAAACATAATACCTTGCGAAACAAAAAGAGATGAAACTAGTGAAAGTAGAAATTATTGTTATAAACACATAAATTGAAGAGTAGAGATAACGTGCCAAGTGACAAAAATACACAATCGAGAAAAATTAGTTTTTATCAGGAAACGGAACACTACAGGGTGATTGATTAGTGGAGTAAAGCTCAATAGATCTGCTATAGTAATAGATAGCAATAAAAGTTAATAACAAAAATTGTAGCCAACTCTGAGCTTCACATTACAAAATTAGTTAGAACGTTAAAGGGTGTTCGGTAACACAGTGGCAGACCAAAATTTTTTTTTAATGGAACACCCTATATTTTATTTTAAATTTGAAATCCTGTCAACTTCTCGATCACAAAAATATAAAGGTTTGTTATGTTATACAGGGTATTTACAAAGTTATAACCAAGTATGTATGAAAATCGTAACAAGTTCAACTCCCTGTATAAATAAAAATAAGCACAACAGCAATGGTTTATTAATGCCATATTTTTTTTATTTATTGTCAAAATTTTCAAGAATTATTGACATTGCTAATTTTCACTAAACACATTTATGCACGCTAAAAACGATCATTGAATGAGCTACTTACTCTACGAAGCATTTGTAAATTAACACATCGAAATACACTTTGTATTCTATTTTTCATCTCATCCCTTGGTGTTGGAGGGATTTTATAAACTTCATTATTAACGTAACCCCAAAAAAATCAGTCCAGTTTATTAAATTCTGGTGATTTGGGTGGCCACGCTACTGCTCCATTTAAAAATGAAAATATCTCGAAAACTAATAAATTTAGACATAGGGAATGTTATCTAAAAATTAAAGTACGGTAATAGCACTTTTCAATAGTGATATAAAATACAGGGTGTTCCTTTTAAAATTACTGAGAAAATAATGTAATGGCGTTTTGAATCACCCTGTATTTGATATAAAGAAAATTAGCAATTTCAATCATTCTTAAAATTTTTGACAGCACTTAAAAAAATATGGCATTAATAAACCATTGCTATTTTGCTTATTTTTTATTTATGCAGGGAGTTGAACTTGCTACGATTTGCATATAAAATTGGTTATAACTTTGTAAATACCCTGTATAACATAAGAAACCTTTATATTTTGGTGATGGAGAAGTTAACAGGATTTCGAATTTAAAATAAAATATAGGGTGTTCTATTTAAGAAAACATAAGTTTGGTCTGCCACTGTGTTATCAAACACCCTAATGTGAAGCTCAAAGATTGCTAAAATTTCTGTTATTAACTTTTATTGCTATCTGCTACTGTAGAGGATCTTTTGAGCTTTACCCCACTAATCAATCACCCTGTATACTTAACGGCGGACGCTATCTGTTGAACTTATTTAGAGCTGTTTCCAATGCAACTGTCACTTGGCCCATAATAGAGGTTAACGACCATTATAATGGAAAAAACAGAAATATTGATTTTTTGTCACTTGACCTGTTATATATATCGAATCTTCAATTAACATTACATTACATAGTTTCCCACCTTTAGACGTATCAGGAGGAGTATGACAACTGTCACTGTGACAGTAGAATTTTATAAAATACTCCTGTCACAAAGGTCTAAAGGTGGGAAACTATGTAATGTAATGTGAATTATTTATACGTTTATAACGGTAATTTCCACGTTCACTAGTTTCATCTCTTTTTGTTTCGCAATGTATTATGTTTTCCATCTTTTGAGCTATTTTGCCGGTTATTCGCGCGCCCATCACCGTATACATAAAACTCTTCTTCTTCTTCTTCTTCTTCTTCTTCTTCTTCTTCTTCTTCTTCTTCTTCTTCCTTTATTGGGTTATATCCCTCGGGATAATTCGCCCAGCTTACACCAGGGAAATACTCTTGTCTTGCTCTGGGCAATCGAATATTTCCAAATATAATATGTTAAAGCCTCAATTTTTTTAAATATATATTAGCAGGAACATCTTCTTATAGGGCCAGACAGTCCCTAGAGGAAAGGCAATATTATAACATAAGGGTTAAGACTTTTATCATTTGGAGGTCTAATATCTTTTTATATCTTTATCTTCTTAATTTTTTTAATTCAAATTTGGGAATTGATTAATTTATAAATTAAGTTTGGCTAAGTTAAGGAATTTAAGGATCAGGTTAATCCTATGTGGATTAAGGTTGGACATAAGTAGGCAAATTTCAATGGGAGTAGGGATATTTGTTTTGGCTAATTCTTTATATAGGTAAAAATTGGGTGACATATTTATAGGGCACTCAAAAATCAGATGATTTAAGGACCCAACTCGGCCACAGTCACAATATGGGTCGTCTTTTACTCCTATCCTGAATAGGTGAACTGGAGTAGCACAATGACCTGTCCTCATTCTAATAATGGTGGTTATATGTCTTCTGTCTTGGTATGCAAAATTGTGGTACCAGGGGAGTTTATCTATCTGACCTACAATTTTAGAGTAAAATGAATTATTTCGATTTTTCCCCTGCCATTCTTGCTTCCACCGATTCCAGATGGAATGCTTGATGTCTGGTAGAAAGTTGGAATAGTGAAGAGTGATACCAGCAGCTACATTTAAGGTTCTACCTACATTAGCTAGTTTATCAGCCACCATGTTCCCTTTAATATTCGAGTGTCCTGGAATCCATGCCAGACTAATATTAACGTTATTTTCTTTCGCTTCAATGATGCCTCTCTTGGTCATGAACGATGAATGTTCTGTTTCCATAGAATAGGTTGATCTGCCTATTTTCTGTAAGGCACTTTTAGAGTCCGAGCAGATGATTGCTTGTTTAATCCCATTTTTCAAAATAATTTGGAGGGCATGATTAATTGCGACAATCTCAGCCGTATATATTTGGGTATACTTAGGTAGTTTACTGGTATAAGAATAGTTGATCTCTCGGCTAAAGACACCAAAGCCTGCTGATCCTTCATCATCAACCGAGCCGTCCGTGAAGAATTTGGTGTGACTAGGTTTATTTAGAATTATTTTTTGGAGTTGAACTGAGGCAAGTTCATCTGAACGATTAGATTGGATATTTATGATTGGAATTGTTGATAATTGATGGTCTAGTTCAAAGTTGTGGCATGGGTATAAGTCACTTAAATATAAGTTGGGATAAGTACTTTTAAATTTGCTTTTTAAAAGCACTAGAAATGGAATATTTCTGTTTTTTCCAATTATTTTGGTTCCTTTGAATTGCCAAGTCTAACAGGTCGAGAGCGGAAATAATTGGGTTGCCAATTAACATTAAATTTTTTAATATAAATTTAGAGCTAAGCCATTCCCATCTAGATTTAAGCGAGATCTGACCACTTTCACTTAAGAGAGCATGAATTGGGGTAGATTTCATGCATCCAGTTATAATTCGGATACTTTTGTATTTTAGTTTCTCCAATCTTTTAATTAAGGAAGTTGGACAATCGAAAATTACCTGGCAGCCATAGTCCAGATGGCTCTGAATCAGACCATTGTGTACAATTTGTAAGGTTTTTGGATCAATTCCCCAATAAGTCCCACAAAGAGCTCTCATCACATTCAGGCCACGATTTACTTTTAGTTCTATTGAGTTTACATATGAATTCCACTTTAAGTTTTTTTGAATATTTACCCCCAGGTATTTGACTGAATCCACCCAACCAATATTCTGGTTACAAAATATTACGTTAGGGGGAGAGATTTTCGTGTTTCCTTTTGTAAATAATATTGCGGAAGATTTGTTCTTAGATAGATTTAAATTGTGGTCTAGCAACCATGATTCCATCTGAATCAAGAATTTATTTACCTTAATTACCAATTCATTAATATCACTTCCTCTAATCAGAAGAACCAAATCGTCTGCATACTGAATTAGTTTGCATGAAGAGGGGATTAAATCATACAGGGAAAGACAATATAGGTTGAAGAGGATAGGGCTTAATGGGGAACCTTGGGGTAGTCCCAGACTTGATTTTCTTGGGCCATGGGTTTGTCCCAGTTTGTCTTTGACAAATAGCTCTCTATCATTTAGAAGGCAGAAAATCAAATTAGCCAGTTGGGTTGGAATGTTATACTTTAATAATTTGGAATACAGGAGTGATATATTGACATTATCATAAGCAGAAGAGATATCTAGAAAAATGCCAATAGTGTATTGGTTTTGAGCGAAGCCTATTTGAATTGTTGAGGTGAGGTATGTAAGGCATTCCGTACAACCTCTACCCCTTCTAAATCCTAGTTGTAGTGGATTAACAATCTTATTATGTTCCACAGTCCACTCTATTCTATTCTTTATAAGAGTTTCGAGCATTTTGCCTACACATGAAGAAAGAGCTATTGGTCTAAAGTTTAACGGATTATTACAATCTTTATCTTTTTTGATTATAGGTAAAATTACTGATTGTTTCCACTGAACAGGAACTATACCCGTTCTAAGACTTTCATTGAAAAGTTGAATTAATAACAAAGATCCAACAACGGGAAGATTTTTTAACATTGAGTAGGAAATCTGATCCAAACCAGGAGCCGAGTCAGATTTAATTGAGAGGGAGTTCTGATACTCGTCGAGAGCAAATGGCGGTTCTAGGGCTTGAGGAGATCTAACCAATACTTTATTAACAGCGGAAAGGGGGGTTAAGCAACATAGAATTTCGTGGGATATAGGAGTAGAGGGCAATTGTGTATATATTGAAGGTTTCGAAGCCGATACCTTATTAATTTTCTCCCACACCACTTTTAGAGGAGTGTTTCTATTTAATTTACTGCAAAATAGCCTGAAACTATTTTTACGTTTTGATTTTAGGAATTTTCTTGATTTGGCTATATTCTTTTTAGCCTCGATATAGTTTTCCATTGAGAGGATATTTTTAAATTTTTTTAAGGCAGACACTCTCGCAGAGACGACTTCAGCACATGAGTCATCCCACCATGGAATGTGGTATTTGGAATTATTAGGAGGGTGAAGCCAAGGTATTGTTTCATCAGCTACCGATGATATGGAGTTAGTAAAAAATTCGTAATCTTCCCTGGGAGAAGCTGAGAAAATGCTGTTTAAATTGTTATGATAAGTAGACCAATCAGCTTTTTTTAGATTTCTTCTTTTACATGAACGCGGGGGAGATTGAGGACATACACCTATCTGACATATTATGGGGAAGTGGTCACTAGTTCCAGTATCTGAAATAGTGGACCACTTGCCCACACTGGCTGCCACATCGACTGATGCCATTGTTAGATCTACTACCGACTTACTGCCTCCTGGGGCCACCAGTCTAGTTGGGGACCCATCATTGAGAAATACTAGCTCAAGTTCCTCCAAAGAATCAAAAATAATCCTACCATTGTGACTGTCTCTAGAACTACCCCATGCCTTATGATTACAATTTAGATCACCCATGATTAAAAATGGCTTATTAAGTGATTTAACAAGGGAAAACCAGTTGGATTTGGAGATAGAGTTGTCTTGTGGACAGTATATATTAAAAATATTCAAATTAAAGTTAGGGAGAAATGTGAGTTGGAATTGGACATCATGATTGAAGCCTGGATTGGCAATTTGAATTTCCCTATAATCAATATTGTTTTTGATAAGAGTAATTAATCCGCCATAGCCATCCTCTCGATCTTTTCTGATTATTTGATACCCTCTACATCTTATAATATGTTGGTTTGAGAGCCAAGATTCGCTAATAAGGATTATATCTGGGTTAAGGTTTTTTATAAGGATTTTTAGATTGTCAGAATTAGTGTTATATGAACGTATATTCCACTGAATAATAGTTATCGGAGTGTTAGGATTCATTATATAGAGTATGTTTGCTAGACCAAGGAGTCAAAAGATCTCGAATCCTCAGGCTCGAGATCCTCTATTCCCCTCCGACCCTGGTTTACATTTGTATTGAAAGGTGATACACTTTTGTTTATGCTAGTCTTTAGATCTGCCATATTGTAAGGAATGGAGTATGATTTTGAGTTTATTAAGTCCCCAATGAAGGTCATGACGAGCTCCCTGTGAGATTGATTCAGCATAGACATGGCCTGATTGAAATCCAAATGAAGTTGGGATAAAGATTGTGAGTTAGTGATTTGAGAATCAGAGTGAGCAGGATTGAATTTTGAAGTCGAGGGCTCGTTTATTCTTCTACCTGATGGATTAATAAGTAGTCTTTGGTGGGATATTTTATCATAACCTGTATTTTCTTGTACTGAAGGTCTTCTTCTTTTTGGTGGAGATTGAGTGACTTGACTAAAAGGTTTTGAATATTGAGCTGAGGCTGCAGACCTCCTCTCCTGCGGTAAGATGCCATTAGAATTATTCTGATCGCTATGTAAGGGGGGGAAATCGTTTATGTTTAAAGATGAAATATTATGGATCCTAGGAACCTGCTGACTTGCCTCATAGAAAGATAGATTAGAAAAGGACATTAGATCCTTAATATCTTTTTGTCTGACTCTCTCTCTACAATTACGACTACTTGATTCATGGTCAGAAGATTTGCAGAAAATGCAATATTTTGTACACGTATTAGATGAAGAATCCTCATGAGAAGTTCCGCATCTAGCACATTTCTTTTTTCCTCTACATTGGTTCGTAGAATGGCCATAAAGTAAGCAATTCCCACATTGAAGAACAGGGCTGATGAATGGTGTGACCCTCATTGGTAGTTGATATATGGAAATTTCTTTAGGAATAGTTTTTCCTGAAAAAGTTATGCTAATAGTTCCCGTGGAGACAAATTCAACCTTTGAATCCACTTGTACTCTTCGGTTCATTCGCTTAACACTTAATATCTTACATAAAGCCAAGTTGGATTCTGATGCCTCCTTTATTTCTTCCTCTGTGAATCTTTTATTAACTCCCCTTACTATACCCCTACAAGAAATCTGATGAAATGGAATGAACACGTCATACCCTAGGGCTTCCCAATCTTTCCTCACGACGAAATCGTTGGCTGCTTTTCTAGTGGCAAATAATACCCCTATCCTGTTTTTACCTTTTCTACTGATTTTCGTGATGTCTTTAATTTTTAAAACGGAAATAGATTTAGCTATACTTAACACGTGGTAATCTCCAATATTTTTATCCTGACCCTGGACAAATACTTCATAAGGACCTATGTCAGTCTCCGAATATAGTATTTGTTTTTTTCCTTTAAGACTTTTCTGAATAATTGGAGGTTGAGATTGACATTCATGTTGGTTGATTTTATTAGGAGGGTCAGGTGGTGGAGGAGGATCGGGAGGAACTTCTTCCTCCATCTTATGCGGCAGATTGACGAATTTAAAATCTATGCCAGTCGATGCAAATTAGAAATTAACAGGAAAATATAGATAGTTTTGGCCCTTACCCTTTGGATGAGTTTCAAAAGTCGTCCGTTCACCTCGAACGATAATCACAGATTTGTCTATTTTAAGTTTTCTTCCAAAAAATCAAATGTCAAACACAACAAAATTCACAACAGATATTCACTGCGAAAAGAAGCCGAGGCTGTTCATCCCAGCGGACCTCGACTTCTTATCAACGATAAATAAAAAATTAACAAGAACTAACAACTGTTTTCAAATTAAATTAGGTTTGATGAGGTTTTTTTAGCAAAAACTAAAAACTGTCAACTCTGACGTTCACCTTCAAATATTCCATACATGAAACTCTTCGGCGTTACAAAATAAATTGATCATTTTTTATTTTTAAATGTATTTTAGGTACCCTTTATTTGAATTTTTTGTGACTTTCGTTTGGTATGGAGTACAAATATTTGCCGCTTTTTAAATTTAGAGCCGTAATAAACGTTTTGTTTTATTACCTCTTAGATAATTAATTTGGAGCCGAAATTAACTGCGGATCCGCCACTGTTATCTATCGCCCTACAAAGGAAGGGACGTGTTTACACAAATTCTGAATTGCAAATATTCCCGCTTGGAATACACATTTCCCTCCATTTAGAGCCAGGAAGCTTTTTAATGCTCGAAACGTATCTGAAACTCGACGCGAGAAGAACGTACCTTTGGAGGCGCCGGTTTTTCTTTTTTTACGATAAAACCTTAGGATCTTAAGCACTTGTAACACTTCAGATAACAGGGGATTTGAAAAGTTAAAACTAAAAATGAGATGGATTTTAGGTTATATTTTTGCATACCTGCGGCTTTTGTATACAATTTGTTCTTTATTTTATTCTAGAATTATATATAGGATGTACAGTAACCCAAACCCGTATGGTTTAAGTTTGAACAAGCTCCATCAACCAATATAACGAAAACATTCAGGCACGCTCTCACGTGGTGTCATTCTTCTGCACAAACAAAATCGGCCTCGGGTTGCCAAAGTGTTGAAAGGACATTTAGGGCGAAAGAAATGGAAGATATTAGAGTATCCACCTTCTAGTCCAGATTTATTCCCTTTTGATTTTCACAATTTTATGCCACTGCAAAAGACGTTGAAAAGCAATCGTTTTCAATTAGATGAAAAAAGCACCAAGTGCCGTAAAATAATTCGTCGAGCAACAGTCACAACATTTTTTTAAACATGGCTTACATCGGTTGGTGAAACAATGGACTATGTGCCTTAATTGTAGCTGTGGTAATTTGCAGATATATTTGCAAATAAAGTATTTCAGAACCAAAGATGCTCAGAATATATATTTCCGTACTTTTTCCCTCAATGGACAAGGTATTGGACTGACACAAATCCTCACGCCTTTCGTGAAAAACATACTTAATTTCCAGAAAAAGTAAATGTTTGAGCATGTATTTTGGGAACCACATAGTTAAGCCTATTTTTCTCATTAATAACTTAACCAATGAAACGTATCTAGAGATGTTACAAAACGCAATCGAGCCGTCAATTATTGCAATTCTGGAAGATAATCCAGATAAATTCGGCAACTTGGAAATATCGTTTCAACAAGACGGTGCTCCTGCAAACTATTAAGGCCGGGACACATCTAAACATTCCGTATAAGTATTTGGCACCTAGGACTTTTCTATTGGTTCTTTGCAGCACGCGGTCATATTTCAACCAATAGGCGGCGAGGTGCCAAACGCGTATACGGAATGTTATTCAATGCGAAATTCATATACGGAATGTTAAATATTCGTAGACCGAAAAAGACAACTTTTTATTAAAGTCAGTTAAAAGGAGATTTATTTAAATACTTGTTAATGTATTATTAAATAAAAATAAAACAATTATAGTATTTGGAATGTTATTTGCTGCGAAATTCATATGCGGAAATTTAAATATTCGTAGACTAAAAAAGGCGACTTTTTATTAAGTCAGTTAAAAAAGTTTGAAAATATTTTGTTAATGTATTATTAAAGAAAATAAAACAATTATTGCCTATTGGAATGTTATTTGGTGCAAAATTCATAAATGGAATGGTATACATTTGAGAGATATTATTATTTCTTTATTTGACTAAGGTTTCGCTTTCGCAAAATTTTTAATGACTTGCACGTGTTGTTTAGTATGTTTAGATATGTTTCAGCTATTCAATTCTTTTGAAGTTTAGGGCTGTGTGCTACCAGACGAAAATAGTCGTCTTTTTTTATCTACGAACGTTTAACATTCCCTATATGAATTTCTCACCAAATAATATTCCAATTCTATAAATACTTAGGGCATGAAATCCAAATTGCCAGGGACAATCAAACTGCCGAATTACAGAGAAGGATCACCTTAGCATGGGCCGCATATGGAGCTCTATCAAACATTTTCAAGAGCAACTTGCCAAATTATTTGAAAAGGAAGGCGTTCAACCAATGTGTGCTTCCAGTCATGACTTACGGCGCCGAAACATTATCATTAACCCAGGCCACAGCAACCAAACTTAGAGTGGCCCAAAGAAGAATGGAACGGTCACTACTTTGACTGACTCTCATAGACAGGGTCAGAAACGAAGAAATCAGAAGGACAGGCGTCACAGATGTCAGAGCGAGTAGCATGACTGCAGTGGAATTAGGCAGGCCATGTAGCCAGAATAAAAGACGGGAGGTGGACCCAAAATATTACAGTGTGGAGACCAAGAGAAGACATAAGAAGTATTTTTGCTCATTTTGTCTTTTTAAGTTCCTAACTGTTTTCCATAACGAACAGTCTGTATCTTCTGTACCTGTCAGATTTTCTAAGTATTCGTTAAATGATGCATTCTTCTCTAGAAGCTTGGTCATAATTTCTCCTGTTTGTCCTGTGGGGATACATAGTACCGCACCGCGTCAGCACCGTAGACATTCTCGGTCACCGGATGTATATCGCTGTCTCTGCTCGGTGCGGGCGCGGTGCGGACAGACCAGCTCGGTCACCGGGTCTCACACCACTTCCCTGCATTTAGAGCCAGGAAGCTTTTTAATTGTTGAAACGTATATTTATAAAAAATAAAAATTAAAAAAAAATAAAAAATACCAAGTTTCTTGTAAAAGGTATATATTAAAATACCCTAAATAAGGGTCACAATACAAAACGTTTTCGGATTAAGAAATCCATCATCAGTGTTTAAAAGCCAAAATTTGCATGCCTGAGCCACCAAAATGTATCGGGTAAAAACCCTTTAAATGTAAATAATAAGGATGTTTTACATATTTATATAATGAATGAATTCTATATAAATTCATGAATTCATGAAATTCATGAATTTTATATAAATATGTAAAACATCCTTATTATTTACATTTAAAGGGTTTTTACCCGATACATTTTGGTGGCTCAGGCATGCAAATTTTGGCTTTTAAACACTGATGATGGATTCCTTAATCCGAAAACGTTTTGTATTGTGACCCTTATTTAGGGTATTTTAATATATACCTTTTACAAGAAACTTGGTATTTTTGTGATTTATGGTATACAGCCAGCTACAGGAAGTTTATTTTCCTCCTGGATTTTGTATATTTATACGTTTATAAAGGTGGGAAACTATTGTAAGTGATCAAGTGATCATGTTTTATAGGTTTATACCGATAATTTCCCACCTCTACGAGTTTCATCTCTTTTTATTTCACAACACATTATGTTGCCCATCTTTTGCGTTATTTTGCCGGTTATTAGCACGCTTATCACTGTATGTGAACGAAATGAAAAAAAATATAAGATATTTTTGATTTATTTGTTATTTTTAAGCGCTTTAATTTACTTTTTTGTGTATACCATACCTACTTTTCATTATAAAATTTTAGTAACATTTTTTTCACTTTTTTGCCAATATGCCTGGTGTATTGATAGTATTAATGAAGTTTTCTTTTTATTAAATTCATATTAACTACATAAAATTCTGCATAGTATACTGCATAGTATATGCGTAGACCGATTCAAAAAATTTAATAATATTCATGAGAATGTTTGCTATATGGTTATGAAAACAATAAAATGAAACATAAAGAATACGGATAGGAGGCATTTATGTTTTATTTAATAAACGTTTCATTTAAATAGGGCAGTGGCATGGAAAGAATATTTTTTAACGGCGAAAGGTTTTTCACTGATAAAAAAATATAACGTGTGATCCAAAATTATTGTCACCATAGGTGGCACTGAACGACAGAGATAGCTAGATATACAGTGCATGTCTATTATTAATTCAGATATACTTTCCAGTTTACGTCAACTTTGACAGATACCTGTCAGTGTACGTACGTCAACTTAAAAAACACTATAATTGAACATAAAAAGTAGCAGAGGAAGGAAAATTTTGACTTTATACGAATTAAAAGGTCTTGAGATTCGGTATCTTTTCAACGTGTTTTCATTCTTTATTCTTTGTTTGAAAAGTGATCATAACAACACTGAATATAGCCGCAGTTGGCCGTGACGTCACACTCCGGCGGCCTTTCAGATTAAAACAAGACATACGTACTTTTTTGCACGGATAGCTTTGATCCCAATAATTGTGGATCCATCGTTACAATATTGTCATATCGTTAAGGAAAATACACTAAGAGCCAAATTATTGTATTAATGATTGGTTGATTATTACAACTTATTGGTTATTCTCGCCATGAGCATGGTATCTGCAATTCTATAAATTTAGCTATATTTTGAAAAAAATTGTAAAGTACAATGTATTTTATATTTTAGTATTACTTATTGTATATCTATGTATTATTAATATTGTTGATAATTTAAACATATTAAAGTCACAATCTGGTATTAGTTTTTGAGAGTAAATTACATGTAAGACCAAATACTTACGATGTCGGGATAGTATCAGTTTTTTTCCTGGTTTTCCCTCGTGATTTACTATGGAATCTCTAAAGCGAGCATTTTACTGTCATTGTTGCATTTGGTTGTCGTTTTAAAGACAGATCGCATGCCATGATTTTTTATGTGACGGATATTCTTGAGTTGGGATTGATTTCATGTAATCGAATGAACTAACTTTCAGTAAAGTCGTCCCAGGAACGCAACTCATAAATCTTGGCAATATAATTTTAAAGTCTTCTACTTTAAAATGTAAATATATGTCTGAATTGCCAATATAGATAAGTCAGATTAAATAAATTATTAAAAGAGTTTTTTGAAGTTATATTTCTTTAGGCACGAGGGTGAATTTTTTACATTCCCTGACGCATGCGCACACCGACAGTATGGTATTAGTCGCTACATCTTTTAAGTTATGTAGCGCAAATAAGGTGTGCGGGAAAATAATATATTATTAGTGTTTTTAGTAAATATATTTATTAAAATTTTTATGTCTGTGGATTTGTCTTCCTCCTAATAAGTATTATTGAAAATGTTTATTTTCAATTAATGTATCTGTCATCATGATTATAATTATGTCCGAGAAATGATCGACTGAATACAAAAGCGGTGGTAGCTGATCGGCAGAACATTCGCCTAGGGATTGAGAAGTCTGTTCAAATCTGGACAAAGTCATATCCTTTTTTTTTAATTTTTGGTATTCTTTTTGTTCTTTCTAAAATCAGTTTAATATTTAAATACAATACAAAAAAACTGTTTAAAGTAGATAGGTATATTGATTTCGTTGAAATCATAATATGAAGTTAGATTATATTATAATAGAAGTATAACTTCTTACGTGCGTACAAAGTACACACACAAATACTTTTTTACTTAACAACAACATTTTTGTTTAATTTAGTAGTATTTTGTATTTTGACAACGACACCCGATTTGGGCATCGAAACGTTAATAAAATTATTTTTCCAATTTAATTGTGGCTTATTTCCCATTTAAACAGTTAATCCTAAAAATATACATAGATGTTTAGATATGTAATAGTATTTCAAATAGTATTGCATATACACCGATGGCTCCATAATGAAAGAAGGCTCATGATGCGGAATATACTCCAGATCACTAAACCTCAGTATAAAATGCGGTATGGGCAATGCCAGCGTAGTTCTGACTGAACTTCAGACTTTTTTGCTTGGTGAACTACAACAATGGCGAAAATTGCCAAATGTCACTCCCACACGCAAACCGTGAAAAGATGGGAAGAAGGACCAGGATGTAGACTTGCCAAGGTAGCATTAAGGAACCTTGGGAAGTCAGGATCAGAAAAGTACTTGAGAACGAATAGGAGAAACCTACGCTTGACAGTTGGTTGTTTAACTGGTTATTGTCAACTGAGAAAACACCTTCACACACTGGGGCTAGTAGACACATCTCTGTGCAGGAAGGGTAAACGAGATGACGAAACTGTAGAGCATGTCCTATGTGAATGTCCGGATTTACCGTCAATACGAGGGTATGCGTTCGGCGGGCCTTGGCCTACACTTGGGAAGATGTCCGCCGACCCCAGGAATGCCGACATAGGGGAGATGTCCCCTGGTGATTTGTCGGTCTTCCTGGAAACGGCAGGATGGATAATGAACTACGGACAACACCCCCGGGAGGATGCACAATGGGTCAATTGTGGTCTAAGTGTTGTGGGACTTAACTCGACCTCCCTACTCTACAAATACAGGTACACTCTCCAATTACTACTTTCCATAATAATACTTTAGGTAACATTTTTCATTAAATGAAAATTAAGCTCAATTGCCTGGTCTGTAAAAGCACATAACATGTATTTCATAAATCAGTAGGTTACATAATATTCACAGTCGAACATTTTTGCTTCAATAGAGATCAAACTGCAATCGGGGAACAATTATACAGGGTGTAACAAAAATACAGGTCATAAATTGAATCACATATTCTGGGACCAAAAATAGTTCGATTGAACCTAACTTACCTTAGTACAATAAATATGCACACAAAAAAAGTTACAGCCCTTTGAAGTTACAAGATGAAAATAAATTTTTTCCGATATATCGAAAACCATTAGATATTTTTTAATAAAAAGGGATATGCAGCATTCTTATGACATAAAGAATTTAAAAAGAAATTATAGTGAAATTTGTGCACCCCATAAAAATTTTATGGGGGTTTTGTCCCTTATACCCCTCAAACTTTTATGTACGTTCCAATTAAATTATTACTGTGGTACCATTAGTTAAATTCGATATTTTTAAAACTTTTTTGCCTTTTATTATTTTTTCGATAAGGCAGTGTTTATCGAGTTGGGGCTTCTTTTTTAATATGTTTATATAAAAATTTTTTGGGAGTTTTGTTCCTTTAAACCCTCCAAATATTTGTGTACGTTCCAAGTAAACTATTACTGCGGTACCATTAGTTAAACACAGTATTTTTAAACCTTTTTTACCTCTTTGTATTTTTTCGATAAGGCATACTTTATCGAGATGTGGCTTCTTTTTTAACATGGTTCAAAATATACCTAAAAATGTAAATCATAAATAAATTTTCATATTATTATAAAGTCTCCATAATCGTACTTAACCATATACAAATATGTGGTGGATTTGACAAATATTCAAAATATCTCGATAAAAACTGATTTTTCGAAAAAGTACCAAGATGGAAAAAAGTTTTTAAAATAGTGGGTTTAAGTAATGATACTACAATAATAATTAAATTGGAACGTACACAAAAGTTTGGGGGGGTTTAAAGGAAACCATAAAACCCTCATAAAAATTTTATGCGGTGTCCAAATTGCACACAAAAATATGCACACAAAAAAAGTTACAGCCCTTTGAAGTTACAAGATGAAAATAAATTTTTTCCGATATATCGAAAACCATTAGATATTTTTTAATAAAAAGGGATATGCAGCATTCTTATGACATAAAGAATTTAAAAAGAAATTATAGTGAAATTTGTGCACCCCATAAAAATTTTATGGGGGTTTTGTCCCTTATACCCCTCAAACTTTTATGTACGTTCCAATTAAATTATTACTGTGGTACCATTAGTTAAATTCGATATTTTTAAAACTTTTTTGCCTTTTATTATTTTTTCGATAAGGCAGTGTTTATCGAGTTGGGGCTTCTTTTTTAATATGTTTATATAAAAATTTTTTGGGAGTTTTGTTCCTTTAAACCCTCCAAATATTTGTGTACGTTCCAAGTAAACTATTACTGCGGTACCATTAGTTAAACACAGTATTTTTAAACCTTTTTTACCTCTTTGTATTTTTTCGATAAGGCATACTTTATCGAGATGTGGCTTCTTTTTTAACATGGTTCAAAATATACCTAAAAATCTAAATCATAAATAAATTTTCATATTATTATAAAGTCTCCATAATCGTACTTAACCATATACAAATATGTGGTGGATTTGACAAATATTCAAAATATCTCGATAAAAACTGATTTTTCGAAAAAGTACCAAGAAGGAAAAAAGTTTTTAAAATAGTGGGTTTAAGTAATGATACTACAATAATAATTAAATTGGAACGTACACAAAAGTTTGGGGGGGTTTAAAGGAAACCATAAAACCCTCATAAAAATTTTATGCGGTGTCCAAATTTCACTATATTTTTGAAGTTATACTTCTTTACGCGCGATATGAGGGTGAATTTTTATATGTTAAAACCTACAATCCCGGCGCATGCGCATTATAACTTTGTTCTGATTGGATGTTCAAATGACATGTCAAAAATTATCCAATATGGCAGCTGTAGCGCAGCTGTGGTTTGGACGGTTAACGGTTTGGTTATGTATGGTTGTTGCGTTTTAAAATTTGTGGGAAGAGAAACAACAAAGATTAGTTAATAGTTACACTGCCTTTTTAAATAGTTTTCATATTATATTTTTGAAGTTATACTTCAAAATGTTTTAATTTATGTATGTATCAGTCCAGAAAAGGTGTGGAAAGAATATATTAGTGTTTTTAAATATATTTTTCTACAAAAGTGTTAAAAATGCAATTTTTAGGACTCCATCTTATTCTAAAAGTGCCTATCTTCTAGAGATGTTGGCGACCACATTGACCCAGACATCAAAAAATCGCGAGATTGCGGGTTCAAATCCCGGACGATTCATATATTTTTTTTAATATTTGGCATTGTTAAGTTTTGGTTCATTTTTGGTAATTATTGTTAATTTTTTGTATTGTAACTGTTAAGTAGGTATATTTATTTCGTTGAAATTATATTATAATAGAAGTATAACTTCTTACGTGCGTACAAAGTACACACACATTCTTTTTTTCTTAAGACACTACTGGCATAAGAATGCCACATGTCCATTTTCAATAAAAAATCTCTAATAGTTTTCGATGGAAAAAATCGATTTTCATTTTGTAACTTCAAAGGGCTGTAACTTTTTTTATGTGCATATTTGTACTAAGGTAAGTTAGGTACAATCGAACTATTTTGGGTTCCAGAATATGTGGTTAAATTTATGACCTGTATTTTTGTTACACCCTGTATTAAAATTATATTGTATGAGTCAATAAAAATACCAATCAAAACTGTAATATTATGTATATCTTTATTCTTGGGAGATAGTCGAAGCAATAAAGCACTGAACCTCCTAAAAAAAAGGACAAGATGGATCTTAATAATTCTTTTTGCATTCAATTCGTGAAAGCGCCAGGAAACTTTGTGAACCGGAGCCATGATATAATATTGAAAAACTGCATACAAAAAATGCATTCTCAAAGTGCATCTCAGACAGACAATAAAAAAAAATCAGAACTCGTCAATTATTGGCGGAAATGAGTTTAATTTTGTGACTCGGAGGTTTATGGTGTCGCTGAAAACGAATATGACGTCAAAAGTAATCTCCGGAGTACCTGGTGCCCAGGGTACCTACTGTGTACCTTGTTTTGTCGAGTTTTTGGCAAATTCATTAAAAATTAGTCAAAAATTATTACTCGGGTGTTTTTGGGGTCGCTAACGACGAATATGACATCGAAAGCAATCTCCGGAATACCTGGTGCCCAGGGTACCTATTTCTTATGGAGTTTTCGACAAATTCATTAAAAAATTAGCCAAAAATCATTACTCAGGGTTTTTTGGGTCGCTGACGACGAATTTGACATTGGAAATGCTCTACGGAGTACTTGGTACTCAGGGTACCTACTGTTTACCACGTTTTCTGGAGATTTTGGCAAATTCATTAAAAAATTAGTTAAAATTTATTACTTAGGGATTTTTGGGGTCTCTGACGACGAATGTGGCATCGGAAGTGATCTCCGGTGTACCTGGTGCCCAGGGTACCTACTGTTTATCCCGTAACTAATGATGTTTGACTAATTTTTTAATGAATTTGCCGAAAACTCTAGAAAACGAGTACCAGGTACTCCGTAGATCACTTCCGATATCATTTTCGTCGTCAGCGACCCAAAACCCCCGAGTAATGATTTTTGGCTAATTTTTGAATGTATTTGCCGAAACTCCATAAGAAGTACCCGGGCACCAGGTATTCCGGAGATCGCTCCTAATGTCATATTCGTCGTTATCGACCCCAAAAATCCCCGAGTAATTATTTTTGACTAATTTTTTAATAAATTTTTTGCCGAAAACTCCACAAGAGAGCTAAACAGTAGGTACCCTGGGCACCAATTACTCTGAAAATCACTTCCGATATCATAATTAAAAACCTCCGAGTAATGATTTTTGAAAAATCACAAAGCGCCGGGTACGGACGAGATACCAGCAGAACTTCTGAAATATGGTGGAGACGCACTACATCTCCAAATCCACCACTTAATAACACAAATATGGTTAGAAGAAAGGATACCAGCAAGATGGAAGGAAAACATCATAGTGCCCATCTACAAAAAAGGGGACAAAACAAAATGCGCGAATTATAGAGGAATTTCACTCCTAAACAGGGCATATAAAATCCTCTCGAACATTATTCTAAGTAGACTAACCCCTTATGCTGAAAATGCCCTAGGAGAATACCAAGCCGGTTTTAGGGCAAACAGATCCACAATAGATCAACTATTCACGCTGAGACAGCTTCTAGAAAAGGGATGGGAGCATAACAGACCCATACACAATCTCTTCATAGACTTTCGACAGGCTTATGATAGCGTAGAAAGAAGCCAAGTATGAAATGCCATGGCGCAGTTCTCAATACCAAAGAAACTCATTCGGATGACTAAAGTATGTATGGAGGGTGGAATATCAAAAGTACGTGTAAATAATAAACTGTCTGACAGCTTTGAAATCAACAGTGGACTCAAACAGGGTGTTGCGTTATCTCCACTACTTTTTAACCTTGTATTAGAGGAAGCCATGACGTCGGCCAAAATAAGGACAGAACTGCTATCGGTTCAAGGTCCCAAGTTATTACTAGCTTACGCAGATGACATTGATCTCGTTGGAGACTCCATCCTATCCACAAAAGCCATTTTCAACAAGGTGGAAGGTGTAACAAGCGAAGTAGGCCTGAAGATTAATGAAGAAAAGATGAAATATATGTATATAAATAGAACGACACGAAGAGACAGGATAGGATAAAATGTGACGGTCAACACCTTCAATTTCGAAAGAGTACAACGTTTTAAGTATCTGGGGGCCGTAATCACAGGTGACAACGATGTTACTGAAGAAATAAAAGACAGAATCCAATCAGCAAATCGCTGTCTAATCGCACTGGATCTTCTTTATGTGCCGTCTTCTACCGAAGGTTGGCGACCATCAAACGATAGGTTTCTCTGTTTTGTGCCACATGTATTATGTTCGCAGCTTCTGGTATTTGAAACCATTCTCTCAAGTTTCTCAGCCAGGATTTCTTCTTTCTGCCCAAACCTCTTCTACCTTCAATCTTGCCTTCCACGATAAGCACTGGATAAGTTCCAAGATCAAAATTTATAAATCCATCGTCAGACCAGTACTAACATATGGATGCGAAACGTGGACCATAACCAAATCAAAAGAAGAAAAGCTCAGACGTTTTGAACGAAAAATACATTAACACAAACCAGTATAGGATCAGAACCAACATCGAATTAAAAGCACTGTACAATGACACCGATATTGTACAAGAAATTAAATCACAGCGACTAAGATGGGCAGGCCACGTGCACAGACTTCATAACGAAAGACTTGTAAAACTGGTATGAGAGGAGATTCCTACAGGCAAAAGACCACTGGGACGTCCCAGAATGCGATGGAGAGATAACATCCAAGCAGATCTCCGGAAAATGAACAATCCATTTGACCACCCTAGGTTGATGGAAGACCGAAGAAATTGGAAGAAAGTTGTACAGTCAGCCAGGACCCACCCATGGTTGTAGCGCTACGTGGTGATGATGATGATGAGTAATGATTTTTGACTAATTTTTTAATGAATTTTAATGACGAGATAAACGTAGGAACCCTTGGCAGCAGGTACTCCGGAGATCACTTTTGACGTCATATTCGTTTTCAGCGACCCCAAAAACCCCCGAGTAACAAAATTGAACTCATTTCCGCCGATAATTGACGAGTTCTGAATTTTTTTTATTGTCTGTTTGAGATGCACTTTAAGAATGCATTTTTTGTATGCAGTTTTTCAATATTATAATATATCATGGCTCCGGTTCACAAAGTTTCCTGGCACATTCACCAATCGAATGCAAATAGAATTTAAGATCCGTCTCGTCCTTTTTTTTCGGAGGCAAGGCCGATTTTAGTGCTTTATTACTTCGTCTAAGAGCAATAATTTTAAATAATAAATCCCTTTATGTATACCGTTTCTTTGGCAAATATTTAAATTCTACCCGTATGGCCGCTGGATATTTGTGAACTTTTTTAAACTAAGTCACCTGAAGAGAAAGTACCTGAGCAAAAATTCAAAAGAGAAGGGTCTTTATTGCCATATTAAGAACAATTTTAGAAGTCCATAGTCGTCGAATATAGGAATTTCTATGAGATTTTTTAATAATTTCTTTAAAAAAATATTTTTAATCGTCCAAGTAACAATTATTTGAGTGACTACTACATACATACCTACATAATTATCTCAGATGGGCAGGCCATTATCTCATTCAATCTATAATAGACTAAGAGCCGCTATAGGTGAAATTTCTTAATCATTTGGGGCACGACGGGACCCTATAACTTAAATAGTAGAACCTAAATGAAAACGTTTGAGCACTGTGCCGTCACTTTTCAGTGGCACATGCGTCTACAGTGGCGCATCAAACTTTCCACTTATGGACGGGATACATAAATTAAAAAATACCATCCCTCACTACCAGAATTTAATTTTTTTCATTTTTTTAAGTTCTATGTGATTAAGACATAAGATTCATCGTAATTTTAACCCACCACCCCCTTCTCCATGCCCCCACCATCAAAAACTTTATTTTTAGATTTTATTTTTTTTTGGTGGGATGCAATCAATTTTAAAATTTCAAAAAATTCACACGCATAGCTAAGGCTTCTATAAAACACGTCTATTTTTTATAAACCTGTAGGTTGAGTGTACATAACCTCAAAAAAATTTTAAAATTTTTTTTTGGAAAAAAGTATATAACTTTTTTTGTGGATAGCTGTAGATCTAATTTTTTCTCAGTCTTGTGTATCTTATCAAACACTATATTTCTAATTTTTTTTCAGATTTTTATGTAACGCTGGTCACCTTCAAAAATCCAAAAAACTGTTTTTTAAGGGGGTTTTGGGGGGTTTGAACGTGTTTTTCTAATTTTTAAATATTCTAAAGGACTCAGTTACTTCAAGTTACATATAACCTATAAAAAAAAATTGATTTGATATATTATGAAGTCTATAAAATAGGGAAAATCCCCCAAAACCCCCCCAAAAAATAGTTTTTCGGATTTTTGAAGGTGAGGAGCCTTACGGAAAAATCTGAAAAAAATTAAAAATATAGTGTTTGATAAAACACACAAGATTAAGAAAAAATTTGACCTGCAGCTATTCCTCAAAAAAAGTTATACGCTTTTGTGAAAAAAAAAATTCTTTTAATTTTTTTAAGGTTATGTACACTCTACCTATGGGTCTATAAAAATAGGCATGTTTTATAAAAGCCTCAGCTATGCGTGTGAATTTTTTGAAATTTTAAAATTGATTGCATCCCACCAAAAAAAATAAAAACGAAAAATGAAGTTTTTGATGGTGGGGGCAGGGGGAAGGGGGTGGTGGGTTAAAATTACACTTAATCCTATGTGTTAATCACATAGAACTTAAATAAATAAAAAAATTTAATTCTCTTAGTAAGAGAGGGTAACTTTTAATTTATTTATCCCGTCCATAAGTGGAAAGTTTGATGCGCCACTGTCGACGCATGTGCCACTGAAAAGTGACGGCATAGTGCTCAAACGTTTTCTTTTAGGTTCTACTATTTAAGTTATAGGGTCCCATCGTGCCTAAAATGATTAAGAAATTTCACCTATAGCGGCTCTTAGTCTATAAGGTGTCTAGAATCGAGAGCATCTAGCTTTTCAGAAAGTAAGATCAGCGTTCGTAATGAGGAAGTATCTTTTCCGAACCACTTTGTTCCAAAATCTCTCTTTGATCATACATCATCTGATGCTATGTATTTTCTACGTTACTGTATGTATTTTATACGTTACACTATGTCTTTTCTACGTTATTAGACGGGGTAAGGCTTGGACATTTTCTGAAATGCGGTTCCCAAATTTACAAACACAACAGGCAGGTAACTGAGGCTCATTTTTTACAAATAATTTTAGCTTTGAACTTTTATCCGATTATTATCCAATAAATAACAAAATTAGGTTAACATACTTCGCTGTGGTAGTGCAAAAACGACTGGTTATATCTAGCGTTACCAGGTGTCCCGATTTGCGCGGGACGTCCCGATTTTCAGGGGTCTGGGGACGCGTACCGATTTGTACCTGATCGGGACACTAAATGTCCCGATTTTCACCCACGAAAACCAATTTCAGGAGGACTTGCAGTGAATTTTATAACTATGTTATAAAAACAAAAGCTCTACTCCTAAAAGCGACAAAAAAAAAATTAATAAAAAATAAATAATTTACTTAATCTACGATTTTTTTTTTGTAATTTCGTCTGATTATTATTATTATGTAGGATTAAATAATGATTATAGAAACACCTTGTAGTCAAAAAAATGAACTGGAAATACGGCGATACCGTGTAATTTTCGGGATCAACTCCGAATTGCATAAAAATTTGGCGGCTTGTACCGTTGGTTGCTTTTACTCGGGAGGTGACAATCACCCATATTTGGGGGTGAAAAATAGCTTGTTTAAAACAAGTCCGGAGACTAATTCTAAGCAATTTTGGTTCTATAGAATTTTAACTTAGTTAATACTTTTCGAGTTACTTACGATTGAAAATTTTTATTTTTCGACAAAAAAATCCCGTTTTCAGGCGATTTTCACAAATAACTCAAACAAATAACAAATAAGTTAGTATTTGATCGAAAAAAATATTCTTAGCAAAAATGTAGAATAATATAAAAAAACGAAAAGAAATGTGAACTCGTAAAGTCTATAGACCCAGCAAATGCAAATTGTAGCTCATGAAAAATACGTTCTTATTCGTCAAATTCCAAATCAAATATTTCAACGTGAAATAACCAAGAAATGAAGCACTTTTCGGGAAAAACCAATTAAAACTTTTTTAATAAAGCTTTATTTTTATGTTTTAAAAATTTTCTAACATAAAAACTAAGAGGGTTATGCCCATAATCAAGTTGACTCCTTTTTTTTGGTAAAAAAATCGTGAAAATCTCCCCCTACTTAGCACCCCAAATGAAATTAATCCTTACCGCTTTACAAACAATTTACTTTACTTATGTATTTTTTACATGATTGAAAGGGCCTGAACGAGTCACTAATCACGAGTGTTTGCAAAATATGAACAGCCATATTTGAACCAATTTTTGTCTAACAGAAAAACAAAATAAATCTATCATATTTATAAAAGCAAAACATACCCACTTTTTACTCCTTGAGATTTTTAGTATCCCTAATACTTTTTAAGTTATTTTGAAAACGGGACATTTTCCAATATTTTAGAAATTTTTTTTTACTATAACACCAATTTTTTTCAAAACTAAGCACTCCCAACTGGTAAACCTTACAGATCGTATAAACAATACACATATAAAGTAAATGGTAAAGCGGTGAGGATTAATTTTATTTGCGGTGCTAAATAGGGGGAGAATTTCACGATTTTTTTTACCAAAAAAAAGGAGCCTACTTTATTTTGAGCATAACTCGCATAGTTTTAATGTTAGAGACTTTTATATAAAACAAAATTAAAGATTTTTTTTAAACACTTTAAAAAGTTTTAAAAAAATTTTGCTCGAAAATTGCTTATTTTTTTGGTTATTTCAAGTTGAAAAATTCGATTTGGAATTTGACGAATAAGAACGTATTTTTGATGAGCTACAATTTTGCTTTTACTGGTTTTATAGACTTTCTGAACATACATTTTTTTTTTGCTTTTTTAAAACCTAAATTTTTGCTAAGTATATTTTTTTCGATAAAATTAGTCGAAAATTATTGACTGAGTTTAAAAATTATATAGAACAAAAGTTTTTTAGAGGCAGTCAGTTGATCCATTTTGGGACTTACTTTAAACGCGCGTTTTTTACCTCCGAGAAGGGGTAACTGTAACTGTCACCATCCAAGTAAAAGCAACCAACGGTACAAGTTCAACTTTGAAGTAGACAGTAGTAGAACCTAAAACCAGCTTTTCATGCAATTCGGAGTTGACTCTGAAAATTACACTCCAAAACGTACATTTACTGGGCTATTGTTGTTTATTTGTCCCGATCTACAACCCTAAATCCCGAGTTGTTTTTGCTTCTGTACCGATTAAAAACAAATCGGACCTGGCAACACTAGTTATATCCCTAAAGATTAGTTAAAGTTCGAATTTGGATGAGAAGACCAGAATGGAACACAATTTGGCTTCAGAAATCGACTGGGAACCCGGGACGCACTCTTTGCTTCTTCTTCTTAAAGTTCTATCTCCTATCGGAGGTTGGATATCATAATGTTTATGGTCACTTTGTTGACTGCTGCTCTGAACCGTTGTAATAAATTACAGTTAAACCATTCTGTAAGCTTCCTCAGCCAGGATATGCGTCTTCTTCCTTGGATCCTTCCTTGCATAATAATTCTCAGCAACTCATATTTTTCTCCTCTAGTAATGTGACCTAAATATTCTAGTTTTCTTGTTTTTATACTGTTCATAATTTCTAACTCCTTATTTAAACGTCGTTTCCCATCTCTAATTGGTAAGGTCCCATCTCTAATTGAATTGGTAAGACGTGTTTATGAGTGCTCGTAACTTTTATCAAGTTTTGTGATTATTACGGCTATAATTAAAAAGCTTTTAAAGCGCCAAAGAAACCATAAACTGACAAAGTGAAATTGTGCAGAAAGTGAATCAAGAAAACAAGCAGAATAATTTGTAAGTACAATTTCTTATATTTACATTTATTGAATAGAACAAAAATATCGCTTGCAAATTAAAGAACTATAAAAACCAGAAACTAATTAGTTCTGATAAGGTGACTTGATTTTGAGCCATCGAGGCGGGCTCGCCACTTTTTCGCAAACCAAACTGTTACAAAATAACGATTGGACTATTAAGTAACGGGAGTGAATATAAGTAAGTGAAAAAAATCTGTATGTGTACAATTTCTTATATTTATTGGGAAAGAACAAAAATATCGTATGCAAATTAACGAACTATAAATAACAGTAGCTATTTAGGTTTGATAAGGTGAAGAGCCTCCGCGCTTTTGAGGCGGGCTCGGCACTTTTTCGCAAACCGAACAGTGACAAAACACCGATTGGACTATTAAGTAACGGGAGTGAGTAATACATGCACGCTGCGCCACAAAAAATGGCTTCGAATTTGTTAACACCGGTAAAAATAATGGATAGATACAAAGTGGATTCGGACGACGACACATCAGAAGACCATAGAAAGAGGAACAGAGAAGAAGAGGAAGAATTGTTCCAAAAAAGTAAAAAAGTGTCTAGATCGCCTAACAAAACCCGTAACGAAGATAATAAGCTCGATCAAATTATTAAAATGATGCATGACTTAACCACAGAAACAAAAAATTTAACAACGGAAGTAAAAGAGATAAAGAATGAACAGAGAAAGTACTGGGAGGAATTAAACGACCTGAAAACAGAATTGGAGAAAGTTAAACAAGAAAACCAAACTAAACACAAGGAGAAGGAAGAAATGAAAAAAGAACTAAACTATATGAAAATACGTGTACAAAGACTAGAAAAGGAAAGGAAAGTAAATAATGTTGTAATACAAGGCTTGCCAATAGATACAATCGATAGAAATGCACTGAAACAAACTGTAGGAAACTTCATGGAAAAAGAAATGAATATCAATGTTCAAATCGAAGAAGTTATCAAACTGGGAGAAAAAACATGTTTGGTCAAACTACAGAACAAGTTTGAAAAAGAAAAGATCATGCAAAATAAAGCTAAACTAAAACACATAAAAGGCAATAAAGTATATATAAATAATGACATAACAAAAGAAGAACTACAAACACAGAAAAAAATAAGACAAGTCGCAAATGAAGAAATTAATAAGGGTAAAAGTGTTACAATAAAATATAATAAATTAATAATAGATGGAAAAACACACAAATGGAATCAATACAGCAACCAGCTAGAAGAAGACCAGGGAAATCCAAAAAACTAACAGAAGATGAAAATACACAAACAAAAGCACAAATCACGACAGACAAGGCACAGAAAAAGGAATTGAGCAAGGACGAAAATAGAAATAGAGCAAAAACGAAAGATAAACATGAAATAGACATAAGAGAGAACATATTTATAGGTGCATGGAATGTAAGAACCCTACACGAAACCGGCAAATTGGAGCAGGTAAGCCAAGAGATTGATAAGTACAAATTAGACATTGTCGGACTAAGCGAAACAAGATGGAATGGTAGTGGATCAACCCGAGTAGGTGACCAACAGCTAATGATATATTCTGGGAATACGGATGTAAATGACAAACACGAAAAGGGAGTGGCAATACTGCTAGCCCAAAAGGGGAGAAAGGCTCTAGTAGAGTGGGAACCAGTGTCAGAAAGGATTATTTGGGCGAGACTGAAGGCAAGATATTATAACATAATAGTAATAAATGTATATGCTCCCACAAATAAAAACGACGAAAATGAGAAGGAAGAATTTTACGAGCAACTACAAACAACGTTTAATAAGATTAATAATAAATATAGAAGAGATATAAAAATAGTAATCGGAGACTTTAATGCAAAAATAGGAAATGATAATAAAGGACATGAACATGTGATGGGAAAGGAGGGAATCGGAGAGAGAAACGACAATGGAAATCGATTAATCGAATTTTGTGAGCAAAATGAACTTTTAATAGGCGGAAGCATCTTTAAACATAAGCGGATACATAAGGAAACATGGAAATCACCGGGAGGGAGATACAAGAATCAAATAGACCACATAATAATTGAATATAAATGGAGAAGCTGGCTGCAAGATGTCAGGAGCTTAAGAGGTGCTGATGTGGGATCAGACCACATGCTAATCAAAGCGAGACTAAAAATGAAATTAGCCAGAGATAAAAACCAAAAAATCAGCAGAAGGAACAAGTACAACGTTGATGCCCTAAAACAAGAATGTATAAGAAATAAATTTAGTGAGAAACTGGCAATTAACCGAACAGTATCACAACAAACTGGAGAGTCAGTCGAAGAAACATGGAAATATTTTAAAGAAGTGATGATGAATACAGCAAAAGAAACAATCGGATTAAAAAGAAGACAAAATAAAAAATGGATTACCAAAGACACTCTACTACTGATAGAAGAAAGAAAAAAGATCAAAGAAGAAATTCTACAAAAGGAAGGATCGGAAGAAGAGAGGGCACTTGAAAGGAAATACAAGGCAAAAAACGCAGAAGTAAAAAAACAAGCCAGAAAAGATAAAAGAAACTATATAAATGAGATGCTAAATATATCAGAAGAAGCAGCGAAAGAGAACGACTTACGAACACAATATACAATCATACGAAACTTAACAGGAAAAGCACAACGAAATATACGAGAAGTAAAGGATAAACAAGGAAATAGAATAAAAAATGAGAAAGAAATAATACAAAGATGGAAGGAATACTTCGAAGAGATATATGCTAAGCATGAAATAACTCAAATCATAGAAGATGAAGTAGAATCACCAGAGCTAGAAGTGAATATTGGAGAAATTACAATGGAAGAAATTGGAAACACTCTAAAACTACTAAAAAATGGCAAAGCCGCAGGAATCGACAATATACCCATTGACATAATAAAAGCAGACACCGAGCAGTCAGTAGAGATGCTACATACACTTTTGAATAAAATATGGACGGACGAAGAATTGCCAAAGGAGTGGAAAGAGGGATTGATTATAAAAATACCCAAAAAAGGAGACCTGAGCAAATGCAACAATTGGCGTGCAATAACACTACTAAGTGCCACATCCAAAGTGCTGACCAAAATCATTTTGGAAAGATTGAAGCCGGAACTAGATAAAAAACTGAGAAACAACCAAGCAGGCTTCCGTTCCAACCATTCCACTATTGATCACATTTGCACCCTTAGAATTATCTTGGAACAAACAAATGAATGGAATAAAGATATAGATGTGAGTTTTATCGACTTCGAGAAGGCCTTTGACCGTGTAAATAGGGCACAGATGTGGAAAATCCTTAGATTATATGGGATACCACAAAAAATCATAAACTTTATTAAACTCTTCTACGAAGGATACAAAGCCAAACTAGAACATTCAGGTGAAGTAACAGAAGAGATATCCATAGAAAGTGGAGTCAAACAGGGTTGTGTACTATCCCCTACCCTATTTCTTATTATGATAGATTGGGTAATGAGGAAAGTAATCGACGATCGAACAGGCATCAGGTGGAACCTTTTCAAACAGCTAGAAGATCTCGAATTTGCAGATGACATCTGCCTTATAACTGAACACCGAAATCATATGCAAGCAAAAATTGACAAATTGGCACAGTACTCCGACACGATCGGACTTCGAATAAACACAGAAAAAACTAAACTTCTAAAAAATAATAACCATCCAAATAATAAAATAATGATAAACGGTAAAGAAGTAGAAGAGGTAGACAAGTTCACATATCTGGGATCTGTCATGGAAAGGAGCGGGGGGTGTAAAAAGGATATACAGACGAGAATAACAAAGGCGCAACACGCATTCAACGCTTTAAATAAAATTTGGCAAACAAACGAAATATCGGAAACAACAAAAATTAAAATCTTTAACAGTTGCATTAAAAGTATACTGCTCTATGGAGCAGAAACATGGAAACAGGACGAAAATACAACTAAAAAACTACAAACATTTGTAAACAAATCTCTAAGAAAAATCCTAAAAATATACTGGCCAAATAAAATAACTAATACAGAACTATGGGAAAGGACAAAGCAAACTAACGTATCTACTACAGTCAAGGAAAAAAAATGGAAATGGATCGGCCACACTTTAAGGAAAGACCAAAGCAGCATAGCAAGACAAGCACTTGAATACCAACCAGAGGGAAAAAGAAAGAGGGGCAGACCAGACAACAGCTGGAAAAGAACAACAACGAGAGAACACGAAAAAATTGGACTAAGATGGGGCGAAGTCAAAAAGAGAGCAAAAGATAGAAGAGAGTGGAGGGAATTAGTTCACAATTTATCCAGAGAATAAAAACAAAAGAAGATGCGCTGTCCCGGCCAGACAGCAATCTTACACTTTTGGCCAAGAAACGCATAAGCGCCCAATACTCCACAAGGAGGGATGGAACGAGAGAGAGAGATTTAAACGTCGTAGCACTTCAACATTGGTAATCCTTTGAACCCACTGAATTTTCAATATTCTTCTGTAATACCACATTTCGAACGCTTCTATTTTTCTTATATGTTGTCTCTTCAATGTCCAAGCTTGTAATCTTACGATATTACTTTTAATTCATTACTTGTAATCTCGATAGAACAAGTGTACTTATATTCAGGGACATTATACTGCATAATACAGTGTATTTCTACCCATAAAATAATTGTGTTTTTAAACGCTTTTCTTTAGTTCAATCGTTTGGGTCAAATCTTAAGACGTTAATTTGACTGCCTTTTCTTCAATGCAAATGAATGAAAACTTGCAGACATATGCATTCGCGGGAACAATACACGAATAGTCAATATTTTTTTTTATTTTAATAATTGTTTAAATAAAAAAAACGATTTTAATATGATTAAATTCTCTTGTTTTTTACAATCTAGAAACTTCAAACTTTTACAGATTGTAGCTAATTATATGAACTATACATAATTTCACGTTTTACTTTAATTGTTTACGTTAAATAAAGTTTCAAATTTTTTTCTGATTCCGACTACTTTTCATGTTTGTACATCATGTTTATAAACATCCTAAGCGGCGACGATTTTAAACGCTGATATCTTTGTTTATATAAACATCGACGCTTATTTGTGTCAAATTTCAATGCGATACGAAACAAAACTTCAACCAAAACTTGAATTAAAAAAATTCGTGTTTTTTACCTAGTCTTAGAAAAACCACCAGTAAAGACGTTTCGTGCTACAATTAACATTAGAATTCGTATTTCACGAGAAATTAATAGAGTCTACACCGTGCAATAGTAAAGCATTAAAAGAGATGGAAAGACTGCAAAAACTGTAATAGGTGTAAATAATGATTTTGATTTAAGAAATGTATGAAGAAATTACAGAAAATGTACAATGTATGTATCAAATGTTGAAATAAATGCAAAAAATGTGTCTATCATATACATCCTTTTTTTAAACATGACGATATATTTTAATGTTTGAACAGTGTACGACTAAAAAGTAAAAAATAAAAAATATGAAAAATTTTTTTAAGAAACGCTTTTTTGTGTTATGACTGACTAAAATTAAGAATATAAAAAAAATCAACTAAAAAGCAAAAGATAAAAAAAATTCAAACTCGAAGGATTATTCGAAAAAAAAAAACGGTTACACATATTGAATAATATACAAAAATCTCACACATTCGTTAAAAAATTATAAAAATCTAACACATTCGTTGAAGAAAAGCCTGGGACGCATCTTCATCGAATAAACGGGTTGAGGATAGATACTTTTTTATTTTTCGGGCCCCACGCTTTTCTCTAAGGAATGTGTTAGATGTTTCAATTTTTTAACGAATGTGTGAGATTTTTGTATATTCAATCTGTCTAACAGTTTTTTTCGAATAATCCTTTAAATTTGAATTTATTTATTTTTGCTTTTCAGTTGATTTTTTTTTATATTTTCAATTTTAGTCACTCACAACTAAAGAAAAGCGTTTCTTAAAAATTGTTTTTCATATTTTTTATTCGTATTGAACCACAAAACGTATTGAACAGCTTAAACATACATCCTTGTACCTCATTGTTATTTTCTGTCACACGTAATAACAGATAATTAATTGAATAACGCACTTAACGTACATACGAAAACAACAAATATTCCATTTTACGTGTACCCACGCTTATTAAAAACGTTTTAAGGCCATTTTGTTTTCACTATTGTTAGGTAAACAGCAAAACCTTTCCAAACAATTATACTAATTCACTTTGAGCAGGGTCGCAGTCAGCAACAAAATAGGCTGCACAATTTCTACTATTTATTTAAAACATAGCGTTAGCCTCCATGAGATTATTCAGATACTTGTGAAAGTTTGCAACTGTCCAACTGCTGAATAGTTTTGAATAACGAGGGATCGAAACCGTGAACGAAACTACTCACGCATTTCGAGAATAAACAAACATTCTACAAGACTGTTGACGAGTTATAGTATAGGAGCAAAGTGAGTTTCGTGGCCTATTGAAATCTATGAGATTTTAAAACTGACTTTTATGTTAACTTTTGTGTTCTGCTACGCGTTTGTCAAAGGTTCTGCCAGTTTGACCGATGTAAGTTTTTGCTCAGTCACCACATGTCACTTTAGCCACAGTATAAAGAGGGACAGTAAAACCTCTTCCATGTCGGCACTTTGATCTCAGGAAGTAATACCGGCAGTACGCAATTGGTAATTCATCAGTGGTAGATGCCGGTTTTTCTTGTTAAAACCCGTACGTTCCTATGCGACTAGCAATTGGCTCTTATTGTTTTTAGGATATTTGTCTAAGTTGTTGTTAGTTCTGGAGGCTGGTGTTATTCCTTTCTTTTTAACATGTTTGGCTATTTTAGTTGATATCTTGTCTGTATATGTGATAGAGCAGAAGGTATTGGATTTTTTCTGTGGTAGTAAGAAGACGAAATAGAATAACGCAGGTGAACAGAGCTTATTTTGCCCTCTCCCATATATTTCGGCCTAAAAGTGTCCACCGAAATACAAAGATTGGAATCTATAAAACCTTAATTCGACCAATAGCATGCTATGGCAGTGTAGCATGGGTCCCGAAAGAAACATCCAAAGATAAATTCGATACATTCTAATGAAAAGTACTGAGGAGAATACTAGGACCTGTAAGTGGAAACGGAATCTTGAGAATTCGATATAACAACGAGCTTTATCAACTTTATAAGGAAACACCCCTGTCAGACTTCATTAGATTACAAAGATTGCAATGGGCCGGACATGTGATAAGAATGGGAGAGGATGGGCTAGCAAAAAGAGCACTGGACGCTTGAATGCAGGGAAAGAGGACAGTTGGAAAGCCAAAAAAGCGTTGAGAAGACACAGTAAGCAGCGACGCACAAGCACTTGGTTAAAAAATATTAAGTAGTTTATGAGATATTTAATTTGATAATAAAAAATTTAATAATTTTGGTCTCACTTTTTTTGCTTTTATGTATATTTTCGACAGATGTATTGATAAATCAAAATTTCAATTAAACACCCCTCCAAAATGGTGTTTTAAAATTGGTGTAATTTGTTTAAAACTTGTTTTTTTTTAATAACATCGCCACGATTAAAAATTTTGAAATTATTTTTCGATATTCGTATTCCTGGTAGTTCTTGACACACTTACAAAAGAACAAAAAATTTCTAGATCCATTTTTTGCCGAGATAACTTATCCTCGGTATAAGTTAAAAAATTCATATTTTGTTTATTTATCAATATTAACATTTTAAAGTGCGTGAGTACATCTATCAACCCTACTACGCAACAATGTCATTTATACATATTGTTAAAATTTTAAAAAATAATGATTTTCCTAGCGACCTTAAATGAAAACTTTTTTCATGAAGAGTGATGCAGTAGTACTTTGCAATATCTTCGTTAATAATGGACCAATTTCAACGTTTTTTTGAGATTATAGTAGCATATAAAAATAATAACGTCTAAATGACACTTTTTACAATAAATAATCGTCAATTTGTTATAAACAATTTTTTTTCAAATTTTTTTTTGGTGTGATAAATAAAAATTGACACAAAAAATTTGTTATAAAGAATTAACAAGATAATACTGAATTAACATTAAAAATTTGTTAAAGATTTTTTTTTATATATTAAAATATATATTTTTTATTTTACATTTAATTTTACAATCTTTATAACAGGACTAAAAATTGTGTATATATTTGTTAATTTTTTATACATAATAGATTTATAATAGGGGTTGTTCTCCATTTTTTTGTATATCTTCTTTTGTATTCACATTAACTTTGTGAGATTTTGATAATGATTTGTATAAAGAAAAAAGTTTTTATGTTTAACAAAATTTTATTATATTGTTAGATTTTTAAAATACAAATTTGTTTTAATACTGTTTTGTGGTTATTTTTGTAGCCAATTTTTATTTATCACAATATTAAAAATTTTTAGAAAAAAATATTGTTTATAACAAATTAATGAATATTTAGTGCAAAAAGGGTCATGCAGATGTTATTATTTTTAAATGCTACCCAAATTTAAAAAAGCATTGAAATTGGCCCATTATTAACTGAGATATATATCGCAAACTACTCCTCCGCCAATTCTCAGGAAAAATGTTTTCATTTAAGATGCTATGAAAATCATTATTTTTCAAAATATTCTAGAATCTTTATTATGTGTATAAATCGCATTGTTAAGTAGTAGGGTTAACTTACTCACTTTTAAATGTTAATATTGATAGATAAACAAATTATGAATTTTTAAACTTGGAAAAGCTATCTCGGTAAAAAGTGGTTCCAGAAATTTTTTTCTTCTGTTAATGTGTCAAAAACCAACAGAAACACGAATATCGAAAAATAATTTAAAAATTTTTAATCCCGGCGATGTTATTAAAAAAACAAATTTTAAACAAATTACACCAATTGTCAAACGTCATTTTTGAGGAGTGTTTAATTGAAATTTTGATTTGTCAATACATTTATCGAAAATATACATAAAAGCAAAAAAAATGAGATCTTAAAAACTTGTATACTCTATCGGCAACAACCGCGTTTTTGCAATCGAAAAAATGGTAAATTTTTTAAAAACACATTAAATATCTCATAAACTACTCAATATTTATCAACCAATTTTTTTTTTCAATTTATACTGATATGATGGCGCAACTTTTTGTGTAAAACAAAATGTTTGATAGTGCTTATTTATAATGCAAATAATATTTTTTTGGAATCTTGTTTTTCAATATTTTGATTTACAATTATTTAAATAAATTAAAATTGAAATTTAATTTAGTTAGTCTTATATAAAAGATTGTTTCTTCAGATATGCAGAAAAAAATTGTAAAAACCTTAATATGAACATAAATTACCGCAGCACTTAAAAAAGTTAATTTTGAGCAAAAATTACCCATTATTAATTATTTAAACAAGGATCCCCTCATTTGAATCATATACTTTCTTAAAAATATCTTTTGTTTTGACCTAAACATTGATAAAAAACTTATTCCAACCTGTACGGAATTACATTTTGATTTACATGCATTGTATTTTTATTTGATCGGTCTATAAATGCAGTCATAAGAAGTTGAGGAGGGCCTACACGGTATTATTGTTGACCCAGATCCATTTTATTGTGTTACTTTACTGATTTTTTTCTTTTTGCAATTTGGAGCTATGCTAGCTTATTTACGCATTTTTGGCAAAAACAATTTTTTAAAGAAACAATAAGGCAAATTAAGGTCATGATAAAGTCATGTTGGACTTATTTGTAGGTGTTTATTATTATTTCAATGTAACTTAGTTTAATTTTTTCATTTTGTAAATATTTAGATTAATTTAAGTGGTGCGTTAATTTTGTCCAGCAGTTTAAATAAAAGCAAAGTCATAAGCAAAAATGTCTGGTAAGCCGATAATTTATTATTTAATAATAAGTTTGCAATATCTCGCCTTCTAATGGACCGATTTTAATTTTTCAGTTTCTTTGGTTTGCTTCTTTAAAAGAAACAAAACATGATTTGAAAAAATTGTTTATTTTTATTAGTTGTATGCTCCTATAGGAGGCAGGGACATTAGTTATATACGCAAGGGCCGGCGTAGCTCAGGCGGTAGTATGCTTGGCTCGAGTGCTGGTAGGCCGGGATTCAAATCCCAGCGCCGGCAAGAACAACTAGATATTTTTAAAATGTCTATAGGCCATAGGTCGACTCAGCCTGTAAAAAAAATGAGTACCTTGGGAAAAACCAGGGGTAATAATAGGCGGTGGAAGCGTAGCACTGGCCCTGTTACCTTCCTTGTATACCGTATGGCCTAGATATAGCAGACGACCCTGCTATAATCCCCAAGCCGCGTCAGCGGTATAAAACGGGAGAATATTATTATTATGTACGCATATAAACAATTAAATAATTAATAACAAATTCCTGCCAAAAATTCGGATTATGATTTTAAAGATTCGGATTCAGCGGGTCAAGATACATAAAAATCAGTTGTAAAATCTCAAGGACCTCAGAGATTGATTGTAAATTAGTTTTTATCAACAAAAATATCAACGAGGCTATTTAAATTTGAGAAATCTGCGAATGTTAGTAATTATGTTGTTGACATTAAGGAGATAATTGATGAGATTCTGAGTAGCCCATGGAAGCTTACCAAGGAACCTGACGAAGTTACATTGTATTTCTTAAAAAAATGTGTATACATTTTAGCAGAACCAATACACCATTTATTTAACCTATCACTAACATCAGAGATATTTCCCGAATTCTGGAAATCTAGTTTTTTAAAACCAATTTTCAAGTCTGGTCAGAAAGATAAAGCTGATAATTACCGTGCAGTTTGTATACAGTCAGAATTTCCAAAACTATTAGATTTTTTTGTAAATAGAATGTTAAGTTTTGATTGTAAAAACATAATAACTGGTGAACAACATGGTTTTAGCCAAGGTAAATCCACAGTTACAAATCTCGTGTATTATACACATTTTATCATTAACTCGTTGGAGTTTGGTTCTTAGGCCGATTCAATCTATGCTGATTTTTCAAAAGCTTTCGATAGAGTCAATCATGAGATCTTGATTGCCAAACTTTGTGGCTATGGCATTAGCGATAACATCTCAAATTGGATTAAACATTATTTGTCTAGTCGTTCTCAAATGGTTAAATATTGTAGTTTTTTGTCAAAACCAATTCATATAACATCAGATGTTCAACAAAGTTCTCATTTGGGTACACTGCTTTTTAGTATATTTTTTAACGATTTACAAACAATAACTAACTCTGACCAATTTCTCTTATTCGCTGATGACATAAAAATCTTTAGATCTATTGCATTGCTTGCCTATCTGATTGTGAATGTTTGTAGTTGTCATTAAATAATTTTTCACGTTGGTGTGAAGTAAATGTTTTAAACTTAAATCTAAAAAAATGTTTTAAAATCACGTTTAGTAAAACGCGGGCTTCTTTTAATAATAATTACATACTTAATGGTACTGTTCTGCAAGAGATAAATCAAGTACGGGATTTGGGTATAACACTGGATCGAAAACTGAACTTTAATGATCATATTAATGACATAACTTCACGTGCCCTTAAAATGTTAGGATTTATCCAAAGAAATTCAAAGGACTTTTCTGTTTTTACGTTTAAAATATTATACTGTTCGCCAGTGCGATTAATTATAGAATACTGCTGTATTATATGGTGTCCTTTTTATAATACCCAGAAAACTCAATTAGAAAAAGTTCAATACAGATTTTTAAGGATATGTGGTTATAAAATTCTTAATCAACTTAAAATGAACAAATTAGAGAAAAGAAGAGCTGAATTCGAATTATATTTTTTACATAAGCTTCTAAATGGATTTATTAATTGCCCTGAAATTTTGGGTTTAATCTCATTTAATATACATATGCGAAGAACCCGTAATTCTGACCTGTTTTTTTGTAGATTTCAATTCTACTAATTATGGACTTAATGAAATTATTTCTAGGATGTTACGTACGGCGAACAATTACCAAACAGATTTAGAACTATTTAATACTTCAACTGCATCATTTAAAAAACATGTTAAAAAACTGTTGTAGCTAGCTTATGTATCTTACTGTATTTTATACATATTGTACTATAGGTGAAATAAATGGCGACTCGATTCTAGTTTTCTGTTGACCTAGATATCAAAATATCAACAGGCACCGCTGGGAAATATTCCAAAAATGCGGTTCAGAGAAACTATATGAAACGAGTCTTTGTACTCTTATACAGAGTATGGCATTAGTAAAAATACAAAAATAGACGGTTTAGTTTTGATTTAAATCTGTCTCCTGCCATCCCCCGATAGCGCTATTTCTAGGTCTACCTTTTGTCAAGGAGGCTATGCAAGAAGACAAATTTAAATCAAAACTTCCGTCATTTATTTCACTTATTCCCCGTTAGAGGGCGTTCTAACCTTACTCCGGTATAAATAGTTTTATTGTATACCGAGAACTACGGAAGTTTTGATTTAAATTTGTCTTCTTGCATAGCCTCCTTGACAAAAGGTAGACCTAGAAATAGCGCTATCGGGGGATGGCAGGAGACAGATTTAAATCAAAACTAAACCGTCTATTTTTGTATTTTTAATATTGTACTATAACTGAAAAAGGGTTTAGCCGCCCGTCAATAAATAAATAAATAAATAAATAAATAAATAAATAAATAAATAAATAAATAAATAAATAAATAAATAAATAAATAAATAAATGAATAAATAAATAAATAAATAAATAAATCGGCCAAGAAACCTCCTGTGCCCCTAGGCCCTAGACTAATTAGAGCGTTTCGCCCAGGACGGTTGATTAATTTGGAAGATTGATTTTTTAATGTAAAGGGTATCAGAAACGTTTCTACGTTTCTGATACTCTACCCGAAGAGATGGAATTCACGCAGCTGGAAAATATCAAAGCCTACACAAAATGTTTGGCTGACTGAGAGCAGGTGTTTGAAGATTCGAAAGGTCAAGTATATAGGACAGTTTTAAGCCGAATTTAAAATTGAAGTCGTAATCCCTTTGGGAAATGATGTTAAATTCCTTTAATTATCATTTTCAAATAAGTCAAAGAATGTCTAAAAATAATGAGGATATTCGAAAATATTTGTGAATGCATAATTGGATTAATATAGGAAGAGAAAAAATAATGTGTGTATACTTTGTACGCACGTAAGAAGTTATACTTCTATTACAATTAAAATTAAACATTTGTGTAGAAAATTTGACGTCTTTGGATTTTTTATGATTCCTCTATGGAAAAGCAATTGCGGAGAGACTACAGTTAATAAAAAATGACGTATTAACGTTATTTTTAATTTTTGGTATTATTTTAAGTATTAGAATTAGTTTAATATTTAAATAAAAATACAATTAAACTGTTTTAAATATATTTGTTTCGTTGAAATCAAAATAATAGAAGTATAACTTCTTACGTGCGTACAAAGTACACACTCTTATTCTTTTCTACATTAACAAGTCCAAAAATATATACTGAGTCACCGTACTAGACACATGGGCAGGTACCTAATTGCTATGCTTATGGGCTAATCGGGTCCGTTCTCGAATGTGGCTTTCATCCCTGTCATGTCACTGTCAATAAACTATTCAAAATAATTATTTTTCGATACAAAAAATACATTAGTTAATAGTAATATTACTTTTTTTAAATAACTTTATTCAAACACCAAGAATATTACCATACTTTAAAACTTTTACAACTTTAACAAAATGACAACAACTATAAACGTCAAAATTAGATCAGCTGTATGTAATAGATACAGCTGATCTATGTTAATATTCAGTTTATATACATTTTCTGACGTTCTAAACGTCACTAGACATAAAAGCAAACATTGCAACAAGTGAAGGGTCCAGGACTGTAATAGCTCAATGTTCCAATGTGTGTAGTATGTTGGCGCTGACTGTATACAAACTATTTAAAAAATCAGTACAACTATAAACTCACTTTTGTCCCTGTTATCACAACTTTTAAAACACAACTTAACAACCATAACCAGGAATAAAAATGGCAACAACACATTCTTTAACCACAGCCGCCCTATTAATTAATTTTTGACATGCCATTGAAATGCCCAATCAGAGCGAACGTATAACGTATCTGCGCCTAGGGCTAACAATTTTTGATGAATTTGCGTACATTTACATTTACTCCCAATCCCAATATTTTTACCAATCGCTCCTAAAGAAATATAACTTCAAAAATTGTATGTTTAAGTGTGTATAAGTATTTTATTTCCTTAGCTTTCGACATAGTCATCATCGAATCTAACGGAACGAAAAACCAAAAGGAATATTATAATGTTGTTCTGAAGCTATTTCCTTGTAGCGTTTTTATAATTGACTATTTAGCTGGAATATTATAAGAAAAAGAAGTCTAAATACAAGGGGTTTTTTAATTTACTTCAATATAAAAAGAAGTACCACTATTTAGAGTCGTATTCGTCAGCATCTTGTCGAACATTAGAATTTTAAGTTACTACAATATGTAAAATGCTTAAGTTGTCCCTTTTGCAATCCCGGGAACAGGAAAAAACATAAAAAACAGCCACTCAAACGTTAAAAACACATTAAAACTTTGTTCATGCCGTGGGTTTTTTAACCCAACCATTACGGCTGACGAGGAGTAGTAGTTGACTGACAGAGAGTGACACTTAAATGTTGGATTGGTCCGGTGTTGACATTTGATAGCTGACATGACAAATGAAATTTTTTTAACATGTTTACAGTTTACAAGGATAATTGAAAAGTTGATATAAGTAAATGTACCATAGGTGTCTGTACTAATACAATAACAGTCTAATTGCTTAAAAATATCTTTTGATCTGAAGACTAAATGGCTTAAGACGTACCTACATACACTGTGTCATGACCAAAAAAGAAATATTTTACAAAGGCAATGAACAAATTCAATTCGTTAAATTGTGAACGGAATGGTTTGCTCAAGAAACTTTCCTTATTTCTACAATGCAGGAGATATTAGACCTTAATTCTTTTTTACCTTTCTATTAAGTATGAAAGTATTTAAGATGAAAGCAATGGGAAAATCCCAGTAGCTGGCTGTATACCTACCATAATTAAAAAATCATACAGAACAAGTAAAAACTTCGTTTGTACAATGGTATAAAAAGTTTAATAAAAAGCTATTAAAGTCATAAAAATGGATTGCAAAACGTTTTCGACCTAGATCACATCATCTTCAGTGCGTTCTGCTTAGTAGATGAAATTAGCACACTTATAAAATTGATAACATCGAGATATATGATTTATATGTTATTAATATGATAATTGTAGCAACTCCAAATCGATGTTAAAATATTATATTTGATAAAAGTGCTCAAAGGGCAACATGATTCGTTGGTCTGTGTCCATTGAACTGGCAAGAACTACACGTTCTTATCGAGCAAGGAACCATGGTGCCCTTTGAGTACTTTTAACAAATATAATCTTTAACATCGACTTTGAGTCGCTACAATTATCAGTAATAATTGCACAAGAGCTCTAAAATTCTATAATAATTTTAGAGTTCGAGTGCAATTTGTTGCAATTATTTCATGAATAAAACTATTCAAAACCAAAATTTTATTGTAATTTATTTATGTAAGTACAAATTAGTACAATTAAACACAAAGTTTTTATAAATATTTGACGATTGAAAGTCATCACTTTTATAATTTTTAAAACATTAATTGTCATTAATGTCACTGAATGTATTTTTTCGTAGCAACGAAGGGCATCTGACGTAATATACTTAACGACGGGCAATTATCAAAAATTATCAGTTTAATTCAGATTTATGTAGCTTTCTATTGTGTAACGGTCCACCCGTTATAATATCATTTTTAGCGCTTTAATAATTTTTTAATAATTATTTTCTCGTGATCTCTTAATTAAATTCCCTAATTTTCGCGTAATTTATCATTTCTGATTATTATATTCATATTTAAAATTTCTTGCGACGATGCCACACCTAATTATGTGTGGTATCACTGGTTGACTTGTATCACGCCATACCACAACACGCTTAAAACTGCTGTGAGTTTCGTGAGTTGGTAGCGAGAAATATTCTTGCATGTTCTGAAAATTTGACAAGGCGATCGTCCTTTACTTGGCTGCTAAGTGTGCTGGAAGTCGGTTCGGTCGACGAATTTTGGGTTCCATAATGGCGGAAGGTCTCATTTTTTTTAAGTCATTCATTGGGAAATACAGTTAAATGGGAAGTGTAAATGGTATCCCAGGGGTTTGCAGAATCCATCCAGCGTGTTCGTGAGGAAAAACAGTAACCAATAAAAGAGATTCCATTAAATATATATTTTTTTGAAATATAAAGGTTAGGCTGGATATTAACACTAGTTTTTCATTTAAAACATTCTTTCCTAATTTGGTTTTTCTTAATCATTCCACTATGTACAATATGTGTTCGGATAAAGTTCTCATAGTCGCAATTTTTGGTTAGTAAAATTTAAAATCTGTCCACACCCAATATCTGATAAATTGTGAATAAAAAGAAAATCTAATACTATACTCATATCTCACTGGAAATATAATTATCCTATAATATTTTATTCTAACTAACATATTCTGTGTCCAAATTGTACCTCAAGGTTAAACTCATACCTTTTTACATTTGCTAATTGATGTTATTATTTCTGTTCATTCTAAAAACCTCTTCTTCATTACTTCTTCTGTTGTTTTTTACTCACACATATCCGATGGGAAATTGAAACTAAGACTAGGAAATGTTTGTTTTAGCCATTTGGGAAGAATATTAAACCCTACTATATAGACCCTTCGACCACCTGGAAGGAGCCGGTTCCAGCCACAGCCACAGCCAAGTCAATCTGGGAGTAAGTCATTTTGGGGAATAAGTTTTGAGGGCATTCCAGCTCCATTTTCATCTGGACACTTGGGCCTACTGGAGGCATGATTTGGCATCATCCTGATGCTCATTTTCTAGGATGCAACCGCAACCTCGTTTGGGAACATTTAGTGATGTGTTTTAGTAACTATTGGTTTTTTTATATTTCAGACTCTCGATTAAATACACTATGTTAATTAATTTTTTTTTCCAGATTTAGTTTACCTCGGGTTTTTATTATATGACATATTTGTATACTATTGTATTAGGTTCCCAAACTGTTAATCCTATGGTAAGTTACTTGTGTACACAAGGTAATAAGCCTAAAAAATTAGGTTTTTATACTTTATTATTGGTTTGATATTTATTTTGTAATATTACTTGCTTGTTCCCCAAATATTTTCTTATTTTTCGCTTTATTTCATTTGTTCGGTTAATTCGTCGTTACTTTATTTTATTGCATTTGCTCGGGTAATTTAGGTCATCGTTTCGGTATTTGTCTTAACCTCATTTCTATAACTTTTATTCATTTGTATATTTAATTTTGCTTTAATCATTATTGTATTTTCTCTTAGTGAGGCTTGGGCCTATCTATTTGTATTATTTGCATCTTCGTCGGTTTCAATTTAGTGGTGCGTAGCAAGCGTACTATAACCATTTGGTAGAAGACTCATGTGAGTTGTACCCTATATGTAAGTAAGAGGTACTTATGTAATTTTGTAACAGGTAACATTATTGTTGTTATCTTAGAGAGATATAATTTTTTGTATAACTTATGTCATTTTAGAGTCACATGATATGCACTTGGTGTAACTCAGAGATTGTCAAAAATCTAGTAGTTATTTTTAATAAATATTTATTTATTTTGTATATCAATTATTTTTATTACTCCTTTATGTTCATTATTACAGATTTAATATATTTAATATTTGACAGCAGTGTAAGATACCTGGGTGAATGATCGAAGATCATTTTCATGGCGCCCATGATTTGTTAGTTTTATTTATTTTGTTCGTCTTTAGCAATTATTCATCTTCATTCATTTTCAGTACATTATTCTTATTTTATTATTGCACCTTTTAGTCATCATTACTATCTACTTTGAGCTACTGTTCTTCGACAGGCATGCAAACGAGCCGTATCCATCCTTGAGCGTCAAATTGTTCTCTTGCATCTCTTGCTAGCCAATTCTATTCAGTTTGCCTCTGTCTCTTCATACTTCTACTTATATCCCTTTTAATAACCCCTTCTCTTCACTTCTACATCCTTCCACTTTCCTCCACTAATACTACTGGAAAGTAGTATTTTTCCTACTTCGGCTTCTCAACGTAAAAGCCACTTCACTCTTTTCTTTACATCCCAATCTCTCTTCATTCTTATCCCATTTTGTCCCACTAGTTACCTCCATTTCCCTTACTTCTGTTGGAGTATATCCTTCTCTTTACTTTCACTCCAACAGAAGTTTTCTTCATTTTATTACAATTGGTCAGAATCTCTTATGAATAAAATAGTCATATTAATAATATATAAATCATATATCTCGATGTTACCAATTTTATAAGCGTGCTAGTTTCATCTTCTAAGCAGAACGCACTGAAGATGATCTGATCTAGAGCGAAAACTTTTGCAATCCATTTGGATGACTTTTTAATAGTTTTTTAATAAACTTTTTATACCATTGTACAAACGAATTTTTTACTTCTGTATGATTATTTAAGATTACCTTGACATGGTGCATGAATATTGTATTAAGTTGGATTATTGATTGATTAGCAAGCAAATGTTTGCAAGTAATAGAACCCACGAAGGCTTGACTAGACACTTGGTCTCAATAAAAGTTTTATTGTTCTTCGGAAACAAAACTTTGAATTGAATTAAAAAAAATGTATAAACATTTTCAATTTCTTTGCAACATGAAAATGCAGCAGCTGCATAATGCTCTGGTTAAATCGGAGAGTGCAGGAAGGGTCTATACCGGTTTTGGAGGACTTTTACCCACATCAGTAGTCCCATATCCACTTCTAGATAAGGGGGAAAAGACCTCCGAAACCGGTATAGACTCTTCCTGCACTCTCCGATTTAACCAGAGCATTATCCAGCTGCTGCATTTTTGTGTTGCAAATAAATTGAAAATGTTTATACATTTTTAAGTCATTTAATCTTTTGTAGGAGTATTAAGGAATCTTTCTTGTTGGAACTTTTACCACGCTGAGTAGATGAGTTGTAAATTATTTAAAATTCTCTCATCTTAATTTTCTCGGCATCCTGTATGACTTATAAATTTTTAAAATTTTAGGAGATGTAACCAAAAAAGTATTCCACCTGTTGTCAATTCGGTGGTATGGGACCGATATTTATTTTCGTTTCCTGTGCTACTTCGATTGATAACTTACTTTGAATTAAAAAAAAATAAACCTATTTAAGAGAAATCTTGCAAAAAACTGTCAATGTTTGAAAGAAGTGCAGAATGAAAACAAATATACCGAAATTTGTCAAGCAGAATTAGGTGATACGAATTTGAGATGCAGGCTTTTCCGCAATTTTTCATTTTTGACGCGGTTCTGTCAGATAGAAGATTGATATATCGACAGTAATTATTAGAATTGGGGACTTCACGATCGGCATAGCAATACCGTATGATGACCTTGATAATATAAGGTATTGATTTTATTTTAATCGCCTAATCTGCTTTATTTACATATATAATTTTATCTTATTGCAGATTACATTTTTATATGATATATCCTGCTCACCCTAATGAAAACCTAACGAATAACTCATTAAGATAATATTAATCAGAGACAGCTGTATACTTATGGAAAATTTATAATATTGGTTTTTTGATAATGGCAAACAATTATAATAAAATAAATTCAAAACTCATTTAAAATTTAATAGGGGAGGTTACAAACTGAAGAACATCATATTAAATCACAATAAAGATGCACTAGAAATAAACAACCCAAGACACGGTGCGGCGTTATCTAACTGCCCCACGAACTACCTGGGCCCAATAATCCCAAGTACCTGATGCCCCATCGCCGAGAAAGTTGGGGATTAAGTCTTAATGACCGGAAATTCCAAATTTGATTATAGTTGAATGTAAAAATATAAATATTTTCAGTTATTCACTTCAGTTACAAGTATTACGGTATAGTGTCCGGTTTTGTCCGTTAGTTTTTAACTTTTAAATGGCGAATCCAATGACTATGTTTAGTCAAAGGTAAGAACTTTTATTAATAATTAATGAATATAAATATTCAAAGGCCTATGTCTCCAAAGATGGAAAAGTTAGATGGCGATGCATCAAAAAAGGGTGTCAACAAAAAGTGTACACAACGGAAGGTGATGAAAATTATGTTATTCTTGAAAAAGCATCGGTGGAGCATAATCATGCTCCAGATATCCACGTTGACCGGCAAATTTTTAGTAATTCTACAAAGAAGAAAGCTTTAGAAGATATATGTGAAAGACCTTTAAAGATTGTCCACAAGGAATTGAGGAAGGAAAATTTCAGCAATTTGCCGCTGACGACGAAAGACATTTCTTGCGTTCGAAGAAATATATATGCTGCAAGACGAAAATCCACACCGTCATTGGCCAAGTCACAAGAAGAAGTTCTACAAGTGAAATTAAATTTAAAAACAAATACAGGTGAAATCTTTACTTTTTGTGTAATGTAGATTCTTTGTATGTAGATGGAACTTTTCAATACTGTTCTAAATATTTTTGTCATATGTTTACTATACATGGCTCCAAAAATGGTTTTTATGTTCCTCTAGTATTTTTTTTTGTTACCAAATAAATCACCGCAATCGTACAAAATTACTTTTGATACATTAATAACAATATGTACAGATTTGAATTTAAATTTCAAACCGAAGCGAATAATTTCTGATTTTGAAATAGTTGAAATGCAGCCAAGTTAGTGTGGCCCGACATTATTGTTTTTTGTCGCAAATTTCATTTAACACAAAACTGGTACCGAAAAATTCAAAATTTAGGTTTGTCCTCGGAATATAAAAATCAAACTGTTATTTGAAAATATTTAAAATTGTTTTTCGGCATACCTTATTTAGATCCAAATGATGTTGGTGACTTTTTTCTGATGAACTTTTTAATATTATGCCAGAAGATGGCATAGTTTTGCAATTTTCTAATTACCTAGTTGATAATTATTAACGAAAGATTCAACATTTCCACCTTACATGTGGGCTTCAAATTCATCATCTCATTATATTTACTACAAACGCATGTGAACCATTTCACTCGAAATTTAACAAATATGTTTATAAATCACATCCTGACGTATTTAAATTTACAGACATTTTGTTAAATTTTCAAGCAGAAGTATATGTGAAAATTAGAACTGCATATAGATTCGAAAAAAAACTTGATAAAACGGCAGAAAAAAAGTTGACTTTATTGAAAATAGGCTAAATGAATATTACGTTAATCAAAACATTACTAAATTAGACTTCATTAAGTCAGTTTGCAATTATTATAATTTTCGCTCATGCTTTTGGAATTGGGTTCCTTTTTGAATACAATAAAGTAAAATAAAAACTATATTTGTTCACAAAAATATTATTTAAGTACCTAGGTAGAGTGGGGCAGTTCGTAGTCGCTTTTAATCCTACTATAGGACTGAACCCAATAAAATCTAGGTAGCGTGGGGGAGTTCGTAGTCGCCCATTGCAAACATTGCTAAAAAACCAGATATTTTTGTAAATTCTATAGATCTTGGCTGCGTAACATTCACCGTGTGGTTTATCTGGTTTTTTAGAAATGTTTGCAATAAGCTATTTTGTTTGGAGCAGATATGGGGTCCTATTCCAATAGAATTTCTTCCTGGAGCTGGGATTTACTTTGTTGTATATACAGTGTGGTTTTAGGAGTGGCTTTGGAACTAATGGCCACTTACAAGTAACAAAATCCTTAATAAAGAAAGTTACAGAATACAACAAGGCATTGATATTAATATTTGTATACTTTGAGAAAGCATTTGACTCAGTCCAGAATAGCTCATGTTAAGAGCTCTTACAGAATGCGGTATTAATCCTAGTTCCACAACTCTTCTTCGGAATATATAATACATAGTGCAACAGGTACCATGTACTATGGCGACACCAACACATTTCCCTTAAGAGGGGTATTAGGTAAAGATACAATATATCTCCTAAACTCTTCACCGCTTTTCAGAGAGTACTATGTAAATGTAAATGTATAGTCTTTTGAGTCCGTTTTACTTTAGAGTGTCTGGACTCAGAGTGCTATGAGAAACAAATAATTGCCTTAAAATTCGCTTTTCCAAAACAAAATATATGATCAACGTTTGTAGCAGATGGATTTCTCGCTACAATGTTTTGCTAATATCATTCATTAATTTTTTATCTTAATTCCCCAAAAAATATCTATTTTTCCAATTTATAAATTTTATATCCTGTCCTAAATATTTTAAAGCCCACCCTATTTAAAGCCTAATTAGACTGGATTGTCTAAGTCGTCCTTTTGCAGAACCGTTGCCGAAATGTCCCGTGAAACTCGCTAGGTGTTAACAGAGTTTGGGCAGATGTTTATCTGCCAGACATCAACTTTTTTAGTTTTTGAGAACCGCTCGCGGTTAGGCAACGAGGTGACAAGGCTGTGTCTGTTCTAGTATGTCACTTGTGTTACTGCTGTGGATGTCAGCGAGGTCCACACAGGACACAAGGTTCGTTTCTTTCCCAAGGCACAGAAACTCTTGTCACCTACAGTTCTTAGTAGAGACACTAAACATTTTAGTCTACTCGACTTTAAAGAGTCTGGCGATTGATGGCACGCTAGCCCAATCCCTATCGATTTTTTGTTTTATTTAATCCCCACTAGCCATTATCTAAATATTTTGATATTGTTGTCCTGTCACACCCTAGATGTCAATGTTAGATTTTCTTTGTAGTTATCGAAAACTGAATAGATAATCCAGTTTCCTCTCTTCCGAGGAGGCTATTATAGCAGATGGATTTCTCGCTACAATAATTTGCAAATATCATTCAATAATTTTTTTTATCCCAATTCCCAAAAAAATATCTATTTTTTCAATTTATAAATTTTATATCCTGTCCTAAATATTTTAAAGCCCACCCTGTTCAGAGTATTACAAAATGTTACGCAATGTAAGGAAAGTACCCAACTCCCCTGTAATTTGTATGTTGAACCCGTCCGAAGTAAATAAGTTTTTGTCAAATAAGTACTTCTAAGGACGAGAATCGCCAGTAATTGCGCGTTTTTTCGGAATCTGTGTCTTCACCCGGTGTCGCGGGGAGAAGAAAAGTTAGTTCCTAGTTACCCTTCGAGCTGGTAACATAGCTGCCGGCCGTGGAACTCCAGATGCCGCACACCTGCCGGCTTGAATTTGTTTGTTGTCGCTAAGTTTAAGCAAGAGAATGGTTTAGTATATTGTTCTGTGACCATAGAAGAACCCCGTGCAAGATTTCGCTCCATAGTGATGGATTTTTACAGTGGAAATCGGGTACATACGCAGTAACATGTTGTGGCGACGTAGTTTTAGGCCGGTATGGTGGTGGTTCTGTTATATTTTGAAGCCCTAGTTGTTAGCCATGAAGTTTGATATTCCCGTGTAGAAGTTCTCTATTGATATTGATATCCCCTATCGAAGTCCTGTCCGATTTTAGAAGCCCTGTGGTTAAGTTCCAGTTTCCCAGAGCCCTTTTGTGTTATAGAATGTCTGCCCCACCCACCAGTTGATTGACACATGAAAGTGTTTGAAGTGTGATAACAGGATGTTTGTGTTTTGAGAAACCAGAAAAGTGATTTAGAAAAAGGTATGAAATATTTTTATTTTTGGTTAAATTCCAAGTGGATACTAAAGTTTGCTGGTAATTAAATGTTTTAATAGTGTTTTCAACATGGTAAATTTTTGTAAGTAAAGTAAAATGGCAGTGACTTTGACATTTGACAGCTACGTCAAATCTTATGTTGACATACACTGTCCAACAAGTTCTTTTGTAATGTAAAATCATGTGAAATAATAAATTTTGTATATTTTTGGAAGTCAGAAAATATTGTAAATCCTTTATTGTCCATAGTAGTCATGTTTGTAATAACTAACTTCATATTTGAGAGTATTTTTTTTTATAATAAAAATAAAGTCTTAAAGGTTTGAATAAACATTGTAAATGTACCTTTTTTATCTTTTTAACCCCTGTGGAAAATTATTAACTAGATTCTCATGCAACTGTAATGAGTTTTAGTATAGAAGAAAAAGAAATGGCATAGAAGCCATAGAATGCAGTAAATCGTAGACCAGTTTAACCCCAAACGAGGAATCTATGATGAATGTCCCCCCAATTGGTACCCGTAAGTGTAGCCCAAATGTCCAGTAAGTACCCATATGTGAACCAGAGGATTTATTTCAAACGGCGTCCTTTTTTTAAATAGTAGAAAGATCCTCTAGTCTGAGTAAGTATCCTTTTGTATTTGGTTATGGTAGTTAGTCTTCTTAACACCCCCTCACCTCCCTAACAATTCCACGACCTGCCACCGCACAACCAATGAGCTGCCGTTCGCATGAAGGTTTGCGTGTCTGCTTCTTCTTCTTTAGCCCTATTTCGACCCCCCAGTATCTAAGTAGTTAGTCTTATCCCTGTTCCCATCTGAGCAGACATGTAAAACGCTTCACGTTGTACTGGCCAAAAACATCTCAACTAATGACGGAATAATACGGAAGAATAGGACTGGCATGAGCGGCTTACGGAAAACTGAAATCTTTAGATCAGATATTCCTATGTGCTGGAAAGGGAAGATCTTTGAGCAAAATGTACTATCAGTTCTAACGTATGGAGCAGAAACATTGAATCTTACCAGAAAAGTGTAGCCAGCCTAGACCCGTTAGATTAAATAAACAAAAAAATGTTTACCATAACGCCATTTGTGTACCCCCCACTAATGGGAGCCATTTGTGTAAAACATTAAGTAGCGTTAAATAAAAAAATATATTCAAACAGTGTATTTATGTAGGTCATAGGCGTGATGTCCTTTGTGCTACTTTTCGGGATGCCGCGGTAAGCTACGGTCTTCAGAGATTAAAGGGATGGGTTCTTTTAAAATTACATTTATTATTAAAAGGTGTTATTGGGCGCCATTAATAAATAAAAAAAAATAAAAATAATGCAATGTGCTTATCCAAAGTTAAAGAAAGTTACTTGCAATGTCGTTCCATTTGATGTAGGTTAGTATTTACCATTGCGGTCGTAAATTTTCTGTACTCCTCTCCAACAATAAGGATAAGAGATGTAGTGTGCAAAAGAAAAAAATACTAATACAAGTTATAACAGTAGTCGTTTATTAAAAAAAATTAAGAAGGTAAAAATGAATTGAAATGAATAAATAAAATTAAGTCTTTACGAGTACGATTGTTCAAAAGAAAGAATAAACAGTTTATTACGGGTACCTGTAGGCGAATTCTATAATTTTCGTTATTATCGCGAAAGCTAAGCTAAACGATAGCGAAGTTGATTTATGTTCATATTCTATAAGCTTAGTTTTCGCTTTCGCTTCGTTATCATAGCGGCATACGATAATATACGAGTTTAAACGACGTATGAATAAATAATTACGGCAACATTGCAAATATACGTGCAGGGAGTAAAAAAAAGAAGAAATAAAGAAAGAAGAAGAGTAACGTCATTACATGACGTATTTATTGCCTTATAATCACAAGTTTGATTGAATTATTTCCTTGAATAACTATATTTTTATTATATTTTAATAAAAATGTTGCCAGTGCAATTTGTTCTATATTATGGAAAACTCGCGAAGAAACCATCTACGGTTAACGCGAGAGGAAAGCGGGTTCCTTCGAGATAGAAGTGACCCATTTGGTGTAACAGATATAAGGTTTATTGATAGTTTTCGCTTAAGCAAAGAACTAGTTCGATTCCTTTTTGATGAGCTACAGGAACTTACGGAAGATATGGTGTAACAGCATCACGAATTCATTATCAACAAAAAACACAGAATTCTTGTGGAATCAACAACGAACAACCCGCTTAGCGCTTGCGCTTGTGTACCACGTGAAAATGATCGACCAATCACTATGGAAAGCGAAACGAAACGCAAGCCAAAAGTTATCGCTTTCGCTTTGTAATCGGCTTCGTGATCTGCTTCTCCGGTTCTTCCCGAATTAGCTTACAGAATAGCAAACCGTCGGATAACGAACGTAATTGTTTCGCGTTGATCTTATAGAATCGGTCCACTGGTGACCAGGAATGCATTGATGATTGGAGCTAACGTGGATCTGGTATAGCTCAGCTGGAACTATTGTTACCCAACACTTTTCACTTAACACTTTATATTTATTTGAACTAGAGTACTATTTCACAACATTTTATGGTATGAGAATAAAATTCCAAAGTTTTCGTTTTATTTTAGCAAAAAGGTAACTGCTAATTATTGATTGTTATTGGAACATTCCACATTGGAACGTGGTAAACACTGTTCATTTGAGCATAGTAAAATTTTGTTTAAAAAAAATAGTTTTTATCTTATTATAAAGTTGGAGAATCTAGCTCCTCGAACTTGTATTAATTTCTTCTTAAGAACACCATAACGAAGCTATTCCTTCTAATACGCTAGACAAGTAGACACAATACAGACTATCGTAGTATTCACTGTAACCAACTTTTGTTTTCTCACCAAGAAAACATACTAAATAGGAGATAACTCCATCTGATAACTCACAAAAGCAAAATCGGTCCGCGACTCTACTCTGTCGTCACTAAATCTTGACTCCCCTTTATTGTCCTCATTCTAGACAAAATTCCTTTCAAACACAGAAATTTACACCCCCATTCTGGCAACCATCAGATAGTTATCCAATTAAAATAAACCAAAAATTTCCTCTGCCAATAAAATAGCCAGGGTATGTTCCTAAGAACATCCTACTAAAAGTTGTAAATCTTCTTTCAACCAATAAAAATCATATAGCCACATCAGTTTAGCCTTCGTGTTTCCCACAGAAGTGCTATCGTCACACTTCACCACCTGCAGAAATCTGATCCTAATGATTACCACTTATCAACAAAAACTCAGACTCTCGTCTCGAAAAATCATTAAATCTTTTGATAACTCGCCAAAGATAAACAAATTCTTTACTTCTGGGCAAACGGAAAATATATCGATGTGGGAACGAGGATTACGCAATACCATACGCCTAATTTATTCGTCACACAGGGTTGGACCTGATATATTTATACGACGATAAATTGAGACCATTACAAAAGTAATCAGTAAAATACAAGTGGTACAGAGAGCAGTGGAGAGGTAAATGTTGAATATATCCCCGAGAGACAGACCTTCAAATAAAATAGGGCAAAAACTGGTATTATGGACGCAGTTTTAAAAGAATTACAACCCTAAAATGTAACTGGGTGGGGCATGTTGCCAGACTCAAAGATGTAAGATGGTCCAAGAAAATTTTAGAATGGAGACCTAGACACGATGCTTATCGTAATCGAGGATTTCCTCCAACAAGGTGGTCGGATGACATCAAGCGTATCCAGCACAACTGGATTAAGGGTGCTCAAGATCGGATGCAATGGACTCAAAACGACTAATGATGATGATATATGTGTGTCTTTGCAACTTAACGCTAAATGTTGAATGGATTGCATGGGAGAGTTCATTTTAAATGAAATAAAAGACAGACGTACTCTCAATCATATATTTTCATAAATCATAAAAAAATGATTGAGAGTACGTTTGTCTTTTTATTATTATTATTATTACATAGAAATAAGGGCTGGGGTCATGGAGACCCATAAGCCCATTTACAAGAAAAATGAAATAGTACCTACATTACAAAAATTAGCTTCGCAAATAAACTATAGACTAATAGATTGTGCACAACACTGATCAGTTTACAAACAAATAACTGTCTAGTTGGTTTTTGAAAACATTAATAGATGGAGAATTTATAATTTCCGTTGGGAGACTGTTCCATATACTAAAAATGCGATTACACAGAAAATGTTGGCGCTTTATCGACGAAAAGGGTTCCTTCTTCACTTTTAAACTGTGTCCACGTAGTCTGCTGTGATCGTCTAAAATAAACAAGTGTTGCAAATCTCCATATCCATACTTTAAAATTCGGAAGGTGATAATTAAGTCACCACGGAGTCGACGAGCTTCAAAAGTTGATAACCCGGCTAAAGAAAGTCTTTGTTGGTAATCTGGCCTTCTTCGTTTGAAACATAGTCTGGTGGCCTTCTTTTGAATATTTTCGAGAAGAGTTCTATCGCGCACTAATTCTGGGCACCAAACCGTTCCACAGTACTCCAGTAGGGGTCGGACATAAGTTTTATACAAACGAATAGAACCCGAAAATGATATTTTTGTAAAAGTCTTACTAAGTAGGTATAACTTACTATTCGCTTTTTTAGTAACGTTTGAAATATGCTCCGACCAACTCAAATTTTCAGTAATTGTTACACCAAGGTCACTATATGATTCCACAGTATCCAGTAAATGCCCGTCTATCGAGTAAGACAAACGAGGGTTATTTTTTCCCAAATGTAAAACCACACACTTATCTCTATTTAGAGGTAACATCCAATCCGAACACCACTTGAAGATCGAATCTAAGCCACTTTGTAAGTCTTGCCCATTCAAGAGTGGGTCAGCAAATATTTTTGTATCGTCTGCGTAGAAAGCTTTCCTAGATTTGATATGAGATTCAAGATCACTAGCATACAACACAAATAGAAGTGGACCCAAAACAGATCCTTGTGGAACACCACTTAAAACCGTTTTTTTAGATGACAGCGACTTGCCAACTCTAACACAAAACTCCCGATTTGTTAAAAAATCATTAATCCACTCAAGAAGTTGTCCACGAATGCCAATATGTTCTAGTTTATACATCAATTTTCTTCTTTTTACTCGATCAAATGCTTTTGCAAAGTCTAAATATATTATATCCACAGGTCGTTTTTTATCTAATGCTGCTGTCCACTCATTAACACACCACAGTAAATTAGTCATGGTTGATCGACTTTTCACAAAGCCATGTTGTTGTAGAGGAATAATTTTTTCTCGAAGTAAAAATTCTGAAAGACACTCTGTAATAATTGATTCCATAACTTTACAAATAACAGGTGTAAGGCTTATTGGTCTGTAATTATTAGGATCTAACTTATTCCCTTTTTTAAATATAGGTGTCACCGAAGCACTTTTCCAAATTAAAGGCAAAGAGTGTGCATTAAAAGATGAACGCATCATTAGTGATAGTGGAACAGAGAGGACATCTGAACATTTTTTCAAAAATAATGTAGAAATTTTATCGGGCCATGGAGATGAGTTGTTTTTTAATTTGTCAATATGGCGCTGAATGATTTCAGGTGAAAAATCAATATAATCAATTTTGGGAATAACTCGTGGATTACTGATTATAGGAAACTGATTTTGAGACGGTTCAATAGCAAAAACTTTAGAAAATGTATCTGCGAGAATATTAGCGACCTCACACGTGTTCTGACAAATCGTTTCATCATACTTTTTTAACAGTGGAATGGACACTTTAGAAGACATAGCAGACCTAATCTATTTATACAGTTTTTTAGAGTCGTTGCAGCTTACAACAGATTCTTCATATGCCATTCTGGCTTCGTTGATATACTTTTTTAGTATTCCTGTGTAGTTTTTGTGAGTTTGCAAGTCACGTGTATCACCTGTACGTTTGTATTTTCGCCATAATTTTCTTTTGTGTCTTATAAGTGATATCAATTCACCGTTAATCCATGGCTTAAGTTTGTTCCTATAGTAAGTTTTTTTTGTAGTGTTGAGTCTTTTGTAGTTGTCAATGATGTTTATGAAATTATTCCAAACTTCTTCCGGATGTTCTAGACTTCCCAGTAGTAACGGCCAATCAACATCACGCAATTGAAGAGAGAGGTTTTCAAAATTTGTTATTTCATGTATAACTGTATTTTCAGAAAGATGATTATATTCCATAAGAAACTGTATGTTTGTCGTGATAACTACATGATCAGAATTGCCCACTGGAGTGCGAATCACCGGTTCTGTAAGCAACTGGTCATCATTTGTAAAAATCAAATCTAACGTTGATGGCAAATTGTTTATTCTGAAACGAGTTGGATTGGTAATCAATTGGTGTAGATTAGAACTTTGAACAAAATTTGTAAAAATGTTTTTAGAATTTGTTAGTTCATTGCTTACAATAGTCAAAGGCCAAGAGATATCGGCAAAATTAAAATCACCAAATAAGACAAGGTTTTCAAGGTTTGAAAGGAGTTCCATTTTTTCAATCAAGATTAGATCATCTTCTAGGACAGTACTACCCGGATGATATATGCATGAAGTTTTACTTCATTTAACGCTAAATGTACGATATAAACATTGTCCAATACCAAATATTCAGAAGTAATATCCGGTATTGAACAGTATATTTTTATCACCCCGTACATCACACGAACCAATTTGTTATCATATTTAAACGTGTGCGGGATATTTTATTTGTTTAATTGTTGCAATTTATAAACAATATTTTGGCAATGGACATAATTTTAGCTGACTAATTAAAAACCTTTGTTCTTTTTGTCGTGTGGGCTATGACCCAATTCATGTTGCCAACAAGAGATAATACATTTTAGAATCATTCTTAAGAATCAATTCAACCAGACCAGAGGTGCCTTTAACTTCATTCACTAAAATCAATATGTAGCATCAAATAGAGTCTTCAACTAAGTCGCGTACAAGCCACACATCAGTACTCAACGTTCTCTCGGGATAACTATCCTGGTGTCTACCGGTATCAATAAAATATCTATTAAAAGTGCTATTGGTGTTTATATTACTGAAGATCAACCTCCACTGAGACCAAAGATTAGACAAACATACTGTTCTAAATTTAGGGGAAGTACAGAAGTATCAAGCGTCTACAGATGGCGCATAAAGTTATTAAAAAAATTAAACATTCGGTCGGGTGAGGCCTGTGAGGAATATTAACGATATATTTCAAGTTGCGTGTATCTTTATTTTTCAAAATTTTCAGAGAAATTAATTTCTATTACTAGAAAAGGTTATAATCCTTTAATAAAACTACTGAGAACAAAGAACTTCGACACACGGGATATAAGAATAATAAATAATCTGTATTATGAACAAGAAGCTGTCATAAGAACAAACGATTTAAACACCAATAAAATAAAAATCAAAAGAGGGTTAGACAGGGCTGTGTCTTGTCGCCATCACTGTTTAATGCATACATTAGAAGATGAAGTAGAAGGCATAAAAATAAATTGAAAAAGACTGTATGACTTGTACACACTTCTAAGTAGGTCAAACCGGCAAACAGGTGTATGTACTCAAAAAAATTAAAAGTGTGTAAAAAATTTTTAATAATCAGCTCAGTACTTTCAACACATTACGTGCCATCATCAGAGCTTCGTCCTATTATAAATCCTTCATAGAAGAGCAATTGTTAAAAATCACATAAAAAATCATGGATACTGGGCAAAAGCCACAGATATCTGATATAAAACCCTTAAAATTATAAAGTTTTATATCTAAATTCTCTTTTAATTTAAAATTACAACATGGCTGCGTCAAACCATTGTAAACTCACACTACTCACAATGGTTTGACGCAGCCATGTTGTAATTTTAAATTAAAAGAGAATTTAGATGTGAAATTTTATAATTTTAAGGTGGTTTTATACCCGCTATCTCTTTTGCCCATTATCCATGATTTTTTATGTGATTTTTAACAATTGCTCTTCTATGAAGGATTTATAATAGGACGAAGCTCTGATGATGGCACGTAATGTGTTGAAAGTACTTAGCTGATTATAAAATTTTTTTACACACTTTCAATTTCTTTGAGAACATACACCTGTTTGCCGGTTTGACCATAAAAATAAATGGCCTACCCATATGTGAAATTAGATACGCCGATGACACAATACTAATAACAGAAACTATTACAGATCTACAAAGAATTTTAGATAAGGTTGTTACAAAGAGTGAAGCATTTGGTCTGTCACTAAACATAAAGAAAAATATTAGAAACATCAATTTACACGTAAATAATAAGACGATAGAACGAGTTCAGAATTATAACTATTTAGGGACAAACATAAGTGAAACAAACGATTATACCAAAGAAATCTGAATTAGAATAGAAAATACTAGAAGTGTATTCACTAATATGAAACAAATATTATGTAGTAGAGACCTCAGCATAAATCTTAGAAAGCGAGTACTAAAATGTTATGTATTTTCTGTTCTTTTGTATGGTGTGGAGACATGGACTCTTAATAAACAATGCCTCAATAGATTGGAAGCATTTGAGATGAGGACGTATCGAAGAATGCTGAAAATCTCCTGGACAGACAGAATAACCAATGAGGAAGTACTAAGGAGAATACAGAACACCAGGGAGATACTGGATTCCATCAAAATAAAAAAACTTCAATACTTGGGTCATATAACACGTGGTGACAGATATGAACTCCTAAAATTAATTACGCAGGGAAAGATTCAAGGAAGGCGCAGCATTGGTAAGAAAAAAATGTCCTGGCTGAGAAATCTTAGAGAATGGTTTGGATGCAGCTCAGCAGAACTCTTTCGGTCTGTAGTGTCAAAAGTAAGAATAGCAACGATGATTGCCAACCTTCGTCGCGGAGATGGCACGTAAAAAAGAAAAAAGAAAAGGTATACAGTTTCAAGAAAATATTAAAAAAGGTAAAGGTAAAGTTAGAAAAGGTTTCAATTTTATCAATTAAAAAATTACCAAGTTTATGTTGTACTTTCATAAGGGAGAGGGGAGGGGGGATGTTATGTCCGCTGGAGGGTTAATATTTCAGATCAATTTAGGTTAAATATTCCAAATTCCTCTCAGAATTCTCTTGTTGATTCACGTGTACACAGTAACAAGATACTCTGGAATAATATTCTGAATATTTTATATTTTATTAGAATATTTATTGATACATTTCCTGTAGAGTAAAATTGGGCTACTGAGCAATAAAAACTTTTACAAAGTTTCATAAAATTAGTAATAATTCTAAGATTGGGGCTTTACTTTAACAATTAAAAGGGTAAAACAAAGGTTGGTTGATAAATCTGAGAGTTGTAATGAAATTAATCTCATTTAAATCCATCTAATAGAATAAAACAGTTTTTTTTGTTGGTGAAAGCTATATAAATTAAATCATTAGTAAGAAAACATAAAATGAAAATTCAAATAGCTCGTTCAAATTTTTTAAAAATAAGGTCACTTTTATATAATTTAAAACGTTATGATTAAATCATAATTTAATCATAAATTATACGCATGATTAAATCTTATACATGGTCAGTTATCTTATACAGGGTGTTTCATTAATAATTCATATAGTAACTGGAGAAACTTTAGCACAAAATACGAAGATTTAACCTAAAACACTTAAATAAAATGTGGTTCCTTACTGAGTTACAGGGTGTTTTATCTAAAATATTAAAAATTATTTTTGCTCAGCATTTTAAAACTATTCGAGGTGTCCGTTTCATACTTGGCAGAAAGTGCGAATACTAGACACCCTACTAAACTATAATAAACAAACGTTTCTAGCTACTACCAGAGGCGTACGACAGGGGATGGTGAATGTTTGACCCTTCTCAAATTCTACGCCACTGGAAGAATTACTGTTTTAGTACCATTTTTAGATTCTCCAATACTTTCTACGTAAATAATATACTCTTCATTGGTAACGATAAAGTCATTAGTTTTCGAGATATTTAAAGTTAAATATGAAATGGCACAATTATTTTGATTAATTTATAATATGATTCATATGATAAAAATTTAAAATTTATTTGTACCCAGTACTCTAAAACTATTTGGTGTATCCTTATAATACTTGGCAGAAAGTGTAGGTACTGTACACTCTACTAAATTAAGATAAATAAACGTTTCTAGCTACTACCAGAGGCGTACGATAGGGGATAGTGGCTGGTTGACCCTTCCCAAATTCTACGCCACTGACGAAATTGCTATTTTAGTGTAATTTTTTGATTTTGCAATACTTTTTATGTAAATAATATACTCTTCATTCGTAACGATAAAGTGATTAGTTTTCGAGATATTTGAAATTAAAAATTAAGCGACACAATACATTAATCAAAATAACCTTGTTTTTTCATTTTTAACTTCAAAGATCTCGAAAACTAATGACTTTATCGTTACGAATGAACAGTATATTATTTTCATAGAAAGTGTTGGAGAATCCAAAAATTGAACTAAAATAGCAATTTCGCCAGTAGCGTAGAATTTGGAAAGGGTCAACCATTCACTTTCCCCCGTCGTACGCCTCTGGTAATAGCCAGAAACGTTTGTTTAACACAATTTAGTAGTTTCTACAGTACCTATACTTCCTGCCAAGTATGAAACGGATACGACGAATAGTTTTAAAATGCTGAGCAAAAATAGTTTTTAAATTTTTAGATAAAACACCCTGTAGCTCAATGAGGAACAACATTTTATTTAAGTGTTTTAGGTTAAATCTTCGTATTTTTTGGTAAGGTTTCGCCAGTTACTATATGGACAATTATTAATGAAACAGCCTGTATAACGTCGCAGCATGGAACTTGAAAATATCTGCTATTATAGTGGAGTCACTGAAGGTTTTCACCTCCGATTTCGTTAAACCTTCATCGATTTTCATGAAAATTGGTGAGTCGTTAGAAGATACTTCAAGGAATAAATATGACATGATGCCAACTTGCGCTTTAACCCTGGGGGTGGATGCCACCCCCTCTGGTGGGTGAAATTTTTTTATTAAAAATAATACCAGAAATCGCTCGAGGGGCAACTTCTAAGCAAAATTTGTTATATAAAGCTATTAACATAAATCAATACTTTTTGAGTTATTAAATATCAAAGATTTTATTTCTTCTTAAAAAAGTGCTTGTTTTAAAGCTGTTTTTCACGTATTACTAAAAACTATAAGCTTTTGTAAAAAACCTATTATTACCAAAATTAAAGATAATAAAAAAATTGAATACACTCCCCACTTAAATAACTAAACTAATGTTATTTCAAAGTGAATTACGGGTAATTGAATGTTAATTTTTTCGACGAGTACTCAAATCTAAGTATTCAAGCTTACATAACGGAAAAACGATGCATTTTATAGAATATACTGGTTAAGCACTTGTCAAAGTACTTCGGAATAGCTATCAAATGAGCCCCGGTAGAAGTTAATAGCGTCAAAATTAAGCAAGTTATGATGAAAATAAGAGAACCCTTTCGATTTTTTTAGGAAAAAGTGAAAAATAAAACATACGCCATTTCCACAAAAATTAAAATTTGTAGTAATCCTCACAATAATTTCTTTAGGTTAATATAGTTAATGATTTCAACAATTTTGACCTGTTTAGAATGCATAATTTTGAAAAAAAAAGATATAATTTAAAAAAATCAGAATTTTTAAAATTATCGTACTTTTCATTTTCTTTTGAGAATAACTCCACAAAAATATTCAATATAGGTACGTAAAAAATTATTTATAACTAAATTTTAGTTTTTTCTATTCCAAATACTTTACCCATTTTACTATTTCCGTAGAGTAAAAAATAACCAAGATAGAAACGTTTAAAATTTCAATTTTTCTGCGAGAACCATGTAATCGGGGCCATTTAACCTTTTATTTTTAAATAAGTAAAAGGTTTGAAAGACTAATTTTGACGCTTTTTAATAGCTCTTGGAATCAACTTATAACTAGTTTTTAGGTGAACCTGATATCTTAAAAATTAACGGAGTTATTTACAAAAAAACAGTAACATTTTTGGAAACATTTTTAAAAGATACATTTTGAAACATTTTTGGTGCATAAATTTTAATGCTATCAACTTGTTCGAAGGCCTATTTGATAGATATTTCTATGAACTTTGACAAATGTTTAATAAGTTTATGTTATAAAATGCATCATTTTCCCGGTATTTAAGCTTGAATACTTAGATTTGGGTACTCGAAGAAAGAAATATACATTCGGTTACCTATAACTCACTTTTAGTTAACATTGAAAGGTTTTTCTAGTAAAAAGTTTATTTAATTTTTTATTAGCCTAAATTTTGATAATAATAACTTTTTTGTAAAACTTATAGTTTTTGAGTTATTAATGAAAAATCGGTTAAAAACATGCATCTTTCTCACGAAAAATTAAAATTTTTGATCTTTAATAACTCAAACCGTTTTGATTTATTTTAATAACTTTATATAACAAATTTTGCTTATAATTTGTCCCTCTATCGAATTGTGGGGTTATTTTTAATAAAATAATTTTCACCCCCGAGGAGGGGTGGCATCCACCCCCGGGTAAAAGCGCAAGTTGGCACCATATCACCTTTGTTCCTTGATATATCCTCTAACCACTCACCAATTTTCATGTAAATCGATGGAGGTTCAACGAAATCGGAGGTAATAGCTCATATCCACCTTCAGTGACTGCACTATTAGCCGCTTAGAGGCTTTTAAAGTGTGGTTATACTTATAGACGAACATTAAAAATACCGTGGACGACTAGGCAAACAAATGAAGCAGTTCTCAAGAAAGCAGCAGCTATAAGCGTCAGCTGATTGATGGCGTCAAATCCAGGAAAATAGCATATCTTAGACATATAATTCGCAGATACATGAATGTAGATGTTTATGCATGTTTTATTGATTATCGAAAAGCATTTCATCATCATCAATGGCGTTACAGCTCTTTATGAGCCAAAGACTTCTTCAGAACAATCCTCCATTCGCCCCTGTCTCTGGCAACTCTTCTTCATGCTCTAATTCGGTCTCGGTCTTCCTCTTGTTCGTTGTCTTATCGGCACTCTTCGGTCAAAAACTTTTCTGACTATGGCATCTTCCTTTCGCCTGACTACATGACCTATCCATCTAAGGCGTGCTACCTTAATGAATTTTACAACGTAAGGTTCTCCAAAACTTCTATACAACTCAAAGTTGTAACGCCTGCACCACAAACCTTGTTCTTTTATGCCTCCATATATTCGTCATCGAAAAGCATTTGACTGTGTTACATATCAAAAGATGATCGGAATTCTAAGAACAACTGGAATTGACGTGCAAGACCTGCGAAATGTCTCAGAACTGTATTGGCACTAAACAGCAACAATTGAAATGGAGCACACAACATCCGAATATGTATATACAAATCCGACGAGGAGTACGACAGGGTTGCGTCTTATCACCGCTATCATTTAATATGTATTCGGAATCTATATTCAAAGACGCATTAGACGAAGTCCAAGGTGGAATCAAGATTAATGGAACCAGCATAGACAACATCGGGTACACCGATGTCACCGTCCTAATAGCAAGCAACGCACAAGAAGTACAGAATATAATAAATGCGGTAGTTCGTCATAGCGAAATGTTTGGTTTACACTTAAACGTTTTCAAAACTATAATTTTAGTATTCTACAAGACACTAACAAACGTACATTTGTATAAGAAGGGACACATATTATATCAGATAACGTCCATAAAATATATTTGGGAGCAAATGTCAATAGCCAGTGTAACCCTATATAATATATCGGTTGTATAGCGTTCTACGCCTTTCCGTTCCTAATCACCACTCCTTTCCATTCTGGCAGTCTTCCTCTCTTAGATTTCTTTCAGACATCGCCTTGGAGATGCCATTTATCCATGTAGTTGCTGATCTTCCTCGTTTTGGTTTTTCTATGGGGGTCAATTCTAACACTTTTTTGGGGATTCTCCTTTCGTCCATTCGTCTTACGTGTCCGTACCAAACTAGCTGTTGTCATTCGATGTCATCTATGATTGTTCTTTCTATTTCCATTTGTTGTGTAATATCGTCGTTTCTTATGTGTTCTAGTCTAGATCTTCTTCACCTTCTCCAAAAATCGTTCTCAGTGGCTAGTAATTTATCTTTATATTTGTTGATTAATTGCCAGACTTCAGCTTCATTGTGTTAATATTGTGTTGTAAATTCGTTTTTTATTTTCTGTTCTTATATTTTTTTGTCACAGTACCGAATTCAGCGCTCCTATTACCTGTTTTCCTTTTATATCCTTTCCTTAACATTTTCTTCGTTTCGTCCTGTACTAGTTAGTTTTATTCTCAGATATATGTATTCATTGCAGCTTGTAATTGTCTCCTGTTCCAGGTTCAGGTTCTCCGGTTCTTCCCGTCCTACGCATAGATATTGTGTTTTTTTTGGTATTCACCTCCAGGCCCCATTTTCTATATTCCTCTATTAGTTTACTTGCCATATATCTTCCCTGTCCTGTGCAATTATAATTTGGTCATTTGAATAGTGCAGCGTGTAGAGTATCGCATCTCCTATCGGTAGTCCCATTCCATTGCACTTCTTCTCCCATTGTCTATGGGTTTCATCAATATATATTGAATAATATTGGCGATATAGAGCATCCTTGCTTTAGTTAGACCATTAGTGGCCAGGAAACATTTTGATATTTTATTTCCGCTTTTAATTTTGGATGTCGAGTTTCTATATATGTAGTTCTTTGAGTGCCTGTATAATAGATATATTTATGCTGGTCTTTTCTAGTACTCCCCAGCAAGGGCGGATCCAGGACCGATTTTCGGGAGGGGCCATGAACTGTTTTTGGGGAGAGGTACCGGAGGTAGGAGGGGTAATTGTTAAAAATTAGGGTTACAATGGTGAGTTTTAAAACACTTTTCACACACTTTTACCGTGTGTGAGAAGTGCCTTAAAATTCACCATTCCTACCGTAGTACCAATTCCTACACATTTCTTCGGATCCTAGTGCAGTTCTTTCAACAAGTTTAAGACTATTTTTCCAATGCTTCTCCTGTCAGACATTGTTCTTTACCTCTTTCTTGATTTTCACTAATTATTTTTAGGTTCTCATAAGCGTCAATGAACTTGACAAAGTCTTCACGAAGGTTGTTATTGTGTATGTATCTCAAATTTAGGGAAAGCTGTTACACGTGGGATACGTCGGTCGGTTCGTCAAATATGACAGACAGAGTAATAATTTTCACTTTGAACCTGATTCATTATCTGTTCAATTATTTCTTCACCACAATATGTTATTAATTGATTTTGACTAGTGCTACTAATGTATGTTGCGGCCGTGAGCGGCCGTGGGTAACGGCATAAACGCTGGCCTCATACGCCAGTAGACGTGGGTTCGATCCCTGCCAAAGACAAACCATTTTCATTTCCAATAATGACACGAGCCGTCTCACTGTGCCTCGGAGAGTACGTTAAGCCGTCGGTCCCCCTGGGCTAGTGTACATCGACACTAGTTACTTGAAACAGGGTTAAAGATGTAATTGGCGCTGGAACTATCCGAAAGGATTTCCCCGGCAAAAATGCCATGCGATATTATTATTATTATAATGTATGATGCTCAGGAAGATGCTGTTGATATGTGTTATTTAAGAGTCTTATCTTCTGATGCGATTTTAAGGCTAAACAATTCCCCTCATTGCTAGGTCCAGCATCTTCGTCAAGAAGCAGAAGGCCATCATCACGATGATCTCTAGAGGAATATTTTGTCGACCTAAGATAAGAACACTATAGACCCTACTATTGGTCGTAGTCTTTCTTTATTTTTTTTTGTATCTGTTTAGACCTCTGAGAGTCTATCTGGTTAATGACTGGCTTTTGAGGGTTGTCATAACTTTGTATCCAGCTCAACCTGAACGCACTCCTTGTGGTATGATGTTTTTTCATGGGTTTATATGGCTCCGTCTTTGCTCATGAGTTTGGCGAAAGATGTTAAAGGTTTCATGAAAAGGCTTTGGGCTGTAATTTCGTTATTGTGACCATATTTTTCATTAGAAAAATAAAACACAATACTTGTAAAACAATTATTTTTGACTGTGCGAAAATACCAACCAACTCCTTTGTTCTGAGTGCTAGTGACCCAAGTAACACTTCATTTGTTTTTATTCTTTGTGTGTATAGAATATGGAAATTTATATGATTTTGATGGCTGTCAAGGTCGTTATAACAATTGGCACTTTTATATAAAATTACTATAAAACTGGCACTATAAAATTATCAACATTTTGATTTATACAAAACCCAAGTCATGCTTGAAGCTTCCCTTACTTCCTTTTTTCAATTCTAGTCCAGAAAACATATTTATCCCCTGTTTTGTACATATATATGTGTTTGAAATTAAAAACATTTGAACTGCAAATATTTAAATTTATATTTTTTTAAATTATCGGAGGGGGCCATGGCCCCCATGGCCCCCTCCCTGGATCCGCCCTTGCTCCCCAGAGTCTATTAATGGGGACCGTGTCATATGCCTTCGTTAGATCTACCATGAGTAAATGCAACTCTTGGCCTCTTGACAGCCTTTTTTCTATTACTTGAGTTATAAAGAAAATGTCTATTGTGGATCTACCTGCGCTAATGCCGCTTTGTTCCTCTGATTCGTATGGATGGTACTCTTCACATATTAGATCTTTTAGAATTCTTCCGTACAATCGACTTAGTGTACTAGTTACGGTAATATCTCTGTAGTTATTTGGATCTTGTTCACAGTGTAACCCAAAAAAAGAAATTCTATTAAGAATCGAACAAGCGAGGAAAATACTCATGGACATGAGAACATTTTTTACAACATCAGACCTTAGTCTGGAGCTCAGAACTGTGTATCATTACTGTGTTAACTGCCAACTTTAAAGGGACTTGATAAAGCATTGTAAGAAAAAGAATCGAAGATGCAATACTAAATATATCACGATATCTTGGTTATTCGAATCTCTAATAAATAACTTTAACTAATTCTACTAATCTAAAAGTATTTTAATCTTATAAATTATTTATGACGGTTTTTTCGAATCTACATTCAACATCTAATTTCCAAAATTGAGCTTGGGATTGGCAGCATCTTTATTCCTTTCATCCAAAAACTATTTCATCTGAAACCATCCTGTAATAATGTAATATCTCCTAAAACTACGTGTCACTTCTAACTTTGAAATATGACCTCGTCTTTGAAAATATATCACATTTTAAGGAGTATTTTATTATACTCGTAATGACATTATTATATGCAGATGATCCCGCTGTGCACAGTAAGCGAAAAATTATGAAAAATTGTGATCTAAAATTTTTACAACGAATTTTTATTGTTTTATCAGCCATTACCTTTTTAACTTACCAATAAAAATTCTTTTATCTGATAATCAACGGAAAAAGGAATTTAAATTTATTTTTAGATTTCTGCTGATCCGGAAATGGAACAGTTCTCAAAAATTTGCTTAAAATTTAATATTCTTTTGAAATGACACTTTTTATCAATATTGATTAAATTTATGTATTTTATTCGTAATTAACCACACTGTGAACCACACAAGATGAGTTAGAACATACAACGGAAACACCAATTACGTAAACATAGAACGAGGAGTGCGTCAAATGTGCATTCTGTCCTCTCTATTATTCGATGTCTATGCCGAACATATAACATCAATAACAATGTAACATATACCAATGATACCGTTAGTATTAGCGGAAACAGAAGACCAACTAAAAATATTGATGAACATATTATCAGAAGAAAGTCAAAGGCTGGGCTTGGACATTAATTTTTCCAAAACCATAATCAGGTATTCCACAAGAACCCCCATGAACCAATTACACTCAACACGCAAATAAATGGTGTCACCCTTCAGAGTTCTCAAAGCCTCATGGCAGAGAGCTAAATAGTCAGCTAGACCACTCCAAAGAAATGAGACGACGCATTGAAGTGGCAAGGTCAGGATTCATGAACATGCGTAAATTGATCTGTAACCCCATGCTATCAGTCAAAATAAGATTGAGAACACTAAAGTGGATAGAATAGAATAGAATAGAAATATGCTTTATTGTCACTGAAAATTATACAAATTTTATGGACAAAGCTTAATATAAAGTCAGAAAAATAAATAAATAATAACAATAACAATAACAAATATAATTTTCTGAAATTTGATAAATCGTCAATATAAAAAAATACAAAAATACAAAATATAAGTTAATAAAGTAAAGAAAAGAAAAAAAAAATCGATATATTACAATAATTAATAGAAATTGCAAAGTGAACATACAACAAAGTAAACTATAGACATACATAGGAACTAATAAGTTTAAGCTGCTGCATGTGACACCCAAATATAGATAAGTTTGGTTACTTGTACATTACTGTAATTTCTTAGTTATCATTAAGAAACTCTTCTACTGAATAATATGGTCTTTTAGATAGATGTGCTTTTGTCATTTTACGGAACTTGGGGAAAGATGTTGCAGATTTGAGTTGTAAAGGAAGATGGTTGTATAGTTTTTTTGCGGAATATAATATAGATTTCTTTACTAACTCAGAGGACGGGATCGGTAAATAGACATCAAAAGTTGAATTTCTGGTGGAGTAGTCATGAAGAGGCCTTGCTGGAAAGACATGCATGTGTTTACGAATTAAGCAAACAGTTTCTAAAATATATAAAGATGGAAGGGATAAAATTCCGTGATCTTTGAAGTAACTTCTGCAATGTGTTGTTCTTCTGAAGCCAAACAGATACCTTATTGCTCTTTTTTGTAATTTAAAAATAACATCTAATTGGACAGCTGTACTAGAACCCCAAAAAAGGAAGACCATATCGAAGATGAGACTCGAACAAGGAAAAATATGTTAGTTTAGAAGATGCTAAATTGAGTTCTTTCGAAACAGATTTTATAGCATAGCAGGCTGAGGCGAGTTTCTTACTTAACAAATCGATATGAAGGGACCATTTAAGGTTACTGTCTAAAAAAATACTAAGAAATTTTACGGAATCAACGGTGGCTGTTATTAACAAGTAGGGGTTGAAGAGCACTTTTATAAAAAAGACTACTAAACTTTTAGTAGAAAAACTAGACTTTTACTACTAAAAGAGAGTAAATTAGAGTCAGACCAGGTTTTTATCGTAAGTAAATCAGAAGTTATAGTTGCATGAAGAGATGCAATAGTTGAGTTGCTCCAAGTGATACTGGTATCATCAGCAAACAGAAAGGTTTTTCCATCGATTTTTAAATTAGTGATGTCATTTATAAAGATAAGGGGAACAGTATAGGACCCAATACTGAACCTTGTGGTACTCCAGATACAATGTTTTTGAGACTAGAGTCAGTATCATTTGCTCTAACTAGTTGTTTCCTATTATTCAAGTAAGATTGGAACCAATTCGAAGGAATACCTCAAATTCCATAGAAATTTAGTTTTTTAATCAAAATGTCGTGATTTACGCAATCAAAAGCTTTGGCATAGTCACAGAAAACAGTGGCAGTATAAAGATTATTGTTTAGTGCTTAGTAAACCTCATGAAGCACAGAAAACATGGCATCAGTGGTACATTTATTAGTTAAAAAGCCGAACTGATTTTGGGATAAGATGTTTTTATCAATGAGAAAGGGCATAAGTCGGGTTTTTATGAGTCTCTCAATAATTTTGGAGAGTATCGGTAGTAAGGCAATAGGTCTATACTTGCAAGCAATAGATTTTTCACCACCCTTATGAAGAGGAATAATAATGGCTATCTTTAGGCATTCTGGGAATTTGCCTCTTTCAAAGGAATCATTAATTAGTGAGACGAGGATTTCCAACATATTTTCTGTGAGATTTGAGAAGATTTTTATGGATAGTCCATCAGTACTACAGGATGATTTGCTTTTGATACTATTGATCGTTTGGATCAGTTCAGATTTATAGATTGGTCTTATAAAGAATGAATTCGAGAACACTCCTGAATTAGGGAGATAAGAAATGGGATCTTTTTGCGACAAAATAGTAAAAGTTATATTTTTACTCACATTAACGAAGTATTCGTTTAGATTTTCAGGGTCTGGAAGGGCAAATGTTTGAACTGCGTGAGTTATATTTCGAAGATCGTTTATTATGGACCAAGTTTCTTTTGCAACGCTTTTAGAGCTTCCCAGACGATTGGAGTTGTGTTATCCCAGACGATTGGATTTAGAGTGTTATGTGTGGTCTCTATTACTATATGGCTGTGAGACCTGGACATTAAAACAGTATGACGTCAACAAACTGAATTCATTCGAAATGTGGATGTACCGCCGAATGTTAAGAATAAGCTGGACCAGCAGAACTACGAATGAAGAAGTACTGAAAATAATGAACACACGTCCTTATCTGGTCAATACAATCAAAATTATAAAGACGTCATATCTAGGACACATAACGCGCCATAGGGAATTTGATCAGCTCCAGGTAATATTAGAAGGCAAAATCGAAGTTAATTCCTGGATCCGAAATATCAGAGATTTTACCCACACAACAGGGAATGACTTAATTCATCAAATCCAGAACACAGAGAAATTTGCCATATATTTTTCGCCAACCTCAATAGAGAAGGCAGTTGCGAGGAGGAGGACACTCTGTATAGAATAACTACACTTTTTGCAGATCAGCTATTTATTTTGTCACTATTTAGTTGTTGTTCTTTTATATTCCATTTACTTATAATTTTGTAGCAGTTATCAGATTTACTATGGTCAGCATATTACACATGATAAAGATATTATCTACTCCTTTGAATACCTTCTTGATACCAATACAAGGCGGTGTATTATGTATCAGAAAGGGCGAATGTATGCCCTTCATCTCTAAAATCTGTCTTTATTCACGCTGTGACCTGTTTCATGCGGTATTTCAGGCAGTTATTTATTGAAAACAGAGTCGTAGAGGGAAAGCAGGAATTCAATCAAAGTCTTCACTTAATTGAGGTGTATAACTATATATTTATACTTTAGTGTGTCCAAAACTACTTTCCTTGGTGGTGAGGTTGACCAAGAATAGTTTAACTGAATTGTAGGATTTTTTGTCATTGTCTGAAATTATACAAAATTTCAGAAAACAGTTCATAATATATATTAATATTATTATTTCCAAAATATCTCTATAAACCATCTCTCAATAATTCGAAAATGTCTGGAATAAAAGTTATTTATTTTAAGTAAAGTGAAGGAAGTTGAACTTACGATTAAAGAAAGAAAGCTACAGTATCTCGGACTTGTGATGAGGGGCGAGAAGTATGGCATCCTGCGACTCATAATGCAAGGAAAGATATATGGCAGCATCGGAAGAAGATGAATTTCATGGATGAAGAACCTGAGAGAATGGTTTGGATGCAGTTAAAAACAACAATTTAGAGCTACTGCCTCAAAAATTAAAATAGCTATGATAATTGCCAACCTTTGCAGCGGAGAGGGCACCTGAAAAAAAGAAGATGTTTACATAAGGAATCCGTTCTGGGTAGGGCAACGGTTATTTTATCGTATAACTTTTTTATATTTAACTTCTAAGCATTTTTTATACTGGATTCTAGTACTAAAAGGTACTCTTGCTTTAAGTCGGTAGGATACACCGTTTTCTAGAAAAATCGATTTGAAAATTTTTCGTTTGTTAAATTTGAAAAAAAAATTCAGATAAAATCTATTTAGAAAATTCAAAACCGGTACGTTTATTTATCTTCCAGAAATAAATCGATTTCCTTAGTTGCGAAATTCAAGTACCGGTCATAAGCGTCCGTTTTGGGTAGGTCAACGGTTAGTTTATCGCATAACTTTTTTGTCTTAAATTTTTAAGCATTTTTGACACTTGATGATTAAATTATGAGGTATTCGAATACTAAAAGTTACTCTTGATATCAGTTGGTAGAATACACCGTTCTTTTTGAAAATTTTTATCAATTTTTTTTTCAAATTCAGGAAACGAAAAATTTTAAAATCGATTTTTCTAGGAAACCGTGTGTCCTACCGACTTAAAATAAGAGTACCTTTTAGTACTAGAATACCTAATAATTTAATAATCCAGTATCAAAAATACTTAAAAGTTAGAGACAAAAAAGTTATGCGATAAAATAACCGTGGCCCCACCCAAAACGAACGCCTATGACTAGTACTAAAAATTCACAATGGATGGAATCGATTTATCTCTGCAACAAAAATATATGTACCAATTTTCGTTTTTCTAACTAGAAGCGTTCTGGAGGTATTTAAGAAAAACTAATTACAAGACGCCATCTTCAAAGAGCTCTAGCTCCCTTAAGTCAAGCGTCCACAGACCCGCATCGTACGCAACGGATTTTAGTTTGACAATAGATAATGCGATCCGTACGATGCGGATCAGTGGACGCGGTTACATAAGTTTCTGTACAAGGCAAACTAAAATCCGTTGCGTACGATGCGTCCGATGCGTACGATGCGGGTCTGTGGACGCTTGCCTTTAGGAAGCATTATCGGACAGGTGAATTTGGTTAAATTGTCTTAAAATTATCTGAGGAATCTCCTGTTTTCGTTTGTCGGAAGAGTTTCTGGACACCCTGTATTATTTGGTTTACTAACATTATTTGTTATAGTATGCCTCCAGTTATAAATAATATTTACATAATGCAATAAGCGTAAATAGATGATTTCTATTTGAATATATTAACATAATCAATTCTCAACTCAACACGTTAACACAGAGTTGTATTAAGAATTTCAGACTGTATTCTCAACACGTGCCATGTATTAGTACAATACGGGTGACAGATAATATATTGCCTAGCAGTGAAGTCCTTAGGATCGAAACGTAATGTGTACAGAAAATTCATAATATTAATTATTAATAACAATTTTTAAAGTACACAAATTGGTATTTTTCATGAAATGCCTTTTTCTATCTAAAAGCACTGAAATCGGCCGTACCTCCGAAAAAAAAAGAACAAGACGGATCTTAATAATTCTTTTTGCAAAATATAAAGGAAAAGATTCCTCTCATTGGCTGTATACCAGAATAAAAAACTTACTAAGGAAGTAAAACTTCACTTGTAGGTAAATGGTATATAAATTTATTAAAATTTTTATCTAAAATGATCCAAATTGGATTGAAGTGGGTACATCTATAGTACAAAAATCACACAAACGTTTTCGGACCAATTAGTCCATCATCAGGTAGAAAACTTTAGATCCAAAGTAGTTGGAACTAGCTACATATTTAGGTCAAAAGACCTTAAAATTACAATAATTAGGCCATTTCGGCTACACAGGGGTGTCCAACTTGCAATGCCTCAAGGGCCAAAACTAAAACCTTTGATGTTGTCGCGGGCCATATAATAATTTTGTTACAAGTAATAACAAAATAAAGTGAGGTATAAAAATAATTAAAACAAAAAAGAGTATTATTTCTTTTATTGCTCAACAACTACATTTTTTTATAAACGGAAAATTTATTGATAACACTTTTCAATAATCAAGACAAACATTGCAAAAGCAACGAAAAATATGTATCCAATTAGTGTGAGGACTGTGGTCGATCGGCTTCATCCACCAATGAAGAAATGTCCACCTCCAGTTCAGTTGTAGACAGTCTCATAAGATGACGTAAGAAAGAATCGGTAAGGTTGCTTCTGTTTTTGTTTTTTTATGTATTTCATGGAGGAAAAGGCACTTTCACATGTATATGTGTTTCCGAACATTGACGTCATTTTCAGTCCAAAATCTCGCAGGTTTGGGAATTTCTCTTTTGACAGTAATTTGAAAAATTCAGCAACTCAAGCTGTAAGTTGGGTGGTTGATCATCAATGGTTGCTCCAAGAGGGTTATTATAAAGTAGTACACTGCTTTTGAGACTTTCAATTTCTTCAAATCTTGTATTGAATTCATCAATAACTTGTTCAATTTGTGAAATACAGGATGAAAACTCAATATTTTCCTCACCGTTGAATTCTTCTGCTATTTGCAGACAGCTAGGGAAGTGTGTCAGGTTGTTCTTTTCCAAAGCACGTTTAAACACGTTCAGCTCATTCCGGAATCCGTTTATCATTCCGATCAAATCTGAAACCGTCTGGTTTCTTCCTTGAAGACTCAAGTTTAACATGTTAAGATGATTAGTCAGATTTGTTATAAAAGCTAACTGTCTTAAGAATTCTGGATCCTTAAACTTCTCTTCCAGTTCAGTTGTGTCAGATGAAACGTATTTGTTGAGGAATGCAGGAATTTCCTTTCTTATGGCAAAAAATCGTTCCATGCACTTTCCTGCACTCAGCCACCTTACATGGTTGTACATTAGCAAGTCTCCATACTCAGCCTCTGTTTCCACTAAAAACTGCTTAAGTTGCCTGTGTAAAAGAGAGAACGACATTCATGCACACTAAGCACTGCAACTTTCCATTATTGTTATCAATCAAATAATCACTCTCCCAACTTTCTTTGTAAATTCTGTTCTCACTATCAATTTTCCGTTTTACTGGTTTTACACTCATTATTATATAAGAGGAATCAAGACAAAGAATTAATCAAGTTCACTGTTCACTAACAACGTAATAGATTAGCCGACTAGCCTACGTCTCAGTAGCACACTGGCACGATGGCGGCTGGCGACGGATGGTAAGCAGTGGGAGGTGTGGCCTGCGTGAACTGTGATGCGCAGTAATCAGTGCAGTTCTCATAGTGGTAGAGGACGATTGTGTTCGTTACACGTCCGCGAAGCGGCACGCGGTACAGTACTTGTGATGTAAAAACACTGCTAAACCATAAAATATAAATTAAAAAATCTTTTTTCACAGTGGCAGCATTTAAAGAAAATATATGCTTTTCGAAAATCTTACGTGGGCCACAACAAATAGCCTCGCGGGCCGGATCCGGCCCGCGGGCCGCCAGTTGGACAACCCTGGGCTACAACAATGTCGACAATAAGTCGATATTTAAGGAATTTAGAAATGTAGTAGTACTACAATGTGGTCTTGATCTTGGCTTCAAACTGACAGACTCAGTTCAGACTCATCAGTTTGTCAGTTTGAAGCCAAGATGAAGACCACATTGTAGTACCACTACATTTCTAAATTCTTTAAACATCGACTTATTGTCGACATTGTTGTAGCCGAAATGGTCTAATTATTGTAATTTTAAGGTCTTTTGACCTAAATATGTAGCTAGTTCCAACTACTTTGGATCTAAAAATTTCTACCTGATGATGGACTGATTGGTCCGAAAACGTTTGTGTGATTTTTGTACTATAGATGTACCCACTTCAAAGCAATTTGGATCATTTTAGATAAACATTTTAATAAATTTATATACCATTTACCTACAAGTTTTACTTCCTTAGTAAGGAATTCTTTCTGCATTCGATTCGTGAATGCGCCAGTAAACTTTGTGACCCGGAGCCATGATATAATATTGAAAAACTGCATACAAAAAATGCATTCTTAAAGTGCATCTCAAACAGACAATAAAAAAAATTCAGAACTCGTCAATTATCGGCGGAAATGAGTTCAATTTAGTTACTCGGGGATTTTTGGAGTCGATGAAAACGAATATGACGTCAAAACTGATCTTCGGAGTACCTGGTGCTCAGTGTACCTACTGTTTACCTCGTCTTGTGGAGTTTTTGGCAAATTCATTAAAAATTAGTCAAAGATCATGGCTTGGTGATTTTTGGGGCCGCTAACGACGAATATGACATCGGAAATGATTTCCGGAGTAGCTGGTACCCAGGAAACCTACTGTTTACCTCGTCTGGTGGAGTTTTCGGCAAAAAATGTATTAAAAAATTAGTCAAAAATAATTACTCGGCGGTTTTTGCGGTCGCTAACGACGAATATAACATCGTAACCGATCTCCGGAATACCTGGTACCCAGGGTACCTACTTCTTATGGAGTTTTCGGTAAATTCATTAAAAAATTTGCCAAAAATCATTACACGGGGGGTTTTTGGGTCGCTGACGATGAATATGACATCGGAAGTGATCTCCGGAGTACCTGGTGCCCAGGGTACCTACTTTTTATTTCGTGACTAATGATTTTTAACTAATTTTTTAATAAATTTGCCAAATATTCCAGAAAACGAGGTAAACAGTAGGTACCCTGGGTACCAGGTTATCCGTAGATTACTTCCCGTCCGTAGATCATTTTCACTGTCATATTCGTCGTCAGCGACCCAAAAACCCCCGAGTAATGATTTTTGGCTAATTGTTTAATGAATTTGCCGAAAACTCTATAAGAAGTAGGTACCCTGAGCACCAGGTATTCCAAAGATCGCGTCCATGCCATGTTCGTCGTTAGCAACCACAAAAACCTCCAAGTAATTATTTTTGACTATGTTTTTAATAATTTTTTTGCTGAAAACTCCACAAGACGATGTAAACAGTAGGTACCCTGGGCACCAGGTACTCTGTAAATCACTTCCCGTGTCATATTCGTCGTTAGCGGCTTCAAAAACCCCCAAGTAATGATTTTTGATTAATTTTTAATGAATTTGCCGAAAACTCCACAAGACGAGGAAAACAGTAGGTACCCTGGGCACTAGGTACTCCGGAGATCACTTTTGACGTCATATTCGTTTTCAGTGATCCCAAAATCCCCCCAGTAATAAAATTGAACTCATTTCCGTCGATAATTGACGAGTTCTGAATTTTTTTTATATTTTTTTTATTGTCTGTTTGAGATGCACTTTAAGAATGCAATTTTTCAATATTATATCATCGCTCTGGGTCACAAAGTTTACTGGCGCATTCACGAATCGATTGCAAAATGAATTATTAAGATCCGCCTTGTCCTTTTTTTTTTCGGAGGTAAAAAATATATTTTTCTACAAACGTGTTAAAAATGCAAATTTTAGCACTCCATAGGAGCGTTAAAAATGCTACCTATTTTAAAGCACTAGTGCTTTAAAATTTTTAAGGCAGTGCAGTTAAAAGTGAATTGCAAATTGTGAAACGTCAAAATATTTATATTTTATTTATTAACATTAATATTAATAGTGCAACTTGCGCAATTTGAAAAAGGTGGTTTAGAAGTTTTTTTAAAATTTAATTTAAACTGTATTATTGCATTTTTAACACGTTTGTAGAAAAAAGAAGTTTATGTAACGGCATAATATTTTCACTAAGAATTTTTAGACATTCCCCTCGAGTGTAGACAACCAGTTCTACCTTTTACGGGTCATAGGTTTCATGGTTTCGGCAATTAACAAAAATATTGTATTTTATAAATTTATAACGTTTGTAGAAAAAATATTGTATGATATACGTGTTAAAATAGTATATTGTGCAACAAGTGCAGAAAGGTAGTAATTTCTCACGAGTTTGAAAAGTTGCGGTACGAGCGCAAGCGAGTGCCGCAATTCAAACGAGTGAGAAATTACCTTTCTGCACGTGTTTCACACTATACTTTTTCTACAAGCACAGTTTTTCCTAAAAATAAAAATCACAATTTCCAAACGACGATTAATTATAATAGGTACTTATGTGATAAATTTTAAACTGTATTTAATTAATACCTACTAATCAATTTAAATTCCTTATACCTAAATAAATTGCACAGAAATCAGTTAAAAAATTAATGCACTGCCTTAATTTGTTTAAATTTAAACAATTATTACACATTATTGACATTATATTTATGCAGTCACGGATTTACACAAAACCTACTTCATTCGACGTCTCTTGCACAGGTTGCTAAATCCTTATTGGTTATTTGATAATTATAAAATGTTTAATAAGAATAAAATTGTAAAATAAAACAGTTGTAATATCCATAATTTAGTTTCTATGCTATAGTTAAATATAATAATTGTCTTATAGGTTATATATTTGTCTAAACTTTAACCACGGATGTAAACAGAATATAACGTTACTCAGAATGCGGTAGTCCACGGATGTAAACAGAATATAACGTTACTCAGAATGAGGTAGTCAACTGTGCAGAAAAGAACTTTGCGGCACAGAAACGTTACTTTGCGGCACAGAAACGTCACTTTTCTGCACACTAATGTCAAATATCTTATACTGTGAGAAAATATCAAGTTTGCTAACATAAAACCGTGCAGAAAAGTGCACTTTGAATAGTGGTTGTAGAAAAAGTAACTTTTTAAGGCACTCATGTGATATGCAGAATTCGCTTCGCTCATTTTGCAAACTTTCACAGGCGTGCCTTAAAATTGCACTTTTAACACTTATATCATAAATAAATATTTTCTACAATCGTGTTAAAAACGCAATTTTTAGCACTCCATACGAGCGTTAAAAATGTTACTTTAAGGCACTAGTGCTTTAAAAATTTTATGGCACTGCAGTTCGTATTGACCGTATAGGCAATTTTGATGTAATGTCAAAAAAATATAAAAATGGAATGTCAGTCAAGTTCAAGTAAAAATTTTTGTAAATATTATCCTGTAATTACGTTTGTGGAGAAAATATTGTATGATATGCGTGTTAAAAAGTACATTTTTAAGGCACTCATGTGAATTCAAACTTTCACATGCGTGCCTTAAACGTTCTTTTAACACTTATATCATAAATAACTATTAAAGTCGGTGATATTTTGTAAACTTTGATATTTTATAAAAATATATAAGTATATTTTACCTTTTATCATCAGCGGAATTTATACTTATTTCCTTAAATTTCCCGCTATGTTTATTACCGCTCTTTGAGGAGCAAAGGTAAATCCTTACTGAGAAAATAAAATTGTCTATGAAATTGATTATTGATGAGCTCAGGTAAACATAGTCTCTAACGACTCTGCTTTGAACAAGCGACGCTTGAATAAGCACATACTTAATTTCACGAATTGAAAGTTACAAAACTTCTCGTGAAGCATTTCTATTAATTTATACAGGTTTTTGCTCTGATTGTAAATTTTTACCAAAAAAAAAGCAGTTAACATATTTTACTTGAGTTACGAAAAGTTTGAGTTCATGTATTGATAATTGTGATGCGACCGATATTATGGTGGTATTTACATTGCTGTCAGATCTTCTGTTTTTTCTGTAAATCTAATGAACTTTCATATTTTAAATGTTCTCTATATATTTTTTATCTTGTGAATCCTTAACAAATACTGATAATTTTTCGTGTAATCCAAATCTCTTTTATTAAGCGATTTATTGATGACCTATTATTAGCCTTACCTCATGACAAGATACAGGCCACTTTGTCATTTTTTACTGGGTTTGATCCTCATTTATAGTTCACTTCGAACTTTTGAGGACCCCACGAATAATAGTATCCCTTTCTTAGACATTCGTGTCTTGAGAATGGAAGATAATACTCTAACTACAAGTTGGTATAGTTATTAGACGAATGGCCTCTAAAAGGTTTCTCAACTATCATTCTTATCATTATTTAAATATAAATTTAATCTCATTAAAGCTTTAAGCTGCAGGCTGAATAAGTTGACAGATCCGATTAATCGAAGGGAATCCCTTCTGTTGCTCAGAGACATATTTATTGCGAATTCCTACCCATCTTCCCTCATTAGCATATACCTCTTTTCTAAGAGTTATGGTTCTTCCTTAAATGACATACCCAATGGTGAACGACACAATATCTAATAATACTACCAATAACACAGTTCTACTCACTTGGGACCCCATCTACCCATTACTTCTTTTTGCCATATTTTCCTCAGGTTACTAAAAAACTTATTAAACTTTTTAAACACAATAATATTCCTGTAAAAATTGCTGGTAAAATTGCCAAGGCGGTCAAAAATTTGTTTTCTAAAACCCTTTTCCCTTCGAAACAAGTTAATGTCGTCTGTCACATACCTTGCGCTGAATGTGACTCATGCTATATAGGCCAAACTAGAAGGTCCCTAAGGGGGCGCCTCACCTCCCATCGGAGTGATATCAACCTATCTAAGCGTACGTGTGCCCTTGCTCAGCATGCTATCAATATAAAACATAAGGTGGAATTTAACGAAGTAGGATACTCTCTCTCACTATTAAAATTGAAATATGGTTGAAATTTCAAAAGTTAAAAAATGTGGTTGATTACTTACTCGAATACTTGCTAAATAGCGCCAGAACCAAACAATGGTTGAATTTATAATTCAATCTACATTATGTCATAGTAATATTGAACAGGCTAAACGCCGATGTTAAAAGATGTAACCTCCGGGAACATGGTGAAACCCTACCAGGAAACTTAAACAACCATCTTAGGCCAACGTTGACTACCAAGTGTCAAAAGTTTGTAAGGAAATGTTTGGAGTGACATTGACAGTAGAGAAAAAAGTAGTCGATTTTCAAAGGTTTTAACAAAAGGTCATGATCCAAAACATTGATAATATGATAAAGATTTTAATATCTGAAAATGTCAAACATTTAAATATATTGTTTTTTGAAAAGAAAATTGTGTTTTACAAAATTTTTGAATATAAAATTATTTTAATTTGACTGTATACGCTGTGAGCTCGTAGGTAGAGGGGATAATGAAAAATTCGCGAGCGCCAGTAGTGACAAGTTTGTAAACCTTTACTGGAAATTTGCTTTTTGACGTTCTGCATTAAGAGTTGCATATTATATCTTTTAAATGTCTCACGAAAGTTGTTGTATTAAAGAGTGTCGAAACACTGGTTACAATAGTAACTGTGTATTCTACAACTTTCCTGTCGCTAAGCATAAGGTGAGTTAACGACAAAAATGGATTGATGCAAATAGAAAAAAGTAAGTAAACACAATTTTAATTTTAAAATGGAAGAAAAGGAGCTAAGGGATCAGTTAGCACACTCTCGAATTTTGACGGTTTTAATTTTACAATCCACTCCTGAAACAAAATTTGAATGCGTGAAAATAACGACCAATCACAGCAAACGTAGGATGCCGTTCACTGTCATTCATAAGTTAATATTTAAGAAGTATTATACTATAATTTTAATAAGTTATTATACTTTTTTGTAGAATAAATTTTTTCTAATATTAGTTGTCTACATAAACGTCAAAACGATAAGCAAAATCTATGAATAATAAATTCTGTACTTACTGCTATTAATTATCGATTACAATCCAATTACTTCTTTACGTTGTAAATATTAGACGATAAGAATTAAATAATAAGTTTGAAACAACTATTACTTGCTTTTCTACTGTCCTCTTTAAAATTCCGGCCGAAATAGGAACACTAGTCAACCGTTAGATGGCGATAGCAGCCATACCAGCGAAACTCACAGAGAATAGGCAACACTTTTTTCTTTCCAGAAAATTTCCGGTAAAAGTTATACTAGTAATCCTGTAGGTAGGTGGCGATACCAGCGAAGCTCGGAGCGGAATTTTAAAATTAAACTGATCAAATTGATTAAAAAGGAAGTATGAGCTGCTATTAATAATGATAAACAAAAAGATAAAAACAGATGATGGTGAGAGAGGAGAAAGAATAAATTTTAAATTGGAATATTATTATACAAACAAATTAACAGGTTGGCAAAATTATTTATATCTATTATGTATTGCTGGTTGTATATGTAAAAGGGAAATTATTTTTATTTAAATGTAAATGAAGATTGTTAAAATAATGGATTGGAGTTAGGATGCAGTCAATTTAATAGTATGAAATATATAAATTAAAAGGATGGTAATTATTATGAGATATTTTTAAAAAATTTGAGAGAATTCTTGTGACAAAGTGGGGGTATGGGAAATTGAAGATAAAGAAATATATGATTATAGCTGAGTTCAGTTGATACAAAAATAAAATTAAAATGAAATTAATATTGAAAAAATGTACTGAATAAAATAAAATTAGTAAAACCAAATTAAGAGAACGAATATTGATATAATTTAATTGTAATAATAACGGGTTTGAATGTGAGAACGGAAATTAAGTGATGGAATATTAATTGGAGAGGTAAAATATATTTGGAAACAGTCAAAGACAAAAAGTAAAGGACTGTGGTGTAAGGTCGAAGGACAAGTGTAATAAGGGAAAGAGAGGGATTGAGAAAAGAGGGGGTGTGAAAGTTAAACTGAATGAAGTAATGAAATGAGAGAGAAGTGAGAAGATAGTAGGGTGAATTAATTGGGTTTAGGTTAATAGGGGTTCATGTAGTTAGTAATGATTAATGTGTGTAAAGGAGTTTGGAAACAGTGAGGGAAAGAGGAAAATACTTGAAAAGGGAGGTGACTAAGTTAAAGAAGAGAGAGAATAGGACAGAAGAAGAGAAAGTTGTAAGTAATAGGAATTATGAGAATAATTGACGGTTAATGGGTGAATTTTTTCTCTACTGTCAATGTCACTCCAAACAGTTCCTTACAAACTTTTGACACTTGGTAGTCAACGTTGGCCTAAGATGGTTGTTTAAGTTTCCTGGTAAGGGTTTCACCATGTTCCCAGAGGTTATATCTTTTAACCCTCGTAAGGCGGTGCTTAGATTTTTACGTAAACAACGGTGCGGTGTGCATTTGCATCCCATCCGTATATCCCGTTTTTTATATGTGAACGTCTGGGAGATTGATTTGAGAGATAATTTAGGACTTGTTTATTATACTATGAAACATAATTTTGCAAAAAAAGTACTCATTTCTTCTTAAAAAAAAATTATTATCGTTGCAAGACAAAAAGGAAATTTTTCACAGAGTGAGCAACACAAAGTTTTTACACAAAATACAGTTATGCCGGGACTTTCGGTCTTTTTTCTCTGACATAAGTAATACCGACCTTGTACCGTAGGTTAGTTAGTTCCAGGTGAAACATCAGAAACGTCCAATTCAGGATATGAAATTTTCATCATTTGCACCAGTCATTTTTTCCAACAAAGCACGAAACGCAAAGTGTTTTAAATGCTGTAATGGGTGGAATGCGTTTAGAATTGAATTTAATGCGAATAAAAAATGGACAAAAATCAAAAAAAATATTAAAAAAGATAGGTGAGAAAAACGAGGTCTGGGGTGCGGCTGCACCCCGCACCGCTTTACGAGGGTTAACATCGGCGGTTAGCCTGTTCAATATTACTATGACATAATGTAGATTGAATTATAAATTCAACCATTGTTTGGTTCTGGGGCTATTTAGCAAGTATTCGAGTAAGTAATCATAACCACATTTTTTAACTTTCAAAATTTCAACAATCTTTCAATTTTAATAGTGGGATTACTTATTATATTTTAGATTCACTGATGATGGACTGATAGGTCCGAACACGTTCTGAATTGGACACATTTTATTTAATCCATTGGGATTTTTAAAATTTTTAATAAATATACCAATTACATAGAGGTGGTTTTTACTTCATGTTAGAGTTTTTTAACTACCTATATGGTATACAGCCAACCTAGGGAACTTCCCTTTTTAGTTTAGGATACTCTGTAACGAACGCAATCTTTCGAAAAGGCAATTTTTAGAAATGTGCTATATATTTTATCATTCTACACAAATTTATCATGCATTAATATTACAGAATTAGGCATAATCAGTCTCTACTTAAATATTTGTCTGCTTTTGTCTTTTTACACCTTTTTCACTTTGAAATAAAAACATTTTTATATAAATTAACAGATTTAGCCGTACGGCCCACACTTCCGCTAAGGGGAAACTTGACTCATCCCAGATACCTACAGTATCAAAAGGAACTCTGGTGGAACTCTTTACGTGTTATCGAGCCCTAGGTGACTTGGTATGCAGGTGTATCTCCCAAAAATTTTCGTACACATCTGGCCGTTGCGAGTAGTACAGCTTTCTGCATGGTCTTGTAAAGATGTTCATTTAGCCCCAGCCTTTTTTACATTAATATTATTATTAATGTTAATAAATATTTTAAAATAAATAATTTATTTCGTTTAATTCCTATTAACGATTATTCGTATTATCTTAGATAAACACGGTCTCTAACGCTTTGAACAAGCGCCGCTTGAATAAGCATATACTTAATTTTACGATCTGAAACTTACCAAACTTCTCTACTATTTATACAGGTTTTTGCTCTGATTGTAAATTTTTACCAAAAAAACAGTAAACATGTTTTACTTGAGTTGGGAAAAGTTTGAGTTAATGCGTTATGAAAATACGCGGTAAAATGTCAATATCATCCGAATGATGGCATGAATATTAATGTCTGTATGAATACTAAACCTTGAATGAACAATGCCAATATTTTAATATTAATTCGTTTCATCGTATATTTTTATGCAGCCTTCGTTACAATGATGTTTCCAAATATTTTATGTCTGTTCATTAATTCTTGTTAAAAAATATTATTCTTGTCGTCTTAAGGACGTATGCACAAAATGTCAGGCCAATGCTTTTTAAATGCATTTGTTTTTTTCGAATTCTGATAAAACTAATAAATATTTTTGAAAAATTTAAACGAAGAATGGCAGATTACATTATTACAGAGGTCGAAAGTCTCTAAAAACTGCTATAATGTTTATTCTAATAAGTTACAGGGGTGAAAAAGGAGAGAAAATTTAGTGTGATTTTTAATTTCAAATAGGTACTTTATTCAAGATAAACTTTTTGTTCATTCTAAGGGACTTTCGGCCCTCGGTAATAATGTAATCTTTCATTCTGCGTTTAAATTTCTCAAAAATATTTACTAGTTTTCTTAGTATTCGAAAAAAATGAATGTATTTAAAACGCATTGGCTCTAAATTTTTCGCCTACGTTCTAAAAGTTTCTTAATCTACATTTTGTCATCATTACATATCTCATAACTGCTCTTACTTATGTGAAATATTATTTTTATGGGATTAAGTCACAATTGATTGAAATGAAAATTACATTTTTAATTAGTGTTTCCCTTATTGAAAATTAATTTCCCCTTCGGAAATCGTCTTCAAAAAAGAATATTTTAAAAATTCTGAAAAATATCTAACCCACAAGTTGTTGTAAGCAGGTTATGTTTTTCAAAATTGATTATTGACTTAATTGGTCTCAATCTTGTAGGCGACAGCATGCTTATCCTGACACTTAGTAGTCTTGCAGATCACATAGAAATTATTTCATTCGCAGGGTATTTTATAAATGCAGTTCTTTAATCTCTGTTTTTGGTTGTCGGGTTTGGATTTGAGCAGATGTTGTTGTAATGTTGTACTTGTTTATATCTGTAAGACCTTTACATATATGCTATTCTTGTCATATTTTAATCCCCTATTGTAAATATTTCTGGATTGCTTGTGGTGTTTTGTTGTTTCTTGTCTTAAATCTGGTGGAATTCCTTGTTTACAAATGACAACGGGTAGTCATTTTTAGTCGAAACCTTTGTTAGCAGGTTTTTTTCTTCTTGAAATGGATTTTCATTAAATCAGGCGCTTTGGACTATGGTTGATATATTTTTGTGATTAGTATATTCGATACACAAATACTTAATTACGATATTGTTTATAAAGAATGGTATATAATAAATAACGTTCGATGTGTACCACGAATCTGGGACACAGGCGTTCTAGTGACAGTGAATTCCGCTGAGCAAGCGGTAAGCATATTATTATATCATACATACAAAGTTGACATAGAAATGAAGGTGAAAGTGTAAAGGAATATCGACTTAATAAATATACACACGCCGAATAACAAAAGAATAATATGAGTTAAATTGAGAGAAATTTCAGTTAAGTTTGGGGTTACTTACCGCTTGGAGTAAAATGTAATGATCGTCGTCAGCTGTGTCCTATCCATTGTATTTAACTACCAATAAATGGGTGAATAAATGTATTTCTACTGACCGACCCCATACCACAACAATATTTACCATATCTTCTCTACTGTTGTACATGTTTGTCTTCTGTCAAAAGTTGGTAATATCAAACTGACTAGCATATTGTTTTATATTTGTAATTAATTTCTGGTAGTTTTTACAAAAATTTCTGTGAGTTTTTGACGAAAGATGTTGTGTGCTAAAGGCTGTATAAAGAACTTTTACAGTCAGCTTCAAGGAGAACCCATGCTGCTGAAAATTGGTCTAATACGGGAGTGCAATTAGAACAAAAACATGCATTGTTTCGGAAAAATTCAAACAAGCTTATATTTTTCTAAACCCTTTTTTGTTAGTCTATATACATGTTAAAGTAAAAAGTTCTACTCGCAGATTTGGCCGCTAATTGTTTAAACAATAATAATTGTTTTGTATAAATAATTTTAAAAATATCGTTGAATTCGTCATTTTACTTTGATCAAATATGATTCTATTTAGTTTTTGGTTATGCTGAATCCGATAATGGCATTATAATCTAAAAATTCTTATACAGAAGCTCTCATACAGTATGTGTGCGTAGCTGGGTACCACATGGAAAAATTTTTTACTATCAATTTTACGAAAAAAAATTATTCTTCATAAAATGCTCTACCTGGTCTAGAATCTAAGATACAACCATCAGATATCAAACATTTTAAGTTATATACGAGGTATGTAAATAATATGAATTTTTCTTAAGAGTTAAGTGCCTTTATTATTCACACTATTTTAACTAAAAGGATGTAATTGAACACTGAAACATATGTTTTAATTCCAAACAACTTTTCTTTATAACAATTTTCGATATTGTGAATTATAAAGGTACTTTACTCTTGAGTGAAATTCATATTTTTTGACATACCTCGTATAAAATTAATAAAATTTTATATTTGATGGTTTCATGTTAGATCATATACGATGCAGAGTATTTTATAAAGAATAACTTTTTTCGTAAGACTGATAATAAAAAAGTTATCAATAGGTTCCAAGTTACGCAGACATACTGTATAAGAACTAAAAAAAAATTTTGTTGAACATTTATTATTGTTGAAGCTTATTATTAAATGTATTTTAGATAAGTTTTACAGAAAAAAGTTTTGATCACTTTGTATAAACATTTTTTGGCTGGTAATATTCGGTTTTTGTATTACATTTTTGTTATCTTTCTTAATTTTCTTAAAAAGAAATAGTTTATTTCATTTCTAAAGTAAAATAATTTATTGCATTTTAAAGACTACATCCTAGTCTTAAAAAAACACCTACAAAACTATAATAGATCTGTTCAAATTTGAGCAATACCGCAATACCGCAAGTGGTGTTAATTCTGTAAAACTATAAAATTTTCAAAAATTACATTTTTTGAGACGTCGTATCATTTGAATTAAATTTTTGAGATTTTTTTGAATAAAACATCGTTTAGTAAGATGTTTAAAAGGTAAGTTGTGCAAAATTTAGAGTTTTATAAGAAAAATTGTATTAGTTACACATTTTCAAATCATTTTTAAACAAAATTCATGTAAGTCTCAATTTCAGCACACACCGTACTTATGCCCATATATTTTATTTCTTTTTATTATAACCATAAGATATTTTAATTATTCTTCTTTCACGTCCAATTTGTAAAATTTCATTTGATCGATTAGTTAAAGAATTACATTAAAATAACTCAACCGTGCACTTCGCCGTACGCCAGTTTACAGTGCACCAATGTTTGTGAGAAGGGTGACTTTAGCGTTAAAAATAAAAAATTATAGAAGCTACAGATTTATTTTTACAAAAATCTTTATAAAAGACTTTTTTTGTAAAATTTTCTGAACTTTGCAATTGTCAAGTCAGTTTTTTTCTAAAATTTATAGTTTCGGAGTTATTTAAAAAAACATCTAATTTTGCAGTTCATTTGTTTAATATAAAATGAAGCACCCACTTCTCGAGTAGAACTTTTTGATATGTTGTTTATTAAACACTTCTTAATGAAATTACAAAAAGTTCTATCTTGTTTGATTTTTTCCGAAGTTAAAATCTATATGCAGTCCCCTGTAAGTGATATATTTTCTTTGTGAATTTTAGGGTATAAAATTTTTTCGGGTAGATAACTCCGTATAGGTGTGGTGTATTGCTATGATGTTCTGATGCGATCTGTATTGTTTTTGCGATTTTATTCTTTCTTTAGGACTTTTATATATATTTGCAACTATTTTGCTGTTTGCAAGGTGTCTTTTTAAGTTATTGTATTTTTTATTGGTGATGTTTTCGAAAAGATTGTTAAGTTTGTTAATGTGTGTGGTCGTTCTCTGTTGTATATGCTATGTGGTATTCTAAAGCAAACATCAGCACCAACAGCATTATTCCACCATATTTTACGAGCATTTGCTATACCATCTTTCCCTGGAAATATTTCCAGTACACATTTTTGAGTTTCGCTAGAACCGTAATATGGGGTGAATTCGAACGGGGTTTTGGGATTTTTTGAATATTGTGACGGCGTTTGAGATTAAAATTTTACCAAAATCCAAATATATTATTATTAAACCTTTGCGTATATGTACAAAACAAAATCATCAATTAAAATAATAATATTCATAATAATTTTTATGATTAAATATTGTTCGAATTCGCCCCGGTGTGTGGGGTAAATTCGAACAAAGGTTTAAAATACACGGAAATGTGAATTTAGACCTCAGTTGGGCAAATTCGAACAAATTAAAGACAAAAAATAATATAAAAAATAAAAATGTATACCATTTTTATTCAGTTGCAATGCGAAGGCAAAACAATCTTACTTTTCAATTAGAATACGGAGTGCAGTCCAGTCCCTTGAATCGCGATTTTCGGCTCTTATTGGAGCCTTCATCGGAAGGAACGTAGGCACTGTTCTCCACAAAAAATAATGTTCCCTTGCTCAGAGTAAGAGAGTAAGAGAATAGCTGTAGGGGTGGGGGAGGAGGGTAATAGTTGTTGGGGGCAAAAAACACATTTTGAAATAAAACAGTTTATTTTAAAGTAAAAAATAAATTGCATACTTTTAGTTACCTAAGTAAAATTATTATAATTGTAAAAAAAGAGGAACAAAAAAAACTTATTATATTCTTTCGGTAAATTTTTAAATGCCCATCGGTTCCTTCTGAGGTCTTTTGGTGATTGTAATTTTATTATTATGTCACCTCGGTTTTCGAGGGACTCATATTTTACTCCTGGATAATAAAAATAAATGTCTAACTTTTCAGATTTTTTCTGTCTTAAAAAATTAATCAGAAAGAGTTCAGGCTCATTTTCAAAGACCTCCCTGATTTTGCCAATAAAGCGAACCTATCTTTTTTTAGGGCATTTAAGCTTTACCAAAACAAAGTCGTTAGAATTAAAATTATTGTCATTCACGTGTTCACAATTATACTCTGGATCAAGGTTGTCTTTCTCCATATCTTGCTGATCACTGTCAGGTTCTTCTTCACTGACACTTTGTTCCATTGAAGTTGAAGGCTGATTGAAGTCACGTGTAGGGATTCCTTTTCCTGGTGCAACATTAATTTTTTTTCCTCGATGAACAGTCTGTTGGTTTTCCAGTGTCCTTGATTCTTTGATAAAATTGACAAATGTTGTGGACCAACGTTGATCAATTGCCATACGAATTTCTTGCTCCGCTGACTGATCGTCGGTAAGTTTTGGAAGTTTATTCAAAACACTGCTTCTGTCACACGGAATTATTCCGCAGGTTCTGAACCCCGAAACAATATTTTAGAGTGTTGCTAAGGGAATATTGTTCCCGCCTATAAGCTTATAAGCTCGCCTATACGTCATTTTTCTTTATGTAATCGCTTTTAGCGCCTCTTCCAATGATGACTCTGTATAATTTCCATAATGCGTGGCACCTAGCCGCTTTTTGTACGTCCTTACCATGTTCGAATTCGCCCCACTGAAATGAAATTATATTCTATAAAAATCTTTGTAAATTACAGTGTTATTATTTTGCAATAGAACTTATAAAATGTCTTCAAGAGACACAAAAGAATGTATGTACAAAGTTTCAACCAAATTGAACCTGATAAACCGAAGTTGCAATTGTTTGTTTGCAGCACATGGCTAAATTGATAATATATCGCGTACGATAATAAAATTAACCAAAAGTTTACCTACCTGTGAAAAAGCGTTCTGTTACAACCGATGTACTCGATTGACTGTGTTCTTCAAGCATGTACTACAGGCACTCGGCTAAACTTGATAATATTCGTTTGTTTCAAATAAATATGGAATAAAGGCGGGGCGTTCGAATTTATACAACACGTTCGAATTCACCCCACATTATGGAACTTCTTCCACTTCGTTTTCTGCTATTTGCGGTCATTTGTTTGATGTTCTACCATCAAAGATAACTTAAGTCACCGAAAAATCACTAAAAAAACTTCATGATATTTTTCATGACTGACTTCTTCTTCTTCTTTAGCCCATTTCTATCCAACTTTGGTCATATGCCTTCCCCAAATCTTTTCATATCTGTCTGTCCTTGGCTGTGCTTTTCCAGTGAATTCCTGCAGCTTTTACAATATCGTCCTTTCATCGCATCTGAGGTCTTCCTCTTTCTCTTCTTCCTGTCCACGGCCTCCAGTTTTGAATTTTAGCATTCCATCTTTCATATTCCTGTCTCGAATTGTGGCCCGCAAATATCCACTTTAACCCTGTTATAAGTTACATTTTTTACTTTTGTTTCTTCTCTTATCTATTTATTTAGTTATTTCTATTTTGTTTATGTTGGCCTTTGTTAATGTCCATGTTTCTGAGCCATACGTCAGAACAGGAAGGATGCACTGGTCAAAATGGAGGATGAATGTAACATGGCTCGGATAAAGGATGCGCTAAAAAAACTTCATGTTATTTTTCATGGCTGACTAGAAACAGTAAAAAACTAGAAATATAACTGAATCCTCGAGGACATTACTATCGAAGCTAAGCATCTTCTTAATCATCATCGAAGTGATAATCATGGCAATCTTTATTTTATCTTCAGCAACACGGAAAAGCTGCACAGATGTTGTGTTGAACCAGGTTCTGAGGATCTTTAACCAGGATGTTCTTCTTCTTCCTGGACCTCGCTTTCCAAATATTTTTCCTTGCAGAATGGCTTGTAGGAAGGCATATCTGGATTCATTTCGCATAATGTGTCCAAAGTATTCCAACTTTCGAGATTTGATGGTGGTTAGTACTTCTCGGTTCTTCCCCATTCTTCTAAGGACCTCTCATTTGTGACCCGATCAGTCCATGGGATTTTAAGAATTCTCCGATATAGCCACATCTCAAATGCTTCCAATTTTCGGCACATATCCTCGTTCAAGGTCCATGATTCAACATCATAAAAAATAACAGAGAAAACGTAACATCTGAGCATTCTTACTTTTATACCAAAAGAAACGTTGTGGCTCTTGAAGAACGCCCCCATACGGTTGAAGATTGATCTAGCTTTTCCGATGCGCGCTCTTATTTCTTGGTTATTGGTCCATTCTTCATTTATTATGGTGCCGAGGTAGTTGTAGTGCCTCACTCTTTCTACAGGGGTTTGGTTGATATAGAGTTGACCTTCTGTTATTTTTCTCTTGCTGACGATCATAAGCTTTGTGAACGTAAGCTTTACGTTTATATTGAGTCCATATTGTTGACTGTAATAGGTGATTTTGTCCATGAGGACTTGTAGGTCTTCTAGGTTGTCCGAAAATACTATGGTGTCATCTGCATACCTGATATTATTTAGCCGGTACCCGTTTAGTAGAATACCTTTTTCAGTTTCGTGCAAAGCTTTGATAAATATTTTTTCAGAGTAAAGATTGAAAATTAGGGGGAACAAAATGCAGCCTTGCCTCACTCCACGCATGATTTTGACATATTCGGTGAGTTCACCGTCAACTCTGAGGTTTGCAGTCTGATTCCAGTAAAGGTTTCTAATTATTTTCAGATCTTGGTTGTTAATTCCTGCTTCTTTTAGTATTTTCATCCTCTTGGCGTGTTGTACTCGATCAAACGCCTTCTCGTAATCAACCAGACATGTATACGTCGCAATTTACGCCTCTGAATCTCTGGAATAAGACTTGTATTGAAAACAAAGCCTCTCTCGTACCAGCAGCATTTATGAACCCGAACTGGTTGGGCGAAATTTGACTTTCACATAGCTTGTAAATTCTCGTATGGATTACCTTTAGGAACAATTTTAGGAGATGACTCATCAGGCTTATCGTACGGTATTCTTCGCACTTTTTGGCTCTTGGTTTTTTTGGAAATGCAATAAACTCAGACTTCAGCCATTCTGTTAGTATTTGTCCAGAGTTGTATATGTTGTTGAATATCTTTGTGATTATTGCTATTGATTCGTTTTCCATCAGTTTGAGTAGTTCTGCTTGTATATTATCGGGACCTGCTGCTTTGCCATCCTTTAGCTGTGTTATGGCAGAATAAACTTCCTGCTGTAATATTCTTGGTCCATCATTTACCTCTTCTTCTAGCTCAAAGGTGTTATCTCTTTGGTCTTCAAATAGTTTTTCTAGATATTCTTTCCACGTCCTAATTTTACTCTGTTTATCTAAGATGATGTTTCCGTCAGAATCAGTTAGATTTCCTCTCTGTCTCCGTCTTAGTCCACCTGTGAGTTCTTTAACTTTCCTATGTACATTGTGACTATCGTACTTTGATTGTAGAATCTCAATTTCTTGGCATCACTCCATTGCTTCTTTTTCTTTCGCTTCTCTAATTTTCCTTCTTATTGATATATTGATTGTTTTGTATGTGTCGGGATCATATTTTGCATTTCCTCTTTCGTCCATTAGTTTCAGGGTCTCATCTCTCATCCATGATTTCTTCTTGGTTAATTTAGCTGCCTTTAAGTGTCTATCCTTTACATTTTGAACTATTTCGGTCATCTGTTTGATCATTTGTTATTCGTTCGATGCGTCTCTAATTGCAGTCACATGCTCGTTCAACGTGGCTTGGACCCTCATTTTGGTGTCAGGGTCTTTTAGCATACGTAGGTCGTATGATTGTGATTCCTTTTTCTGCACTACTTTGAGTTTGACGCGAAATACTCCCACCTAGCTAAGCATAATGAAATGAAATACTTTAACCTGTCATTTTTACACATAAGTATACATTTGAACTGCTTTATACTGTTATTGGAACCCTCTTTCTGCCACAAAATATTTGGAAGCTTGGCAAACTATATTTCAGCTTTATTTTTCAGATTGACTATTTTTATCCTGACCAAAAAAGAACTACATCGTATGAACCTATACGAAAAATGCATAAAATAATCTCGGAAAACCCAAGCAGCAACCACACCGTTAAGAATGAAAGGTAATGTAAGTTGGGATAAATAAATAAGCCCTCTCAAAATAAATTATCCCGGAAAATATTCTGTCATCTCCAGGGTAGGAAGGAAAGTTTAGGCCATTATACGAAAATGCGTTAGTCTGGATACGGGTGAATACGGTCCGAAAAACCCCATTGTAGGAAAGATTAGATTTATCAACAAAGGTAAAAAACATGCAAAATGTGGTTTTAAATAATGAGCAAATACAAAAAAATTAGGTCAAAATAAATACACAAATTTAATGTAACCGGTAAATCCAAATGTTTACATTTAATTATCCAATAGTTATTTAGTTTCACATATTTCCTGTGTAATGGTTTTTGGGGATTTGGGTTTATAAAATACCTCGACAAATATGGCCACCGGTCCAACAGGAACACTAACAGAACTGAAGTGCATAGATTTCGGCCCATTTTAATTAAATAAAATTTTTGACTTCTATATTTTTCTTAGAAACTATTACTCGGATATCAAAAAAAGGGATATACCTACTAAAAGATAATTTAATATGCTTTAACCCATTAACCGCCAAGCAAAGAAATACTGCAATAATATGTAATATATTTGATTAACTAGAGTAAAATAAACTTAAACATTCGTAAAAAAATTTTTTTACACTCTGATAATGGCAGGTGTCACAACAACAAAATGGTTCGTTTTCGAACCTTTGGCGGAAATAAGATATAAAAATTGAAATACACAATTTTATTTGTTGTGAAAAGTCTCAAAACATTTAGAGTGTAAATGGACCTGGAAGTTTTCATAAACAAAAATAATATGGTTAGAACATTGCCTACACCTTCTTCAGCTTCTTTGTCAAAAATGAAGTCGAACGGCCCTCTATCCTTTTTAGAAATTATTTTAGATATTGAAGTTTACACTTTCCAATCCTGTATCTTGCACTGTGCCAGTTGCATAAATTCGACGAATCGACATATTGTCTACTGTCTACAACACTACACATCCTCCCTTATGGAGCCCCCCCCTCCCCCGCCCTAGATTATAACAAAACTGAATACCAGAATACCCGTCTTTCTAAAGGTACGTATCCACTATGTTCGTAATATTGGACCACCGAGGCACTGCCGCACGGTCTTTGGCGCACTGTTGCACGGTCCGGGAGCGCCAACCATCCACTATGTTCACGAACCTCTTGCACTCCGCGCTCCCTGCAACTTCTCCAATCGATACGGTATGCGTTCCTCTACATATAAACCGACACCAATTGGAACGCCGAGACGGAGCGCGCACTGTTGCACGGTCCGGGAGTGCCTACCATTCACTATGTTTACAAACCTCTTGTGCTCCGCGCTCCCTGCAACTGCTCCCATCTACATGCATGCGCTCCTCTACATATAAACCGCCACCTATTGGACCGTTGAGGCGGAGCGCACACTGTTGCATCGTCCGAGAGCGCCAACCATCCACTATGTTCACGAACTTCTTGCGCTCCGCGCTCCCTGCAACTGCTCCAATCGATACGGTATGCGCTCCCTTACATATAAACCGCCCCAGATTGGAGCGCCGAGGCAGAGTGCGCAAAATTGCACAGCCCGGGAGCGCCAAACGTGTCCACTATGTGGAGCAGTTGCAGGAGCTCGGAGTGAAAGCATAGTGGATACGTGTTTTTACACATAATAAAGAAATATCCCAACAAATTACTGCCTGTGCATCACCTTGAACTTATTCCTGATCAGACAGGATTATATGTCGACTTCCGCCAATGGTTCGTTATCGAACCATTATTTTCAAACACGAGATTTGATGACTCAGAAATTATTTTTTTTTGTATTTTTATAACAATTGGTGTACAAATAGGTTAAAAAAATAATGTTTTAATTTATTTGACCACAAAAGTGTTATGCCGATAAAATTACTACAGTAAAAATAAAGTTGCGTCGAAGGATTGAAAATGTCGGACATTTAGAAAATATTTTTGTGATGAAAGCATGAGTTTGGAAATTAAACAAAATTAAATTTAGTTACACTTATATCTTCTGGTTGCTTAAAAAATACAAAAATTTAAAAAAAATAACGAATTGCCAAAAAAAATTCTACAAAAAAATGGTGCGTTTTCGCACCTTTGGCGCTAAATGGGTTAATATGAGTATCCACTTATGTTATTTCGACTGTTTATTTTTATCATTGTAAAATTAATGTATCAAGCAAATTAATTTTTTTTTCTACAACCGTGTTAAAAATGCAATTTTTAGCACTCCATACGAGCTTTAAAAATGCTACTTTAAGGCACTAGTGCTTTAATATTTTTATGGCACTGCAATTCGTATTGACCGTATAGAAAATGTTGATGTAATGTCAAAAAAATATAAAAATGGAATGTCAGTAAGTTCAAGTAAAAGTTTTTGTAGATATTGTCCCGTAATTACGTTTGTAGAAAAAATATTGTATGATATGTGTGTTAAAAAGTACATTTTTAAGGCACTCATGTGAATTGCAGAACTCGCTATCGATCATTCTGCAAACTTTCACATACGTGCCTTAAACGTGTAATTTTAACACTTATATCATAAATAACTATTATTGCTAACACAAAAAATGTATTTGATAATTAAAAATTTAACAATTATTGTTTTAATAATAAGCATGACCTCCTCATCCATTAATAACTTCTCACATAGATCTAATAACGAAATAGGGAAAGAAATAAAATGTAAAAGACAACTGTACCAACAATATTTAAGCTTGAAGAGGAATATATTAGAGATCTTTTAAAAAAGATATACCTAATAGTAGGGGAGCGAACTATGCTAAATGTGCAGTCACTCGAGCGCTTTGGGGACCTATTGGGTTGTGAAGAGTAGGTCCTAAAACCAAAAAAAGTTAAGTAAAGTTTTCCATTTTAGTGGGTACTTTCCATTTTTTTATTTAATTTTCCATTTCCAACAATCGTTTTTTCCGATTATAGCGCCATCTATCCATAATTTGAAAAAATATTTCGAATAAAAGAATTATTTTTACGTAAAGAATCCAAATCTGGAATAAAAATTTGGGGCTCCTATTTAAGATTATAAAGTAATCCCCCACCCCACCTCCGTGGGGGGTCGTGTTTGGTACCATTCGATAAATTTTTCAAAAATATTGATTAAGTGTGTTTTGCAGTTTTTCGATCTAATATTTATTTTGCGAAATATCGCGGGATTTGTATTTAAAATAATAATTTTACCCGCCACCCCTCTTCGTGGTAAGTTGTGTTTAGTATCATTCGATAGATTTTTAAAAAATATTGAGCACATATTTTTGAGTTTTTCGATCTGTCATTCATTTCGCGAAATATTCGCTTTTTTCCTGTGAAACTTTGGGACTCAACCATTTCCTTACGCCGGGCTCAAATCGTGAGATTTTTGAAATATACACTCTTTTGCATGTACTTAACTTACCTTATCTTACCTTATCTTAATCTAACCTAATCTGACAAGTCGAGTTTTTTTAAGGATAGATTTTTTTCGGGACCCCTTAACGAACCCCCCTGTGTTAAGAACCAATATATGGTAGAGGTACATCTGCAGGGTACCAGGTTTCTACCCATATGATAAGACCCATCTACCCATATACCCTATATAGATAAGACCCATCTGAGATCTACCCATATGATCTGACGCGCTCGAGCAACTGCAAAAATCCCCGTTTGGGCATTTCAGGGAAATTTGAAAATAATATTTCTTCGTATTTCAAGTATGCTAATGATATTTATAGGAAATGAAGAAAGCACTTTAAGACAAAGATATAAAACTTAAGATTAAGTTAAAGTTAAAATTAAGTTTCTATTGCAAAAATTTAATACTACTAAAGTACAAAATAAATGTTTAAAGAATTTAGGATTGATACTAAAGAGCAAAGAGTACATAAAATGAACTCGAGATGAATACAATGGAAGAAGAGAAGTGATGTCTTGCGGGATAAATAAATTTCAATGAAACTGAATAAACCAATTCTCTAAGGCCATCATCAGTTAAATTATGTTGTACGATACTCTATTTAAAGAAAGAAAAACAACTAACAAAAGAATAACAATAAATGTATCATGTATTGGCAAAAGAATGATAACATTAAGAATACGTTTATTATAAGACTAAGCGCTATTAGTCGCTTATTTATTAAAAATAAAAAATTTTATTTGCATTATTATTTATATGATCTAAGATAATAATGAGTTATCACTCATATTAAAGTATATCACTCAACAAAAAACTCAAAAACAAACTTCTCAAAAGTTTAGTAAACTGCGAGGTAAGCATTAGATATTATTTGAGAAAATTACAGAGTTAAAGGGAGTAAACACATAAATTGAAAAATAAACGCTGACCGCATTGTACTATGAGACAGTGAACTACAAGAAATAGATATATCAAGAAAGTTTTATAATAAATGGCAATCTACTTGGCTGTAAGCCAAACTAAGAAGCAACTATACAAGAGAGAGAGGTTATTGGCTTTTCGGTATTAAAATAATGATGCCATTGACACATGCGATTATGTTTCTGGTGCAGAAATTAGAGTTTTGGAAAAGAAGAATATCGTAAGTATAATATATTCTAAAATACTTTGAGCGTTAGTTACGCTAGTTAATGCAAAAAGAAGACGAAGCTTTCTCATGGCAAAACTTTAAAACTCTATTTGCATATAATATTAGGATGCAAACTTGTCACTTTTTGTTGACAGTCTTTGTGTCACCTTAGTTTAGATCCTTTAGACACGTATATACATAACATTATTAATATTCATTCATAAGGGACTATACAGGAAGGACAGAAGACACTTTTCACGCTCAGGAGTTTACAGAAGCAACTTTGTTATCACACAAAACATAAAGGTTAGATGGGCAATATATTATCAGGACTATGAAACAAAATCAGCTCTTCCATTTTTCCACAGAATTTTTAAAGTTAGGAAAAAATACAACGCTTCTATTCACCCCGTATAATGACATCTAAACAAAAATTATTTATTAGCAGAATAACAACAAACTATCTCAATACATGTACCTGTAAATTGATGCAAGAATCTTAAAAATCGGAATACAAATAAAAAAGTTATAAATTGTGAAACTGAATCAAAAATATTTAGTGGCGGAATTTTGTGACGGGGAGTGTAGAAATAAATAATTTTAAATTTTTAAATCTTAAGATTTTAAATCTGTTGCAGTATTGGATATTGATTTTCGCTCAACGAATAACATTTTCCTATACATTTTATACTTCTTTAATAAACCTCTGTTCTTGTTAGCTATAGAATTCACACACAAAAAAAAATAAAATATGTTATAGAATTGCTGAGCGAACCGTTTGCCACCTTTTATGGACGTCAATCAAATCAAACACTGAGAATAATGGAAAACGGCTTCCAATCTGGAAGCCACACCATCAAAAAAATTTCTTTTGTCTAATTGTTGTATGTTACCAACGGCATATTTAATAAAAGACGAGTGAGAATAAGCAAAAATAACGAAAGAGTTTCAGAACAATGTTCAGTATAACATTTATCACGCATGATAGTAAAATATTTGTCTATATTATAGTAATGGTAGGAAAACCTACCGGTTATAACCTAATACCGGTTTTTATCTCCGCAATAATCAGTTTTTCCGATTGTTTTTTGTCCCGGTTATAACCGGTTTTTTCTTTTTAAAATAATAACCGATGAAATCGGAGGAGAAATCGAGGAGAATGCGGTGACCAAAGGATTTACATATCAACGAAGAAAAAACAAAATATATGGAATGGTCAAACAAACAATTTACTCAGGGTCAATACATAACGATGAAAACAACCAAAGAAATCCAATATAAATTCGAAGAAATAGAAAGGTTGGAATACTTAGGAAGTACTTTCACAGGGAGTCTAATATCCAAGAAGAAATACGTAGAAGAATTATGTCAGGTAACCGTGCTGTATTTGCACTCAACAGGCTGTTGAGAAGCAAAAATATATCCCGAGGAGCAAAGGTAAGTACCTACAAAACCGTAATAAGGCCAATGGTAACTCATGTATCTGAGACATGGAATCAAAAAAATGCTATTAGTTTGGGAGCGGAAAGTGTAGCGCATAATCTTTGATGGGAAGAACGTAAATGTTCAATGGATGAGAAGAACAAAGAAGGAGCTATCAGAGCTTTGTCAAGAACCTAATATATTAGCAGTAGTGTTGCCCAAAATCGGTCTTGGTCTTGCAGTCTTGGTCTTGTTCTTGCGTTTTCGCAAGACCAAGACCAAGACCAAGACCGCCTAATTTTAGCAAGATCAAGACCAAGACTTACCGTGCAAGACTTGAGCAAGAACAAGACTAAGCCTGCGAGGCTCTTGCGTCTTGCAGTTAGAACTGAGGGTCATTTTAGTCATTTTAGGGAGTATATAAGTTCGGCTATATTCTTAGATACTCTATGAGAAACAAAAAAAATTGTAAAAAAGATTTTGAAAATTGGATTTATGCGCATTAAGAACAATACCATAAACATACATAGCGTATCAAAATATCCATTAAAATAACACTTGACACATTTGACATGTAAAATTAATTGTCCAGGTTTTGAGAATAGTCGTCTTCTAATCATAGCATAACATTCCTGCGTTGCGACGCCGACGCCTACAGTAATATCGAATATCGTAATATCGTATACAATTTTTTTAAAATGTGTCACCTTAGCTAATAGAAAATAATACTTAATAAATATATAAGTAATTGATTTTTTTCAGTATTAGTTTTCTAGGAACCGAAACACCAGAAATCCGATCGGTATACATATAGTAAGACTATTATGTATTGTTTATGCTGACTGTGCTATAAGGTCACTCGGCTAAACAAAATTTGCCGAAACCGCGCGGCTATTATTTAAAAGTATCATAAGTTAATAATACGAAACAAAAGTACAGATAATGCTCGATATTGTGTAAACAAAATACCGAAATATTATTTTAACGATATACACTTCTCCAAGAAATTAACGCACCACCTTAAAAACGGGTCTTTTTAATATGTCTTATTCTTTATAAATATTGCTGTAATAACATTGTTCCTAGACAGTACAATTACTGTGAATGTATACCGGGTGTACCAATCAAACTTTGTTTTTTCTCACTCTCTGGAATATTCTAGCATTATTTAAGCATCCAATAGCATACTGAAATTAAAACCCAACTATAGCCTCATATTTTCTTAGCATTATGATTTTTTATTCATTCACTTATATTGAATAATAAAAAAGTTAGGTACTTTTTTAACTAGCCATGTTTTTCATCAATGCAGGATGTTTTTAAATAAGTATGGCAAACTTTAATGGGTAATTCTGCAGGAAAAAGTAATGACAGTTTGCTTTATAAACGTTTACTTTATAAATGCTTCGTTTCTCAAATAGGCGGTGTTGAAATTTTTCTTACAAACTGACGATTTATTTATTGGTCTAAAACCGGTTGAGATATGCAAATAAAATTTTGTGGGTTGTAAGAGGTAGTTTTAACTTTAGTTAGTCAGAACATAGGCAGGTATAACTTAGATCGTAGGTTCAAACCCCACCCGGTGTGAATTGCTTAGATATTTATTAATTTGGCTAGTCTTTACTATGGCTATGATATTCAAGCTTAAAATGTACCTCTCTGTTACGTTGTTCTAAGATATACAATAGGCTAATGGGCAACTGCGAGACTTGCAAGACTCTTGCTGCAAGACCACGACCAAGACCAGGTGTACTGGCGCAAGACCAAGACAAAGACTGTCTAAGTCTCGTCTTGGTCTTTCATTTGGGCTACACTAACTAGCAGTAATAAGAGCTCAAAGAATTAGATGGCTGGATCACGTCCAGAGAATGAGTTCAGCGAGAGTCCCAAAAATGATAATATCTAGTGCAGTGGCAGGAAGAAGGAGAAGGGGAAGACCGAAGTCAAGTTAGAGCAATGAGGTCAAAGAAGACATGAAAAACAACATAACCAACTGAAAAAATAAAGCTTTACTTAAGCGAGAATTGAAGAGAATAGTACACCAAGCCATGGGCCTGCTAGGCCTGTAGTGCTCATATATTGTTATTAACCGATGAAAACCGAATTAGTTACCTCTGAAATATATAACTAATATAGAGAAAAATGGGGAAATTTTTCGCCCCCGTGTGTGTAAAGGAGAAATTTTAAGCTGGCCTAAACTAGCCAATGGGCTAGTTGCAACTTCCAGTTCCCCCTTCCCCATCTCACTAAGTATCCAATACATGCCGGAGCCGTTTATATATCGATCGATGATATTGGTATCAACAATAAAGACTAAATATAAATGTAAAGAAGAATCTTATGATCTTCTTCTTTTTCTAATGGCGCTACAACCCTTTGTGAGTCTTGGCCCGCTTAACAATGTTCTTCCATTCTACCCTGTCGGATACTTTCCTTCTGATGTTCATGATTTTAACATCCCTGTCTACGTCGTCTATCCATATTTTACGGGGCCTTCCTCTTGTTCTGTTTCCTTGGGGCTTCCATCTCTGGATTACTTTCACAGCTCGATTATTTGCTATTCTTTCTAGGTGACTAAGCCAGTTTAGTATTTGTGACTTTACAAATCTAACAATAACTGCGCTCTGCATTAGACCTTATGATCATTAGCAAGAAAAGGAAAACAGAAGGTCAACTATATATCAACCAAACTCCCGTAGAAAGAATGACGCACAACAACTACCACAGCACCATTACAAATGAAGAATGGACAAACCACCAAGAAATAAGAACGCGCATCGGAAAGAAGGCATCAAGGCCTTCTTTAAGAGTCACAACCTCTCTCTTGATATAAAGGTAAGAATGTTGCAATGCTACGTCTTCGTAAAGTAGCGAAGTAAGGGCAATGAAAAAAGTAAATATGGAGATATTGGAAAGCTCGGCAAGGAAAAGACTCAGAGCTACATATGAACGCAAAAACACAGTGGAAAGTTGTTTGCGACGAAGAAACAGGGATTAAGAGAAATTGTATAACGAACCAAGCACCAGTCGCTTCATAAGGGCACAGAGAGTGAGGTGGATGATGCAAATGATAATAATGGATAGGAAGAGGATGCCAAATCTGATCCTGATCAGAGGCTTAATTACTAAAAGAAGAAAAGTACGATCCAGACAAAGATGGTTTGATATCGAACAGTAAGATCTCAGAAAAGAGGCAATTCATTGTGGGGAAGAAATATCAACAAATAGGGATGAATGGAAAAGAGCAATAAGTAAATTTAGTAGGTAAGAACCGTGATTGGACAAGAAGATATACCTCTTGATTATATTTGGTGGAGGTTCCATTATGCTATGGGGAGGTATTAGTTGGGAGAGTTTTACGGAGATTATTGAGGTGAATATTCGAATAAATGCTGTGTAATACATAGGCAACACCCTCGAAAATCATATTTTCCTTATGCCGGCTTCATTGGGTATGATACAGGAACAGTCATACAGTATATTGAGGATGTTGAGATTGAGACTCTTGACTGGCCACAAATGAGTCCTGATACAAATCCCAAAGAACGTGTATGAAATATCTTAAAATGACGCATGCAAGCGAAAAATCTAGCTCAAAACTCAATTGCAGAATTAAGAATTGCTGCACAGAAAGAATAGAATCGACTTCCGTAAGAAACCATCCAAGATCATCTGCGAAACACGCCTGCAAGGATACAGGCTGCCACTAGAGCTAAAGGAGTGTATACTAAGTACTAAATTGTTAAAATATTGCCATAAAAAATGTTCTATCATCTTTATTGTTTCTGTTTTCAATTAAATGTTTTAAGAAATTTGTTTTAGCTCTTCAATATGCAAGTGAATTGACAATAAATATAGTAAATCAGGTGAAGGCGGTTAGACTACGTAGAATAGACCAGCACAACTAATTTAGCAATAAAAAGTGGACAACTTTTCAAAAGGAAGAAAATATACTTCAAAAAAAGACTCAAAATAAAATATGCAATATTTCTGTCCGTCAGTTTGTAATATAATATTGTAATTTTTAATTTCTGTTACACATATAATCTATATGTATACAGAAAAGTTCGTTTTTATTAAGTTTTATTTTTTTTAATTAATCGTTTAATTAATCAAACTTACCTTTTTTAATTAATTTTAGAGAAATTTTTTTGAGAGTTTAAGTGGATGGTAGGGCACTCAGCAACACGGTACAGAAGCCGAACAGCAGAGAGTCATTAACCGATAGAAAGATCAGAAAACGATAAAAACGAACTCAAGAATATATATAAAACGATAATAGGGCCGACAGTGACGTAAAGTAGCGAAGTATGGGCAATGGAAAAAGTAAATACGGAGAAATTGGAAAGATGGGAAAGGAAAATACTCAGAGCTACATATGAAGGCAAAAATACAGTGGAAAGTTTTTTGAGACGAAGAAATAGGGATTTAGAGAAACTGTATAACGAATCAAGCACCAGTCGCTTCATAAGAGCACAGAGAGTGAGGTGGATAGTGCAGGTGATAAGAATGGATAGGAAGAGGATGCCAAAGCTGATCCTAAACCGAGGCTTCATTGCTAAAAAAAGAAAAGTACGATCCAGACAAAGATGGTTTGATAACGTACAGCAAGATCTCAGAAAAGAAGCAATTCATAGTGGGGAAGAAATATATCAACAAATAGGGATGAATGGAAAAGAACAATAAGTAAATTTAGTAGATAAGCACCGTGATTAGACAAGAATGTATACCACTTGGTTATCTTTGGTGGAGGTTCCATTATACTATGGGGAGGCATTAGCTGGGAGGGTTTTACGGAGGTTATTGAGGTGAATATTCGAAGGGATGCTGTGTAATACATAGATACGCAACATCCCCGAAAATCATATTTTCCTTATGCTGGCTTCATTGGGTATGATAACTGTGCTAATATATGCTAATGCCCGTGCACATGCCACAGGAACAGTCATACAGTATATTGAGGATGTTGAGATTGAGTCTCTAGACTGGCCACCAATGAGTCCTAATACAAATCTTAAAGAACATGTGTGAATCCTAAAATGACGCCTGCAAGCGAAAAATCTAGCTCAAAACTCAATTACAGAATTAATAATTGTTGCACAGAAAGAATAGAATCGACTTCCGCAAGAAACCATCCAAGATCTTCTGCAAAGGACGCCTAGAAGGATACTAGAGCTAAAGGAGAGGAAATACTAAGTACTAAATTGTTACAATATTGCCATAAAAAAGTGTTCTATCGTCTTTATTGTTTCTGTTTCAGGTAAATGTTTCAAGAAATTTGTTTTAGCTCTTAAATGTGCAAGTGACTTGACAATAAATATACGTAAATCAGGTGAAGGCAGTTAGACTACGTAGAATAGACAAGCACAACTAATTTAGCAATAAAAAGTACACAACTTTTCAAAATCAAGGAAATGTAGTTCAAAAAAGGGCTCAAAATAAAATATGCAATATTTTTTTCCGTCAGTGTATAATATAATATTGTAATTTTTAATTTCTGTTACACATATAATTTTTATTTATACAGAAAAGTTCGTTTTATTAAGTTTCATCTTTTTTTTTTAATTAATCGTTTAATTAATCAAACTTACCTTTTTTAATTACTTTTAGAGAAATTTTTTTGAGAGTTTAACTGGATGGTAGGGCACTCAGCAACACGGTACAGAAGCCGAACAGCAGAGAGTCATTAACCGTTAGAAAGATCAGCAGAAATCGAGAATTGTTCGACGTCGCGACGCTAGGTTTTCGGGAGTCAACAGGTGAGCTGCGGATGGGGAACTGCTCCGGGAGCAGCCGTCCAAACACTTCTCCGGGCCCTAGAAGTGGCGTCGGCGCCGTGACGCTGGATCAACATGTGCGACTCCAAGATACACACGACGCTGCTTTCGCATCTATTCTGGGGACGCGCTCCCCGAGACCGTTCATCCATTTTATGGGAATTTACAATTGCTCGAGGACGATAGAGGCAAGACAAACAACGTGAATTTTTTATTATGCACAGACCACTTAGAAACAAAATTAGGTCTCTCAATCGAAATATTTTTCAAAGAATTTTAATAACATCCTTTATAAAGTTTTATGGAGTTTTTTTTTAAGAAATATATTTAAAAAATCCCCAGGCATTAATTCAATACCATGTGAAATAGTACAATTACTAGGTGACAAAGGATTACATATCATCTTTTCCAAAGGATCTTTTTCAAAGAATTTTAATAACCTTGAATGGGTTGCATGTGAGAGTTCATTTTAAATGAAGTAAAAGTCAGACTTACTCTCAATCTTTATTATAACATAAATAAAAAACACAAAGTTTAAAAAACTGACACCTTAAGAAAGAATTTAAGAAATTAAGAATCAATGTAGTAAAATAATCAAATGTAGTGCTCCAGACCTAACCAATCCCTCTTTTTTGTTGTATCATCCTTTGTCCTGTGTGTTTCTATGTGAGGTGAATTGACATAACTAGCAATTATTTATTTATTGACAAAAATTTTATAACACAATGTAGGTATACCAAGAAAATATAATTTTCTACCAATTTCCATTATCTGGTTCAATAGTTTATTAATATCTATCCATAGCTTATATCACTTAAAACATAGTTGCTATTCACAAACAATTATTTCTTAATACATTTACATTTCTATTTAATTTCTATTCCAACTCTCCACCCTTAAATTTGTAATGCTTTGTTTACCTACATTTCTGTTTTAATTTAAATCCACCTTTTTACTTTGTGTTGCTATTTATTATATGACTGCCGATATGGCATTTTAACTACAATTAAAAAGCTTTCGATCACCCTACTCTTTTTAGAACAATAGTCCCACACGAGCAGTACAGGTCACAGATCAGGTATTGACCTTAAATAATCAGTTTGCAACTGCACAATCAAGTTCTAACATACACAATAATTACTCAATACATTTACGATTCATACGTTGTCAATCTTACACTAATAATAAATAGAATTCTTTAATATATATATATATATATATATATATATATATATATATATATATATATATATATATATATATATAAATAAAATTAAATAAAATAAAAACAAAATCTTTAAAATCAACACACATTAAAATTGTAAATAAGTCATTCACTAATTTGATTTACACAAACATAATAACAGACATAGATTTGCTGGTTAACTTACACCAACTATCTCATCACCCTCAAGAACTCCTAAGTCCCATAGATTTGTTTACCTTTGCTGCATCGTCCGTCTATTCCACCATATCCCGTTAACATAACTTTAAAAGAAACATCATGATAATGAAAACTGAGTTGATAGCACCTTGTATCCGAATCATTTTGTAACTTGTTACCTTTGACCTGAAGATGCTCTACAAATTTTAAAGAGCGAAACCGGTCGTCGGAAGTTATAATAAAGATTGAGAGTAAGTCTGACTTTTACTTCAATTTTAATAACATCCTTTATAGTATTTCTTTTTAATAAGCAATATTTAAAAAATCCCCAAGCATTGATACCATACCATGTGAAATACTACAATGACTAGGTAACAAAGGATTACATATCACCATACAATTAGGTCTCTCAATCGTAATACTTTTCCAAAGAATTTTAATAACATCCTTTATAAAGTTTTATAGTTTCTTTTTAATAAGCAATATATTTAAAAAATACTCAGGCATTAATTCAATACCATGTGAAATAGTACAGTTATTAGGTGACAAAGGATTACATCATCATACAATTAGGTCTCTAAATCGTAATACTTTTCCAAAGAATTTTAATAATATCCTTTATAGTATTTCTTTTTAATAAGCAATATAAAGAGTACAGGGGAAAAGAATGAATTGAGATAAACACCAATAAAAGTTTATCGTTATGATACCCAAAAACTACTTAGTAGATTCTTAGCAGAATTATAGCAATTCTTATACTATAATCTTAATATAATATTAATCTATATTAACTTATTAATTTATTAATGTACCAAAAAACTGCTAACATTCCTTATTTTTGTCCAGTGGCGTGGGGACAATCCTGGTCCTTCGCCTGGATACAAATTCTTAGGAAAATTTATATAGACTGATCTTTCTTTTTATTATCCTGAATCGATATCCTAGTCGATAGTACTCAGTTTTTGCTACCACATGGCGAGAAAAACTAAAATTAATGAAAAAGTGACATTCCTTATTTTTCCCCTGTACTCTTCATATATTTAAAACCTCCCCAAGCATTGATACAATACCATGTGAAATACTACAGTTACTAGGTGACAAAGGATTACATATCATCATAAAATTAGGTCTCTCAATCGTAATACTTTTCCAAAGAATTTTAATAACATCCTTTATAAAGTTTTATAGTGTTTCTTTTTAATAAGCAATATATTTAAAAAGTCCCCAAGCATTAATTCAATACCATGTGAAATAGTACAGTTACTATGTGACAGGTGAAAATAAGCTAAAAGAAATAGAAGGGAACTACAGAAATAAAGAAATAAAAAACCTGTATCAAGGTGCCAGAAACGAGAAAAGAGGATACCAGAAAAAACCCATATTCGTTAAAAACAAAGCAGGGGATAATATAAGTGGTGAAGCAGATATCGTAGAGAGACGGAAAGAGTATTTTGACGAATTACTAAATGGCAAGAATAAGTCAAACCAAAGTGAATTCATGGAAGCAGAGCCAAAACGAACATTTAGAAGACATAGAGGATAATTCACCCAGCAAAGAACAAATCGAGGAAATCATTAAAAATCTTAAATAAACAACAAATGCCCTGGAAGCGACAACATAACAGCAAAGATGATGAAATATGGTGGAAATTTGCAGAATGATTGGATACACAAAATCATAAAGGATATTTGGTTAAAAGAACGAATACCAGAGGACTGGAAGGAAGCAATTATCTGCCCATTACATAAAAAAGGCGACAAAACAGAATGCAGTAATTAGAGAGGAATAACATTACTAAATACCGTATATAAAATCCTATCAAAATCCATAAAAGATAAACTTGAAAAAGAAGCTGAAAATATATAATAGGCGAATATCAGTGCGAATTTAGAAGAGGGAGAAGCACAACGGACCAAGTATTCGTAATCAGAGAATTACAAGCAGAAAGCTATGAACACAACCTACTGCAAGCGCCAGTTATCTTGGCGAGACGCATTGCACAGTGGCTTATGGGATGATCATCAGTCTCAGTGTCGTTGTGCGTATTCGCTGTCGCCAAGTTAACTGGCGCTTGCAGTACCAACGATAGCGCTATTCATCGACTTCCAACAAGCATACGATAGAATAAAGAGGAAGAAATTAAAAGAGGCGCTTGAGGAATTAGGAGTTAGCAGAAAGTTACGTAAAATTATACATCTTATTCTAGAGCTAGAGAATACCGAAAACAGAGTCAATTACATTATAAAAATTTATAGTAAACGAAGGATTAAGGCAGGGCGATCCGCTGTCATCATTACTCTTCAACTTTGCCTAGAAAAAATAATGTGAGAAGCGAAAATCAATAGAGAAGGACTCATATATCAAAGACGACACCAAGTTTTAGCGTTTGCGGATGATGTGGTGTTACTGGCAAGAGGAAAAAAAGAGCTACAGGAGATGGTACAGAGAATGGTAAAAGCAGCGAAGAAAATGGGACTGTATATAAATGCAACTAAAACAAAATGTATGGAGTGGACAGATGGTCAGTTACGGAATGGACAAAAGTTTAAACTAGAAGTAGAAGAAGGAACATCGTACGATTTCGAAATGGTAGAAAGATTTACATACCTAGGAGGAATAATATCACGTAAACCTAACATTAAAGAAGAAATACAAGCTAGAATAATGGCAGGTAATAGAAGTGTACATGCTCTTAATGTAATGTGGAAAAGCAAGTTTCTATCACGAAGGGCAAAAATACAGTTATACAAAACAACTATACAGCCAATAGTAACATACTGCAGTGAGACATGGACAATGACAAAAAATTGGTGTACCTCAATTTATATCCCGCTACAAAAAAGGAACTACTACCAGATGTGAAAACTACCGTAGACTGTCACTAATAACGCATGCTAGTAAAATCTTGTTATGCATATCATCAAAAACAGATTAAAAACCTATCTGCATTACCAAATACATCAGGAACAAGCGCGGTTTGTAAAGGGTAAAGGTACAAGGGAACAAATTCTGAACCTGAGACAACTCATTGAAAAGTCTAGAGAATTTCAAGTACCTATGATTATAAGCTTAGTTGACTACCAAAAGGCATTTGATTGTATAAGCTGGATAAATATGTGGTCAAGTTTAATAGAAATGGGCGCACCAATGCACCTGGTGACACTTATTAAAAATCTGTACCAGTCCAATATAGCGACAGTAGGACTAGATCAGAGGTTCTCAAACCAATTCAATACCGGGAGAGGTATTAGACAAGGATGCGTGTTGTCACCTGACTTATTTAACATTTATGGTGAACATGTCATGAGGATGGTTTTAGAAGGATGGGCGGGTGGAGTAACAGTAGCTGGTAGAAAAATCTCCAATTTAAGATTTGCTGATGACACTACACTTATAGCAGCAAATGAGCAAGAAATGTTTGATTTCCTGAGAAGAGTTGAGTACGAAAGCAATAAGGTTGTTCTGAAAATCAATAAAGCTAATCAATAAAGACAAAAATAATGGTGTTAGATAGATTCGACATTATTCAACTGACTAACATCATACCAGACAGGTATACCAGACAGTAAACACCTTTGTCTATCTCGGCTTTAGTATAACTAACGATGGTAACTGTGAAACAGAAGTTCGGAGACGTATTGGTATGGCAAAAAATGCGATGAGTCGTCTAAGTAAAGTTTGTAAAGACAGATCTATCTCTCAAAATACTAAGATGAGACTGGTGAATGCCCTTGTATTTTCAATATTTCTATACGGAAGAGACTTGGACTCTTCGCGCATGCGAGCGCCAAAAAATTGATGCCTTTGAGATGTGGTGCTGGAGAAGAATGCTGCGCATACCTTGGACAGCTCGTAGGACAAACGTTTCCATTCTAAACCACCTTAAGATTAAAAAAAGGCTGTTGTCCACAATATGTCTGCAACGAATACTGCAATTATTTGGTCCCGTGGTTCGCAGAGGTGACGACAGTTTGGAGAGATTAATTGTTTTTGGAAACGTTCCAGGGAGAAGATTAATAGAACGATCACCAACTAGATGGTCCAACCAAATAAAGAATTCAGCTATAAACTCATTCTGCGAAGCTCTTAGAGCAGCTGAAGATAGAGACAAATGAAGAAACATTGTTAGGAATATTGGAAGAAATCACGATCCTCAGTAATGGAGAAACGGCAAGAGAGAGAGAGAGGTATTAAAAAAAGCAATATATTTATATATGTAGATGTAGAAAAACCACCTCGTCCAGATGAAATTCCCAACGAGCTAATTAGAAACGGAGGGAAAAATTATTAACAAGCATCTATAACCTAATAGTTAGACTATGGAATGCAGAAGAAATGCTCAAGGATTGGAAAGAAGGCAGAATTATACCAATATTTAAGAAGAGGTAAGTAATACACTAACAACTAAAGACGAATATCTCATACTGAGTACAACATACAAAATTCTAACAGCCCTCATCAGACAACAGTCATTCTCGGTTTGCTAATGTTAATTATTTAAAATTAAAGCTCTGATAAAAAAAAATATAAAAAAAATAATAATAAAATAAAAAGTTATTAAGAAGATCTAAACTTCCAAGGTGTTGAATCGGGTGTAGGTCTTAGCGTAGTAAAAAAATATACAAAAAATACATAAAAAAACAAAAAAAAAAAAAACTAAATAAAAAAATTAAAAATATAATAAAAAAAATAATAAAAAAATTGTTAAAAATATAATAAAAAAATAATAAAAAAAAACAGAGTAAAAAACTTAGGTAGTAGCAATAGTTTTAAATTTAGATACTAATCATATATTTTGTAAAAGATAGAATTCAAAACACATTGACTGGCCAGTTGGTTGCTGAAACTATGTAGTGCCAATAAAACACAAACAAACACAAACACACAAAGTCCGTGGGACAGGCGTACATGGATAATTCAACGTTTTCACATTTTTTCAAAATGGATGAAGAGTTTTTGTCACAAACTAACCTAGTTCTTTTATAAAACTGCCCTCAACCGAGAGAAAATTTAAGTGTAATGAGTAACTAGATTGTAACTACATGGTTTCCGAATGATTCAATAACTTATATGCTCCTCCTTACATTTAATTAAAATTAGGGTTACAGCTTCGGAGTAAAAATTAAATTAGGACTTTTTATTCCGTCCCACATCTCTCGGCTTGAAAATTGAATGTACACACTTCGGTTAAAGGTTTTTTATTTAAAAGAACTTTCTAGACCGCAAATTAGATTTTACCGAAAAATTTACTTAGACGCTTTGCGGTTAAAGTAATTATAGTTACGTTATCGAGAAGCTCGAAAAACTTTTATTAGGTCAATTAGTGGAATGTCACAACAAGGATCGATTAATTTTATCACAACTTTAAACTATCTTTCCTTTCTTAATAGTGTTTAACTATTTTGACTTTTCATATTTAAAAATTTGGTTTTTGATTGCTACTGCATATATTATCAACTTATTAGAATTATAATATTGTACTTCCTTTGAATTTCTCTCACTCTTAGGACATAATGTTTTATATTTTAACACGTTGACAGACAGAACGTCTATAGACGTCTAATTTCTATTGATGTAATGTGACACAACGTCTATAGACGACATTTTTAAAATAACTAGTTATTACAAAAAGTCGGTGCCAAAAAATGTCACATTACATATACAGATGCGTATTAAATGTGACACGATGTCCATGGTCGTCGTCCACATGTTTACAAAAAATGTTAAAAAGCTCATTGTTTCCATAAACTATAAGAGCTAAAATAAATTCAGCAATTTACCTATTCTACGTTCCAAAATACATATTAGTGTCATAACACTTGCTTCTGCATTTGACGCACTGTCCGTCTACGTGTTAATAAAAGTATAAAAATAATGTGTAAATAATATACCAAAAAGAAATATTCATATTTCGTTTACGTGCCATTTTATGACACGTGTTTCGCTATTATTAGTTCATCAGACAAAACTTGCTGGTAAATATAAAATCTCTACCAGCAAGAATTTTAAAGAGAGAAACCCTCAACAAAATTTCTAAAGAGAGGAAAACCTACGGAGAAAAAGAAGAAAAAATGGATACTTTGATCTTATGGATACGAGAAGAAACGATAAAGGAAAAAATGAACAACAATCTAAAAATATACAACGAATAATCCAAACAAAAATCAGAAAACCAAAAGAAGAATACTATAATCAAAAATGTAAGGAAATTGAGGAGTAAATTCGTTGGCATTAGTAGACAAAAAAAGTTAGGACAAAACCTCGCATTTTTTACAGAATAAATCGATTTGCTTGAAAATTTGAGAATAAGTAGTGGATAGTCCAAGGATCAAAATCTATATAATGCCGAAAGGCGCTTTTACCATGGGGGTGTTTGCCACCCCATCTCGGGGGTGGAAATTTTTTATTACATTTTGACCACAAAAGTTGGTAAAATCGTTCATCCTAAGCAAAAAACGTTTGATATGTTTTTGTGATAAAGTTAATAGTTTTCGATTTATTCGCAATCGAAAGTGTTAGTTTTATATCCAAAAAAATCAATGTTTTTAATAAGTTTTCTGCTAATAACTCCAAAAGATTTCGTTTTATCAAAACAACTTTACTTAACAAAAATGTACCTTTTAAAAAAATAAACAAAACGGTTTTTTCAAATTTTCTTTAAGACCAGTAGTAATCGAGCTATACTTTATTATATGTTAGCTCTTCTTCGTCAAATGCTAAATATTGTAGTTTCAAAGTCAAAAGACGGGAAAACTATGCATTTTTCGAAGATAACTTGTTAAAACTAATTTAAAGTATTTAAAAATATCTATCTCCAGAAATAGAAAAAAAATCTCTAGCTCAAAAATTAAGTGACTTATAATGAAAAGAATGGCAGGCCCTATTTTTTTCAGCGAAAAAGTGATCGGAAGCAACCGCCCTAATCACCACCCTAATTAAAATTAATCATTGACCTTATTTGGTCTTCTTTATTTATGTATTATTAATAGGTTCTAGAAGTTTGATTGACCTAGAATGATTGGTTTTTAAAAAAATGGAGTTAAAAGCGAATAATGAATTTTTCTAGTTTGGAAAAAAATGGATTTTTCTTCAGAATAGAAATATTAGCATCAGAGATACGAAAAAATGTTTAATAATTAAATTTAGCTTATTTAATTCCCAAGAGCTTTCACGAGTTGTCCGTCTTTGCAAACAGACGTGTTTTATTTAAATTCTAATGAGACATGTTTTTGTTAAAGTGGTGATTAGTGTATGGTAATTAACAACTAGGAAATCAGTAAGTAGACTTTTTGTCGAGCAGATATTGGTGTAATATCTGTAAATTCAATACTTTTATTTTTATTTTATTTTCAAGTGTTGCGAATTTGGCATCCAGAATCGCAATATGTCTAATCAATCTCACGTCACCTCTGATTTAACCTCCAAAAATAAATCTCAATCTACTTCTTTTCTACCACCTCAAAACCCATCTCCATCTAAAAACAAAAATCAACGATCTTATGCAGCTGCTACTCTCACAAAAGCTCCTCCACCCTCTACTCCTTCCCGTGACCAAGCTACCATAATGCCCTCCGCTCCCAACACTGTCATTTTTGATTACATTAAGGCAATCGGCACAATGGTTATGTAATGCTGTGGAGTCCACAGCTCGCATCAGTTAAAAATGGTTGGGTGATACCTATACCATGACAAAAATTTTATATGTTTGTAACGTCTCAGTGATTGTTTTTAATGTTTTACAAAATTAAACTAATTTTCGAACTAATTTTCGGTACTTTTTATACCTTGACCATTAGCTCTGAAGATGACTTTTCAGTCGAAAGCGCTTAGCTAAGGAAATAAATACATTTACACTTTTTTAATATACTTCTTTCACTTCCGTCGTTCATTCAAGTGTGTACAAATCTATCAGTCTTTCAACTATTTTGATTTTTTAATTTTTAATATTAGTTACGCCCTCTAGCGGTGGACCTACAATTATGAAAATAATTTCCAGGCTTTTCCTTAGGCAACTTTTGTTAATATAATGATAAATATTTTTTTCTCAAAGCTTGTACTATAAAAGGTTCCTGAGATGTGGCCGAGAGCCATTCTTATTGGGACACCCGGTACAATAAATAATTTGCTCATTTGTTAGCAATACATTATAATGGTGTAAATAAATAATTTATTGATTGGCGTAAGGTTTACTATTAATAATATTGGCTAAGAGCAGGTATGTTTGGTTGTGTAATAATTTCCAGTCACGTCTAGCAACTTAACTTCCCAAAAAAGAAATTACTAACGTCACTAGACAGTTGTGTCTCAGAAGAGCAAATCGACTTTATCTAATACTCTAGGTAATTATGCAAGGAAAAATCTAGCGAAAAAGATCCATAGGAAGAAGACGTAACTCATGGATGAAGAACCTTAGGAAATGGTTTGGATGTAATAACAACGAATTATTTAGAGGCGCGGTCTTAAAAGAATCGCTCTGATCATTGCCAACCTTCGAAGAGAAGACACCTAAAGAAGACCAGCAAGAATTAGAACGAAACACTTGTCACAGAATGGTATACCTTTTAAAAGTAAAAATCCACGAGGAAAATAAACTTCCTGTAGCTGGCTGTATACCATAAATCACAAAAATACCAGGTTTTTGTAAAAGGTGTATTTTAAAATTCCCTAAATAAGGGTCACAATTGTTTTCGGATTAAGAAATCCATCATCAGTGTTTAAAAGCCCTAAAATTAAGTATAACCGAATTAATTGAGATAAAAGTTAAAAAATTGACAGAGGTTTTAAAAAAACAAGAGGCCATACTTACAAAAATTGCATGCCTGAACCACCAAAATGTATTGGGTAAAATCCCTTTAAATGTAAACTATTTCGTTGTTTTACATATTTATATAAAATTCATGTGATGTCAAAGATTTGCCTGGATGTTACCCAGGGCAACACAGGACTCTTCCCACGTGGTTGGAATTTTTTTGGAGGAGACCTCACATTTATTGGATTTCAACGACCAACTGACAACTGAATTCAAGTGCAACCCAAAATGACATTAAGAACTGTCAATGTAACCTAGTTATATCATTACTACAGCCACAACAATTTTTTTTTACAAGTCAGTTACATCTCAAACAGCATTGGCCTAAATGGTGTAAATTATTGTTGCTTCAATGCCCATTATTTTCCATGTCTCGTCATTTCTCATGTTTGGACTATGCAGGCTTCTGTAAATATGGAAATGCCTATCGTTATATCATTCTAAATTTCTATTTTAATAATTTGTAAAACTACCAAAACCAATTACAATAACAAAAGTAATCCAGTAATTTTTTTTTAAATATTGAAAACCTAATCAAAAATATAATCTTGGTAATCTAGGTATTTTATGTTTCATAATTATTCTCCCTTTGCCATAGTACCGATCAATATCAATTTGCCGTGTTTTAATTTCCATCAAACGGAGGGAATTTGTACCGGTATCATACCGATGAATATTCATTCTACCGTTATTTAATACGTATCTGTATGAGGATGTAATAACGCTAGAACAAACCCTAATTGCCTAGTACTGTTGCATCATTCATTACGGATCCCGTTCCCGCTCGTTTGTTTACTATCTTTTTAGTTTTGAATAGTCATAGAATTTACATTACCTCTGTATTGCATTTATAGCCAGGGAGGTAGTGTCAAATTTGACCGGAGCATTTTAGCTTGGCTGTTTTCTTTTTATTTAGGTAGGTGTTCCAAATCTTATTAAAAAAATGATTTGTCAGCTGGCCCAAAACCGGGGATTTTAGACAAGAAAAGGTAAAATATTAAAGTTGATGGACAAACGTTACAACTTAAATGTCAAATATTTATATACGTTGCTTGGCTTGCACTTGTTACATTTCATAGACTTGCTTACTTGGCTCCTACCTTTCACTCAGGAGATCCGGGTTCAAATCCTGGCGCGGAAAATTCTTTTTGTTTTCTAAATTGACATTTTATTTTGAAAAATAATTATTTTTATAATACCACGGCATGTCCACTTGGCCAGCTAACATTTTTTGCAACGTACATGATGCAGCTGACGCTTTTTTATTACAATCTAAAATTCATAAATTATTGATTTATACTTTTTAATCTTTGCCACACTAGTCCAAGAATATTTTTTTATTATTAACTAGCTGACCCGGCAAACTTCGTACCGCCTTAAAACTAAATAATGTTTGAAAGTTTAATACGTAAAAATTACCAGAAAGCCAAAAAATACTAAAAAATATTGCGTACCTATACTTTTTTCTCCCAAATGCATAGTTTACGATTCTATAAGGGACATAGGTACAGACAAACATTCATTTTTATGTATTATAGAGAATAGGGAAATATTTAGATTGCTATTAAAAAATGGGGGTTGGTGAGAGGAAAGTGAAAATTTAGGGTTGTATCTTTCGGTTCTACAACATATAAAATTAAGAAAAAACAGTTTGTCCACAAAAATAACAAATAATCTCTCCCTTTCCACTTAGATTGTTGGTCTTACCAACTCAGGAACCTTCAGAGGTTCATGTATAACAAATTTGCTTATTAAGATCAATCATAATATTATGACCAAAAATGCATAGTTTGCGATTCTATAAAAGACAAACAGATTTTTGTATATTGTCTCGTATAAATAATAAAAACGTGGTATTATAAAAATAATAATTCTTCAAAATAAAATGTCAATTTAAAAACAAAAAGAATTTTCCGCGCCAGGATTTGAACCTGGATCTCCTGAGTGAAAGGTAGGAGCCAAGTAAGCAAGGCTATCAATTTTTCTGAATAACGTGTATAAATATTTGACATTTAAGTTGTAGCGTTTGTCCATCAACTTTCATATTTTACCTTTTCTTGTCTAAAATCCCCGGTTTTGGGCCAGCTGACACATCATTTGTTAATAAGCTTTGGACCACCTAACTAAATAAAAAGAAAGCAGCCATGCTAAAATGCTCCGGTTAAATTTGACACTACCTCCCGGGCTATTAGTTTGTATTTGAAACTGAATTTAGTCTTTTATATGGTTATTTATATAGATACAATCAGGGCCGGAATGGGTCACAAAAAGTCGCCAACCTTATCTTTAACGGATGGCGCCAAACCCCCCTCCTAAGCTTTTTATATAAAATTTTTGAAGTTCTTTTTTTGAAATTTTTGAAATACATACTTCTTTAGGTACGAGGGTGAATTTTTATTTTCCCGAACGCATGCGCACACTGACAGTATGGTATTAGTCGCTCAAACGTTATACGGGATCTGATTGGGTGTTAAAATCATCTGTCAATAATTGTTCAATATCGTCGGCTTAATTCGCAAAATGCGTAACTCCACATATTGGTGAAAATTTGATATTGGTGTTATTTATTCACATAAATGGAGCGCCTCCGATAAAATAGCCGGTAAGTCCAAAATTAAATTGGTTTATTTATTATCTGCACAACAGAAAACACCGTAAGTCCGTCCCTGCCAATTTCGCGATAGCAGAATACGGAACTCCAGTAGTTCCCATGTTGTTGTAAATACTGCACATGTGCTCCTAAAATTTAAGTAAATCGTGCAGTAATTGAAGTGATCACATTCGTGAAAACACTCTTACTAGGTAAGTAACATTGTAAGTTATAATATAGATTAATTTCCATGTTATATTTATTGCCAAATATTGTGTAAATTTCTCGTATTTAGAGTAAATTATTATCGTATTTAGAGTAAATATTTAGAGTAGGGAGTTTTCGTTAAATATAGTTTAGTGATAAACATTCAGAATACAGGAGATACGCATTTTTCCCCGAATTTTTAGCGGGGCGTTAGTTTCAATTACCTAAATTTAAAAGTATAAGTGGTAAAATCTTTTATTTAAAAACTGCTTTTTGTTTGCAGAAGATGTCCCGTCGAATTGACAAAATACTTAAGGCACTAAACAACGCCAATGAGAGTGCCATCATGCAAGAAAATGTGGATAATAATCCACATCGACCGTTACTATATTCCAGCAATTAAGCAATATTATTGATGATGTAGATGCTACGATTACACAAGACGCAGAAATAATATTTGTAGAAAATAATGGTAGGTTTTATAATATTACAGTAAACCTTACTTAATGTGTGGGCCTAAAAGATAGTCAGCGAATCAAGAAGAAAAACGAAAATATTTCAAATGGTTTTTTACTTGTAAATAAAGTCTAAAAGTAAATAACCATTAGGTATCAGTGTATTTTAATTTAATTCATACAAAAAGTAACTTGAGACTATTTTTTAGACAAGCTCGTCAATAGTGCAGTTGACTATATTAGTTGTTATGATACGAAATTGAAAATTTTGTATAATCCAGAGGCGTAGCTACCGCCGTATCAGCCGTATCAATTATATGGGGCCCCCGACATTCAGGGGCCCCAACGCGGCATGTCGAAAGAAAATTCTATTCAAAAAATTGAACAAATATTCTGCAATTATTTGACTATTAAAACGCTTTGAAACAGTGTACATATATTGTTGGGATATCGACGTTTTCATATAATGGATTCTTTATTATAAACTATATTTATGTACTGTACAGGTACCTATCTATTTTCTGCCTCTCACCGTTCTATAACAACAGAGGTTTTTTGTTTTCAAGCTACATCTTATGGTCTATTCACCGTTGGCTGTGTGAGACATTGTATAATGTATAATGCGAAATTGCAATAATTGTAATCGCTTTACCTTTGATAATTTGAAACATTGAAACACTGTGTATTGTTTGCGTATATTTTCGTGTAAAATAACGAGCCGTTAAAGAACAGAGCTTCTTTGTTTACGCTACTTTTCAATGTCTATTCACCCTTGGCTTGAAAAACTGAATCTGTTTTAAAACAATGACTCTCAATTCAAATCTGTTTTTCGACTTTGGATTATTAGAGTTTATTAGATTTATTATTATTATCTATATTTGAGTGTTATACGCTGAACTTATCAGTTCCTAAGGTTGTATTATGCAATTTGCAATCTATTTAAATATTGCAATATACAGGGTGTTTCATTAATAATTGGAAATAATTTAACTGTAGATTCCTGGGCTCAAAATATGTATTAAGATTTAACGCAAATCACCTAGTCTGAAAAAGGTTCTTACAGAAGCTAGAGCTCTTTGAAAAAAACATCTTGTAATTAGTTTTTTTTTAAATACCTCCAGAACGCTTCTATTTAGAGAAACCAAAACTGGTACGCCTATTTATCTTCCTTTTTTATCTTTACCTTTTAAGTATTTTTGATACTGGATTATTAAATTGTGAGACATTCTAATAAGGTACTCTTGCTTTAAGTCGATAGGATACACCGTTTTCTAGAAATGTCGATTTGAAAATTGTGTTTTTTAATGTGAGAAAAATCTTCAAAAAAAACTATGAAACAAAAAACGAAAACTGGTACGTTTATTCCAGAGATGAATCGATTTCATCAATTGCGAATTTCTAGTACCGGTCATATGCGTCCGTTTTGAGTAGGTCAACGGTTATTTTATGGCATTATTTTTTGTGTCTTTAATTTTGAAACATTTTTGATACTAGATTGTTAAATTATAAGGTATTCTAGTACTAAAAGTTACTCCTGCTTTAGGTCGGCAAAATACACCGTTTTTTTTGAAAAATTTGTTAAATTTTGATCAAATTCAGAAAACGAAAAAATTTCAAATCGATTTTTCTAGAAAACGGTGTATGCTGCCGACTTAAAGTAAGAGTAACTTTTAGTACAAGAATACTATACAAATTAATAATCTAGTGTCAAAAATGCTTTAAAGTTAAAGATAAAAAAGTTATGCGATAAAATAATTGTTGCCCTACCCAAAGAGGACGCATATGAACAGTACTAGAAATTCGCAATTTATGAAATAAATTTATCTCTGGAAGATAAATAGCCGTACCAGTTTTAGTTTTTCTAAATAGATGTGTTCTAGAGGTATTTCAAAAAAACTAATTAAAAGGCACCAACTTCAAAGAGCTCCAGCTCCCTTAGGAAACCTCTTCGGAGTAGGTGATTTGGGTTAAACCGTAATATTTTGAGGCCAGGAATCTACAGTTAAACCTATTTCCAATTATTAATGAAACACCCTGTATTGTTTTGTTTTATTTCATTATCTTTAATTTTGTAATAATATTGACGATTTGTGTAATTTCAGTAAACTGTATTTGTTGTTGTTTTTTTTCCTACTTTTTGTACCTACGCTTTGTCCATAAAATTGTAAAATTTTCAGTGACAATAAACTATATTTCTATTCTATTCTATTCTATACACGCGTTTTGGCTGCTTTTGTTGAACATATTTTTAGCACTATCCCATATTAGTCGTGGAAAAAGGCCCCGCGACAAACATTGATAGGGGGCCCCTGTGGATCTAGCTACGCCACTGGTATAATCTATCATACTTTTTTCTTTTCAAGGGCGAATAGATGATGACCTGATAGGACCAATATCTCAAACCTTGGTGAATCCTACTTTTACTATAATTAATGATACTAATGAACATCCTTCGGAACTTCTTGACAGCTATGCAGAAACAAATAATGAAGCCGTAGAGATAGGTCATGGCCAGAATGACATTTTTCATGACAACAGTGGAGAAATACCCAATGAAAATATGGAGACAATCGAAGATATCAACCAAATACTGGCCGGTAGCCCTGCAGAAAATGTGGAAGTTAGCGATGGCGATGAGAACAACGATCCTGATTTTGTAGCGAATTCAGAAGAGTCAGAACAGTTGATTCAGAACAGTTCTGAATCGTCCGAAAATATTTCAGATTTGCAGCATGGTGAAATAAATGGAAATGATCCTCGAGACGAAAGCCCGAGAAGAAAACGGTCTACAAAGAATGAAATAAACAAAAATAGTTCATAGCCCTTTCAATAATAAGGACTTTGAACCGATGAAACTTACAGACCATATAAACAATATATACATGAGTCAATAAACTTGTGAAGTCGTTACGATTAAGTTCATTTAAGATACTAATTAGGGGGTGATTTTCTCGATTATTTTACCAAAACCAAAAGGGACTAACTTTATTTTGAGCGTACCTTGTTTAATTTTGATGCTAGAAATTTTTTTTATAAAACAAAAATGAAGCTTTTTTTAAACACTTTAAATAAGTTGTAATGAGTTTTCCCGAAATGTGCTTCATTTTTGGTTATTTCACGTTAAAGTATTCCATTTGGAATTTGACGAATATGAACGTATTTTTCATTAGCTATAACTCTGCTTCTACTAAATAAAAAGACGTGATATATACACCATTTTTTAAAATTTTTTATAGGCTATATTTTTGCTAAGAATGCTATTTCGACAAAATACTTACTATTTGAGTTATTTGCGAAAAACCGTCTAAAAACGTGGCTATTTTGTTGAAAAAATGAACATATTCACTGCCAAATAACTCGAAAAGTATACTTAGTGAAAAAACTCGATAGAACAAAAGTTACTTAAAATTTGCCAGTTTACCCATTTCCTGACTTTCTTTGGACGAATATTTTTTAACCCCCAAGAGGGGGTGAAAACCACCCCCAGGGCAAAATCACATATCGGCACAATATCCCTTTTTTTCTTTGACTTGTTAGCTGTGTGTATGCCAAATTTCATGTCAATCCAAGCGGTTCTTTAAAATGTAGAGGTTTTGCAATATTTTACCGTTAAAGAATGGACTAACAGTCAATAATTGAGAAGTGTTATGAACATGGTATCGACTTACACATCCTTTTCATAGATTTCAAACAAGCATTTGACAGCCTAACTAGACCCGATCTAATAGAAGACATAATAGTCCTAGATATCCAAATGAAACTTATAAAGCTTACGAAAATGACAATGGAAGGATCGACAGTGGCAGTAATAACAAACGATAAAATTACCAAAAATATACAAGTAATAAAATATGTATAGTAGTACACTTTAATATGGAGTAGAGAAAATCATCCCCTAAATGTTCATCCCTTAGTTACAATCCTTAACTTTAATTTTTTTAATAGCACCCTGTACATTTTTTATGTTTTGGATGTAGTCCTTGGTCGTCTATTCAAAACATTCTTTAAAAATATAATCGGTTCGTAAGTAATCAAGAAAACATCAGTTTATTTTTGTTGATTATGCGTCCCAGACAAATTTATCCAGGCTATGTTTCTTACGAATACAGATTTTCGAATGGGACAAAATCTGATCTATTCTATTTGTAATACACTTTAATATGGTGTACAAAAAAATCATCCCCTAAATATTCATCCCTTAGTTAAAGGGCGCTATTAAAAAAAATAAAGTTAGGGGTTGGAACTAAGGGATGAATATTTGGGGATGATTTTTTCTACGCCATAATTAAGTGTATTACAAATGGAATAGATTAGTTTTTGTCCTATTCGAAAATCTCTATTCGTTTAAGAAATATAGCCTGGAAAAATTAGTCTGGGACACATAATTATCAAAAATAAACTGACATTTTCTTGATAACCTACACTTCGCGTCAAAAAAAAAATGGTACAACTCTTATAACCGAAAATCGCGTTTTTCAAGTTGTGTAAGCTGATCTTGTCAAATGTGTCATTCTAATTTCTAGGGCAACGTTGCCAGTCATCAGTGGCGTAGCTAGCCCCACGGGGGCCCCATATCAAAGTTTGCCCGCGACAAAAGAAGCAAAAACGCTTGTATAGAATCGAATAGAAATATGCTTTATTGTCACTGTACACTTTTATGGACAAAGCTTACAAAAAGTCGGAAAAAAAAACAAAAACAAATAAGTACAGTTTACCGAAATTGGGTACATAAATCGTCAATATTAGTACAGAATAAAAGATAATGAAATAAAAGAAAACACATAAAACACCCAAATATAGATAATAATAATAAACCTAATAAATTTTAATTAACCAAAGTCGAAAAATAGATTTGAATTGTCGAGACTCATTGTTTGAAAACAGATTCAGCTTTTTCAATCCAAGGATGAATGTGCATTGCAAATGAGCTTAAACAGAGAAGCTCTGTTGTTATGGTATAACGGCGAGCGACAGGCAAATACACTTCTCCAAGAAATTAACATATATACCACCTAAAAATTGGTCATTTTTGATGTCTCGAATTTCCTGAACCTGTTGTATGATTTAAGTGATTTTTTAATGTGATATAGCCTTATTCTTTAACAATGTCATTGTAATAATATTGTTGCTAGACAGATAATTTGTCATTATATAGGTACCGGGTGTGCCAATCAAACTGTGATTTTTTCTCTCAAAGTTCGCGTTACCCTGTGGAATATTTAAGCATTTGTAAAATGCTGAAACTAAAACCCGACTACATAATTATAGTCTAGTACTTGTAAAATAAAGTTACACTACATGTAAATCAAAATGTAAATTCGTACAGGTTGGAAAAAATTTTTTATCAAAGTTTAGGTGAGTACAATATATATTTTCAAGAAAGTATCCAAATCATATAAGGGAATCATTGTTTAAATAATTAAAAAGGGGTCATTTTTCACCATATTTACTTTTTTAACTGCTGAGGTAATTCACGTTTTAATGAAGGTGTTTCGAATATTTTTCTGCAAAGCTGAAGGGTAAGTCTTTCACCTAAGACTTACTAAATTCAATTTGACTCCCTATTTATTTAAAGAATTGTATATAAAACTTTAAAAACAAATTTGCAAAAAAATAGTATTTGCGATTTAAATAAGCACTATAAAATATTTTGTTTTATAGGAGAAGTTGCGCTACTTTCCAGTATTAAGCAAAAAAAAATTCGTCAAAAATATTTAATAATTTATGAGATATTGAATTTGTTTATTAACTGTCACTATATTTTCAATTGCAAAAACGCGTTTGTTGCCAAAAGAATTTAAACCTGCAAAAGATCTCATTATTTTTATTTTTATGTATATTTTCAATAAATGTATCGATAAATTTAAATTTTAATTAAACTCCTCTCTAAAATGGCATTTAAAAATTGCTCTAATTTGTTTATTGCTTCTTTTTTAAATAACGTCGCTGGGGTTAAAAAATTCAATATCTCATAAATTGTTAAAATATTTTTTTTGCTTTATACTGGTAACATGACTTCTCGTATAAAACAAAATATTTTATGGCGCATATTTATTTGTGTTTTAAGTTTTGAATATAGTTATTTAAATAAATAGGGGTCAAATTTAATTTAGTAAATCTTAAGTGAAAGCTTTATTTTTCAACTTTGTAGAAGAAAAACCGTATAGACCTTCATAAAAGCGTGAATTACTGCAGAGAAGTGAAAAAAGTAAATATTGTGCAAAAATGACCCCTTTCTAATTATTTAAACAGTGATCCCCTTGAAGAATACAAAAGATATTTCCAAGAAAGTATCCAAATCATATTATGATTTGGATACTTTCTTGAAAATATCTTTTGTATTCTTCTTGATACTTTCTTGAAAATATCTTTTGCATTCACCTAAACTTTGATAAAAGGCTGTCCACAATATGTCTGCAACGAATTCTGCAATTCTTTGGTCACGTGGTTCTCAGAGGTGACGACAGTTTGGAGAAGTTAATTATTTCTGGAAACGTTCCGGGAGAAGATCAAGAGGACGATCACCAAGAAGATGGTCCGACCAAATAAAGCATTCAGCTGGAAACTCATTCTGCGAAGCTCTTAGAGCAGCTGAAGATAGAGACCAATGGAGAAACATTGTTAGGAATATTGAAGGAAATCACGATCCCTAATGGGGAAACGACAAGAGAGAGAGAGAGAGGAACTTTTATAAAAGTTTAGTTCCAACCTGTATTTAGTACGCAAATACATTTTAATTTTTTTATTTTATTAGGCTATTATAGCCAACATTCTGTTGTTTTATTCATTCGCTTTTGGTTCATTCATTCTTATGTTGGATAATAAAAAAGTTAGGTACTTTAACAACTAGCCTTGTTTTCGTCAATATAGAGTGTTTTTAAATAAGTATGGCAAACTATAAGTGGTAATTCTGCATGAAAAAATAATGACAGTTTGCGTTTGCTTTATAAACCTGCTAGTGTGCAAATGCTTCGTCTCTGAGATAGGGTTATTAAAATTTTTCTTACAATCTGACGATTTATTTATTGTTATACAACCGGTTAAAATATGCAAGTAAAATTTGGTGTGTTTTAAGAGGTAGTTATTGTGCGTTTTTGATATACATACAATTAGGAATGTAATATTCATCATTGGCGCGCATAAGGTTAATATGACCCATGTGTGCGCCAATGGTAAACATGAAATTTTGTTTAAACCCACCAAATTTCATTTGCATATATCAACCAGTTTTAGAGTAATAAATTAATCGTCAGTTTGTAAGAAAAATGTCAACATCCCCTATCTCGGACATACGTTTATAAAGCAAACTGTCATTATTTTTTCATGCAGAATTAGCCCTTAAAGTTTGCCATACTTATTTAAAAACACCCTGTATCGATGAAAAATAAGGCTAGTTGTTAAAGTATTACCTAACTTTTTTACTATCCAACATAAGCGAATGAATCGAAAAACAGAATGTTAAGAACACATGAGGCTATAGTTGGGTTTTAATTTCAGTATTTTATAAATGCAAGAATATTCCACAGGGTGTGGTGAACTTTGAGAAAAAAATACTGTTTGATTGGTACACCCGGTATACAATGACAATGTACCTATCTAGCAACAATATTATTACAACGATATTGTTCAAAAATACTACTATACCATTTAAAAAAATAACTTAAATCAGAAAACAGGTTTAGGAAATATGAGACATTAAAAATGACCAATTTTTAAGGTGGTACGTTAATTATTTCTTGGAGAAATGTAGATATACATAAATACAATTACAGATAAAGAACAGATTATACGAACTTACATAATATACCCGAACAATACGTACTGTTTCAAATATTCAAAGATAAAGCGAAGCGATTACAAAAATTGCAATTCGGCATTCTTCAATATACATTATACAATAACTCACACACAGCCAACGGAATTGACAATGAGAGGTAAATACCTTGAAAACAATAAAGCTCTGTTCTTATGGGGCAGAGAATAGAGATAATAGATAGATATGATTTATATAGGTATATTATAAAGAATCCACTACACCAAAATGTTGATATCCAAACAACATACACTGTTTCAAAGCGTTTTAATAGTGAAATAATTGTAGAATATTTAGTTCAATCTTTGTAAATGGAATTTTGTTTCGACATGCCGCGATGGGGCCCTTCAATGTCGGGGCCCCGTATAATTGATACGGCTGATACGGCGGTAGCTACGCCCCTGCCAGTCATCTCAATTAAGTACCCATACATTGATTTGTGTTTTATTATAATTTATGAAAATATTTCAATTCAAAAATAATGATAGTTATTAATAAATCTAGACATAACTTTAAATTATTATGTTTAAATTAAAATCGAAAAGCGTGATTGGTTTCTCGTAAATTGTACTGTAAATACAAAATTCTATTGAGTTGTGGGATACTAGAATAAACACAAGGGAAACATAAAAAAATTGATTTGAAATTAATAAAACATGAATAAATTTTACAGTGCACAAGTGTGGAATTTAAATACATGTATTACAATTCGAAACTGCTGAAATATTAATATTCTGTCATAGCTCCATTATTATTAATCACTTCTTGTAATCTTATGTGCACTGAGAAATAAATTTAGTTAAAATTTTCATCTTCGTCCAAGCTTTCCCAGGTTTCTTCAATGACGGTCAATTGGTAGTGATAAAAATACATAATACCTATATACTTAAAACCTTTATACATTTTTAAGCGTCATTTTTTGTATTTAGATTTAGTTCAATTCCGTTATCTGTTACGGCAACAACGAAGTGATTCACGAACAATTTTGTCCAGTCTGAATACAGGTTTACATTGGGAAAAAAAAGTGTACCAGTTTTTACAGAAATAAAATGTATTTCCCGGATACTTCAATATTTATTTAAAAAATTGTGAGTAATTTTTCAACTGCTTCTACAGAAGAATTTACTAGTTCAAGAAAATTGAGAAAAAGTCACTTTCATTTTTTTTTATTTTATACCAATTATATAGGGTGAGGCAGATAACTGGCCTATTAGAAATATCTCGAGAACTAAAGGCAACAGAATCATGAAAATTGGAATAAAGGGGTTTTGAAGGATGATCTATTAAATGAAAATATTTTCATCTCTTTGCAACTTCCGGTTATACCGGAAGTTGCTTATAACTTCGTTTTTTTTTAATGGGACACCCTTTATATTTTTACATTTTTGGATTCTCTTCGATGTCTTCTTTCTTAAAATATGAGGTTTTGTAATATTATACAGGGTATTTTAAAAGATAATTACGTTTTTTTATTAATTTCGTAGCAATATTCACACCCTGTAGAATTGTAGTAGTTTGACATCTAAAACTCTACTTACATTCAAATGATTTTTAATATACTCTACTATTGTTAAGAATCATTAGTATAGCTAATTTTTTAATTTTAGTATACAGGGTTGGTCGAAACTCGGAATGAGTATTTTCTGAGTTTTCTTAAATGGAACACCCTGTATTTTTGTATTGTAGTGGAATGATATTTTATAGTACTTTTTTATTTCTTAAGCATTCCCTATGCCTAACTGCTTTAATTTGTGAGTTATTGGTGATTCAAACTAAACATTAATTGCAACAAAAAATACGTAAAATTTTATTAGGTTGGCCGTGAAAATACTCATCCCAAATTAGTTTTCAGAAATAAATACATATTAATCCAGACTGGTTCTTAAAATTACCAATAATGGTTTAGCTATCAAAATACCTACGTAGTTAAGATTGTTGGTGCGATTAACAATTAAGCACAAATTAAAGCAGTTAGGTATAGGGAATGCTTAAGAAATAAAAAAGTACCATAAAATATCATTTCATTACAATACTAAAATACAGGATGTCCATTTAAGAAAACTCAGAAATACTCATTCCGAGTTTTCGACCAACCCTGTATAGTAAAATTAAAAATTTAGCTTATACTAATGATTCTTAACAATAGTAGAGCATATTAAAAATCATTTGAACGTAAGCAGAGTCTTAGATGTCAAACTACTACAATTCTACAGGGTGTTAATTTTACTACGAAATTAATAAAAAAACGTAATTACCTTTTAAAACACCCTGTATAATATTACAAAACCTCATATTTTAAGAAAGAAGACATCGAAGAGAATCCAAAATGTAAAAATATACAGGGTGTCCCTTTTAAAAAAACGAAGTTATAAGCAACTTCCGGTATAACCGGAAGTTGCAAAGAGATGAAAATATTTTCATTTAATAGATCATCCTTGAAACCCCCTTTATTCCAATTTTCATGATTCTGTTGCCTTTAGTTCACGAGATATTTCTAATAGGCCCTTTATTTGCCTCACCCTGTATATAGGACCTTTTTTGTTTTAAATTTTATGTAGAACATTTTTTTTATAGAACATTGTTTACGCTAAAGCATAGTTTTAGAAATATTGACGAAAAACGTAAAAAACTACTAATTTACCGACTTTTCCCCCATTTCCCCCTCACCAGCAAACCGGACGCTCAAAATGGTGTAACTTTTGACTGAACAATTTGTGGACCATATAGAACAATTTGGTGTTGGAGGAAAACTGTTACTTTGGATGTCTGGGTTTGGGTTTAATTATACCATATTATTAAAACTGTTGCTATTGAAAAAAAATAAACTAGCGCTCTCACCAAATACTAAAGTGCCAAATCGCTCTCGCCAAAATTGCAACTGTCGTTTTTGTGAATGTGTGTGTGAATAATTTTATATTATGTTCTAAAATTAGAAGCTTCATAATTATCTTCTTCTTCTTCTTATAATAGGGCTCTTGGCCTGTTCCTTACCGATTTTGAGCTTGTATTCGTAGCTGTGATGTTGACTGCCAGCTATCTCGCCACCTTTCAAAGGGCCTTCCTATTGGTCTCTTGCCTGTTGGCTTCGAATCCCCTGGCTATACGGGCTATTCTCTCGCTGTCCATTCTCGTCACATGCTGATTCTACTGTCGTCGTCTCTGTCTTCCCCACCGTACTATATCTTGTATGTTACATAGATCTCTTATTCTGTCGTTCGGTATTCTGTCTCTCAGTGTTTTCCCAGTTATTGACCTCAGCGTTCTTATTTCTGATGTTCTCAGTATCCTCTTGGTTTCTGCTGTGTCACATCTTGTTTCTATCGCGTACGTCCTGATCGGTCTTACACATGATTTGCATGTGCGTACTTTCCCTTCCAGCCTCATATCTTTGTTTCTACAGATGAGTAGATGACATCCCTCAGACATCCTGACACGTAATTGGCTTTATTTGCTTGCTTTTAGACGCTCTCTTTAACATCTCCATAACTACATATTTCGATTCCCAGATATTGGAATCTCGAGACTTGTTCAATTAGTTCGTTGTTAATTACTAATTTGCATCTTATGGGTTCCATTGACACTACCAGGGATTTTGTCTTGGCTGTTGATATTTTCATGTTGTAGTTCTTCGCCACTGTATTGAAAGTTTGTGCCATTCGCTGAAGGTTATCCTCGTTATCGGAGATTAAGATTGTGTCGTCAGCATAACAGAGGATTTTTATTTGTTTTCCGCCATCTTATATCCTTTTCCAGTTTTCTATGATTTTGTCCATGACTAAATTAAAAAGTAATGGGTTCAAGCTATACCCTTGTCTGATTCCCGAGTTGATTTCTACTTCCGATGTTAGTTCATTCTCGACTTTTATTCTGGTTTTTTTCTTCGTATTAATGGCTTTAATTATCCTTATCATCTTTTTGGGCTGATTTTTCTCCTTTAGCAATCTTAGCATATCTTCCAATCTTACAAAATCGAAGGCCTTAGTCAGATCTGTAAAGCACATAAATGCAGGTTTATTATATTCCAGTGTTTTCTCAGCAATTTGCCTGGCTATGAATATGGCGTCTATTGTGGACCTATTTTTCCGAAAACCTTGTTGTTCCTCACTAATTGTGTATTCTTCGTTTATTTTATTGGCAAGTATTTTTGTTAAGAGTTTAAGAGTTGTGCTCAGCAAGGTGATGGTACGGTAGTTGCTAGGGTCTTTGCTGTTTCCTGTCTTGTGTATAGGTATTGTTATACTCGTCCTCCACTGGTCTGGTACACGCTGGCTGCATATTATTTTTTGAAAAAGGATCTCTATGTTTTCGATTAAGGTTTCTCCTCCGTACTTCAGGAGTTCATTTGGTATCCCATCGAATCCTGGTGCTTTTCTGTTTTTAATTTACGTATGTTATTCCTTATTTCTTCTTTTGTGATTTCTAGTTCTGTGTCTATGTTGGATTCGTCTTCATTTCCTGTTTCTTCCTCTTCTTTAGGTACTATAGTATCTTCCTTATATAGTTCTTCTAAATAGGCGGTCCATTGTTCTGTACTTGTTCCAAAATTTAAGAACTTATTTTCAGATGCAAGCTGAGACATCTACTCTACATCGCGCTATTTGCGCAGTAGATAACACAACACCGAACAAACTGCGGGAACCATAAATGCTCATAAACCACCTCACTAAAGACAAAAAAATGCGCACCTAGATGGGTAAACCTCTGCACGGGCGACATCCTAATGAGGTGAGCCAAGACTATGTCGACAATATAGCGTCGAACTATTGGTTGGCATCAGGAAAAATTTTTCCTGAAACGGAGGGTTCATTACTGGCCATTCAGGATCAGGTTATACCAACCATAAATTACCTGAAATATAACATCAAAGACCCTCAGGTTCAAAACGACAGATACCGATATGGATGTCAAGCCCAAGAAACTATCCAACATCTTACAGGGGGCTGTCAGGCATTTTCTGCAACTGAATACAAGGAACGGCATGACGCAGTGGGAAAAATCCTTCATCAAGTGATAGCTATCAGGCTGGGACTTCTCCAAATGGACCATCTACCTTATTATCAATACGTTCCTGAGAGTATGCTTGAGGATGGCAACTACAAGCTATACTGGGACTGAAATGTGCTCACAGACCAAACAGTGGCACATAAGAGACCAGATTTCGTACTAGTTAATAAATTAACAAGACAAACAACACTAATTGATGTGGCGATACCTAACAACAATAATTTATGTAGTAAATTTACTGAAAAGATCGCCAAGTACAGAAATCTGGAAATTCAAATACGAAGGCAATGGAGAATGCAAAGTACCCAGACGATACCGATTATTATGTCTATTACTGGAGTCATTCCGAAGAACCTCCTCGAAAGCATAAAAAGCTGGGTCTGAATGAACATCTTTATATGACCATGCAGAAAGCTGTACTACTCGCGACGGCCAGAAGTGTACGAAAATTTTTGGGAGATACACCTGCATACCAAGTCACCTAGGGCTCGATAACATGGAAAGAGTTCCACCAGAGCTCAATCCTTTTGATACCGTAGGCACAGTATATAAAGGTTCCACAGTAAAATCACTCCTCTGTCGGCGCTTTGATCTCAGGAAGTAATACCGGCAGTACGCAATTGGTAATTCACCAATGGTGGATGCGGGTTTTCCCTGTTAAAATCTTACGTTTCTATACGAATAGCAATGCGAGGGTGGGGCAAAAGCGACTGCCAATATTGCGCGGTCGCCATGCACGAATATAGATTTTACTTCCAATTTTTCGGAGAGTGGTTCTACTGTCCCTCTTTATACTGTGCCGTAGGTACCTGGGATGAGTCAATTTTCCCCTTAGAGGGAGTGTGAGCCGTATGGCTAAATCTGGATACTTAATAATAATATAAATTATTTACTTATTTATAAACAAACTATGAAGATGTTCTTTTTATTATGTTATTTTAATTTTTTCCTATTAAAAACTGCTTCAATTGTTTAAAATCGATAAAATTTATATTACTTTCCGATATATCATTTTTTGTGACACTTTCACTCCAGTTAGCTAAGCTCTAACACTTTATCTTATATATAATATCGTATATTTTCACGTTCTCCAATTTTTTCTATATATCTTTTTTGTAACTTATTCGTTGTCACGTCAAAGTAAAGTCTAGAAGGAGAAAGTTTCTGGTTATATCGAATAAACCAAGCCGCCTGCCTCAATAGACGTGATGAAATCGTTCAGCTGTTTTATTCGAATTGTTGGATGTTAGATGGGGATATACGAGGGACAAAGTGACCAATCTACTTCGAATTGTGCTGCTTTCGAAATTAACAAGGCGGTCTTTCTCCAGAAAAGATGAGAGATAATTAAGCTGACATTTAGGCTCCTTTTCTTTCTCTTTCTTGACATCATTTTAAACCCTATTGACAGAAGGTCTTTACAAAATTTGCTGGATAAAAAAAGTTCTGAACAGGGCCGATTATTAGCTTAATTAATACATAAAAGTTTGAACACTATAAAAAACATATTGGAAATTGCTGGGAAGCCATTTTTTTATTATACCTCGAGGAAATAAATTTTACACATTTTTATTGCAGGTAAAATACTGCAAAAATAGTCGATTTAAAGATTGTTTGATAATTATTTTCCAATTTACACTATTCCTCGATACAACACACTGTTACAGAGCCCTGGTACAGTTTAAATGTTACTAATTAGAACATGAACCAATGATGTTATCTCTAGTAGAAATAAACTGATTTAATAATAAACTATAAGCTAGACACAATAACTATATAACATACACGAGAGTTGAAAACTCTAAACAATAAATGCATCGACCCGACTAGTCGAATACTAAAATGATACTTTTTTAATACAAAAACGCAAGAGTTTTGCATTCAAAACTCTAAACTAATCAAGACAGTGTCCAGATACGCTGGCTTGCAAGTGGGAACTGACTGCCTAAAAGTTATAATTGCAATGTCAACCCAACCCCAAAGGGTTAGCGGTAGACAACTTCTAAATTTCTATAGGAAGTAGGTAAAACCAAACAGCTTTTGAATGCATTATATCCGATATTTCTGGGGAATTTGCTCAGTAGAATGCTAAATGCTAGAATGCTCACGGAATGCTGATACTTCTGGCGCTTAAATCATACCCTAAATTTCAAAGCAATCGGTCAAGTAGTTTAAAAATTATTTAATTTGTTTACCCCAAATTAATTTTTTTTTTTTCAACACTGTAAGTCAGAAAATGATGAAGTTACAGTAATACTTTGGATAGTTGATGAAAGACGAAGATTTGCACTAATAATATAATTTAAAAATAAAATGACAAAAAATAATTCTAAATATTGCAAAATTATTTTGAAAGAACATGTGAATTAAAAAGGGGGGGGGACTAACTTTGTCCCTAATTGTCCTAGGACAATTTTCTTTCTTTCTAAATGCGTATAAAATTTCAGTCTTTCTAAATAATATGAAAAAATAATTTCCCTACGGGTAACGGTTAAAAAGTTATTCTAATTGTTTATAAGTAAGCAAAGAATCGACATGTTTTTGCAAAATAATTTTACACTGTTTAAAATTACTGTTTGTCAATTTTTTTTAATTAAGTTAATAGCATAAATGTTCTTCTTAAATAAACTGTCCGAAGCATTACTGTAACCTCATAATTTTCTAACTTATAGTGTTGCAAAAGAAATGAATTTGGCATAAACAAATTAAATAGCTATTAATCTATTTGATCAGTTGCTTTGAAATTTAAGAAATAATTTAAGCACAGGAAGTCTCAGCATTCCGTGTAATAAGAAGTTTCTAACTTAATTTTTACATAAGTTATAAACATTTATAAAATCTCAAAATTTATGACTTATTTTGCAATTTTCTAAGCAACAAATAAGGACAGACATATTCAACGAACGCCATATTGAAGTTTTTTATATGATTTATGTTTCTTATTCTCAAATTTGTTTAGAATGCTTCAATTTTTAGTAATAGAGACGAAAAAAGCGAAAATTTACCGTTTTTTGATCTTCATTTGTATATAACTATGTATATCATCAAAATCGGCTACAGGAAACATAAATATAGGTTATTATTATAGATTTCCACACTACTAAAAAAATTTGGTTTCGGCCTGGAGGGGATGTGTCACGAGAAAAATCTTATTTCTCTGGACTAATAATGGAAATTACTGGAAAGCAATTTTTTATGATACCTTTCCTTTAATGAAACACCTTTGACCTCTCCGACAGAACAATTCGTACAACCTAAAACAACGACATAAACTCAGGTACGCTGATTGTATAATTATAAAAATAAGGAGCAAGAATGGGAAGGATCAGAAGTTGGATGAAGAACTCTTGAATATTGCAAAATTTCACATAGAAAAAATTCCAAGGGTTCCGAGTTATTGTTGTAGGTCAAAAGTTCACGAAAGTAGAGTCAGCTACTTCCAATACATAGCTATGTTTTAATCAGACAGTCTTAATTTCTAATAATCCAAAAAGGACTAATGCGAAGTCTGTTTAATTAACAAAAAAAATCGTCTAAAATATGAAAACCATACTTTAGAAATTGTCTAGACAAGAAAACGAGAATGATAGACAACTGATTCTATTATCGTAGAAGTCTACAAACTTCATGCAGGTTCTTGTCTGCAGGTGTAGGCTTCATACTTTTATTACATATCTAAACTAGCCGTTTGTAACTTTATGATTGCGAAACTGAAGTGCGACAAAGTTGAGCAATGCTACACCACGGATAAATCACAAGAAAAAAGAGTTATGCGTTGCTTAGATGACAAAGCTGACAGTGCGATTGACGTTATTTTTTTATAGTGGCAACATATAGAGATAGGTGTTAAAAAAAGCTAAAAGATGGGTTAAAAGAGTACATACATGCAACTCTTAGAAAAAATATTAAACCAACGATTAAGAATTATGACAGAACAAATATTAGACCAAGAACAGTAGATCTAGAATAGGTATGAGTATGAGTATGCACGATGATATATTTACTTTAAAAAAGATAACACCAAAAGCGCTGCAAGGGAAAAGAAATTATACGGGTGTTTGGTAAAGAATGGGCCATACCTTAACCTTAGATTCCTGAGCTTAAAATAGATCGATTTAAGCTAACTTACCTTAGTACAAAAGTTGATAATAATCGAAATACAGGGTGTTAAAGTTAAACTTGTATTTTATTTATTTTTGAATATTTCCTGACAGGCACGAGACAACAACACTAAATTTAGTAAGTGGTGTTGGTACTGTCCACCCTACTAAATTATGATAAACAAACGTTTCTGGCTACTACCAGAGGCGTACGACGGAGGAGCGTGAATGGTTGACCCTTCCCAAATACTACGTCACTGGCGGAATTGCTATTTTAGTGCAATTTTTTGATTCTCCAATACTTTCAATGTAAATAACATACTCTTCATTCGTAACGATAAAGCCATTAGTTTTCGAGATATTTGAAGCTAAAAAAGAACGGATACATCATCAACGGAACTCATCAAAATAAGTGTGCCTTTTTATTCTTAACTTCAAATATCTCGAAATGACTTTATCGTTACGAATGACTTTATCGTTACGAATGAAGAGTATATTATTTGCATAGAAAGTATTTGAGAATCTAAAAATTATGCTATAATAGCAGTTTCAATAGTGGCGTATAATTTGGAAAGGGTCAACCATTCACTTTCCTCTGTCGTACGCCTCTGGTAGTAGACAGAAACAATTATTTATCATAATTTAGTAGGATGTATAGTAGCTAAACTTTCTGCTAAGTATCATAAGGATACCTCAAATAGTTTAACCGTACCGGGCACACATATTTCTTAAGGTTTTAAATAAAGAATAAATTATTAAAAAAAAAGAATATGTACTTTAAAATAATTGGACTACTTGTCCAACTACTTGTGTATTAATTGTCATAATTGACACAAAGTGTAGACACTGTACATCCTACTAAATTATGTTAAATAATCGTTTCTGGCTACTACCAGATGCGTACGACATGAGAAAGTGAATTGTTGACCCTTCCCAAATTCTACGCCACTGATGAAACTGCTATTTAACCTTTAACTACACGCGCTGGCGTATTTTGTACGCCAGATGTAAGAATTCTACTGCAAATATATTTAAAAATTTAATTTTTAACCTTGTTTATCTCTGTAACATATCACTGGAATGTGCTTTACACTTTGGTTTTAGTTTCGTTATAATTGGCGTTCTGGGAAGATCGTAATTTACAGTTTATTATTTGTTGTTTCCGGTGGTGGGCAATATACACCACGATTATATTTTTTTTTTTGGCTTTAAGGTAAAACCCACACAGCCAGATACAAATTTTGTAAAAGAGAGGGCAAGGATTTGAACCACGATTATATTAATATAAGCAGTAATATAAGTACATATTTCATATGTTTTTTAGTCATTATGGCACAAAATATATTTTTCTTTATAAACAATACTTTTTCTCCTGTAAAAAATCACATTTCCAAAATATTTTTATTAGTAATTTTATTTATCATGGAATCTAGTTATTCCATGATTCCTGTTATAAATCCCAGTTGGCTTACTGAGAAGGAACTCCAAGTATTTACTGATGCCGAATAAGGTTTATAACAAACAACTAAGTGAATTTTTTCAAAAAAAAATCAACAAATTCGCTGTTTTAAGTATATTTTCTTGTGGCGTATAAAGTGCGCCACGCGTGTAGTTATGTTATAACTTGATGCGCGGGTAGTTAAAGGTTAAGCATAATTTTTAGATTCTCCAATACTTTCTATGCAAATAATATACTCTTCGTTCGTAACGATAAAGTCATTAGTTTTCGAGATATTTGAAGTTAAAAATGAAAAGGCACACTTATTTTGATTATTGTATTATGCTCCTTCATTTTTAGCTTCAAATATCTCGAAAACGAATGGCTTTATCGTTACGAATGAATAGTATGTTATTTACATATAAAGTACTGGAGAATCAAAAAATTGCACTAAAATGACAATTCCAGTAGATACCAGTAGAATTTGGGAAGGGTCAACCATTCACGTTCCGCCGTCGTACGCCTCTGGTAGTAGCCAGAAACGTTTGTTTAACATAATTTAGTAGGGTATACAGTACCAGCACCACTTACCAAATTTCATGTTGTTGTCAAATGCCTGTCAGGAAATATTCAATAAAATAAAAGTTTAACTTTGACACCCTGTATTTCGGTTATTATCAACTTTTGTACTAAGGTAAGTTAGCTTAAATCGACCTATTTTAAGCTCAGGAATCTAAAGTTAAGGCCCATTCATAAGGCTATGGCCCATTCTTTACCAAACTCCCTGTATAGGTGTACAAAAACTTAACAATATAATTATTAAAATATAGAACTTTTCGACTCACTCGGTAGATGAGAGTTAAAAAACTAAAATCAGAGCTTGCTTAAGATTAATTCATTAAACCATATTTATTTAAATACATACATATTTCATATTATAAAATTTCATATTATATTTCATACCCTTACAAAAACACAAATTTTAACTCAATACAAATTTATTAAATTTCTATAAATCTTTGTTTTCTAAAGCATCAGCATCTTTCAGAAATCCCCATTTTCTCGTTCCACTGCCGCATCAGCAGATTTCAAATAAATTTTTCAAGGGTATCACAAAAGGGGTGTTATCGAAAAAATAATTTCTCAGATTTTTAAAAAGCAACGTGTGTATTTCATATTTCTTTATTGGTTGCTTAGCGTTATGCAGTCAATCTTCACAAATGGTTAATACAATTACCAAAAACAAATGTTTTGTTGAATTAGGTAACTATTTGGAAATTTCAGCGTCAAAAACCATGTTAAAAAAAATGTGTGTGTGTGTACTTTGTACGCATCTAAGAAGTTATACTTATATTATAAATTCCAACGAAATTAATATGTACTTTAAACAGTTTATTTAAATTTTATTCAAATATTAAACCAATTTTAATACTTACTACTTTCCAAAAATTTTTATTATAACAATACCAAAAATTAAAAAAATAAAAAAATAAATCACACACAAACACATTGAAAAATGCCACAAAGAAATGATTTCTGAACAATAATTATTGTTGGCAAAAATTTTAACTAAATAGACATTTTCTGAAAAAAATATATTACAAATATATTTACAATCATAAAATGTATAAAAAAATAAAAAATAAAAACTTGCATTGGGATTCGAACCCGCGTTTATTCGTGAGCTTATGATTTGAAGTCAAAACTTTTACTCATTTTGCCACCGACACGTACCTGTCACGTGCGAAGATAAGCCAACTGAAGTTTTACTGTTTGACAGTTCTGAATTTAATCAAGTTAGATTGATTTTTATGGAATTAAAATACAACAAAACATAGAGTAAGAAAACAATATATTAGATGAAGATTGGTAGAAATTATGTTGGTAATCAATTTATGTAAATCAAAGCATTACCTACTAAGATAGGTACATACATTTTCCAAATAGGTAAGTACCTATGTAATTTTTTATTACAGAACCGAAACATTTACAATAATTACGTACCTGTTGCTTTTAAAAACTATTTAAAAAGTCACTACAATTATAAACTTGCTTTTTTCTCTGTCCTCACAACAATAAGAAATAATAAACACAACATGTGTTTACCCATAACCGACATGTTGAACAATCGTTGACAGGTTATTGTAATTACCCAATCAGAACACATTTAACGTTTTAGCTTCGCTCAGGACCAAGACTTTTGATGAATTCGCGTACATATAAATTTACTCCGAACGCGTCTAAAGAAGTATAACTTCAAAAATCAATATAAATTTCACCATGTGTATATCTTCTTCTATCTGATTTAAGCGAGTTTTTTTTTGTCCGAAGTAGATACTTGGTCTTTGGCCCTTTGTACCAAACTGTATATATATATATATATATATATATATATATATATATATATATATATATATATATATATATATATAAACAAAAGATGTAGATCTTTGAAACACACTCAGTGATCAAAAGATCCACAGGTACTGGTTTGGACGACCACTCGTACGAAAACAAACAAATGAAATAGAGAATGCGGAAAAATCCCCTTACGAACAATTCACACATCCACTATTTCGGGCTGGGAAAATTTTTTTGAATAGAATCGAAGATCCAAACACCAGCTCTTAGAAATGTGTTTCACCCTCTTCAACCTCTATGGGCTCATCGGTGAAGATGAGAGGTTGAATATCTTCAGACACATTCCAATCAAAAAACAACATTCGAGACCTAGACATAGCAGGAACGTAAATCTACGCCCAACCTGACAATGCCATTCTTAAGTTTTAATTCCCTAATTACTGAGTGGTCGTCCAAACCAGTACCTGTGGATCTTTTGATCACTGAGTGTGTTTCAAAGATCTACATCTTTTGTTTTTTCATAAACATTATCTTACTTACTCTAAAGTAATTAGGGAATTAAAACTTGAGAATGGCATTGTCAGGTTGGGCGTAGATTTACGTTCCTGCTATGTCTAGGTCTCGAATGTTGTTTTTTGATTGGAATGTGTCTGAAGATATTCAACCTCTCATCTTCACCGATGAGCCCATAGAGGTTGAAGAGGGCGAAACACATTTCTAAGAGCTGGTGTTTGGATCTTCGATTCTATTCAAAAAAATTTTCCCAGCCCGAAATAGTGGATGTGTGAATTGTTCGTAAGGGGATTTTTCCGCATTCTCTATTTCATTTGTTTATATATATATATATATATATATATATATATATATATATATATATATATATATATATATATAATAAGCCAGTCTTCTACAGCTGTCGCCGCTTCTCGCATCCTAATTTCCAGCGATTTCTGTCGAAGCAATCTTCAGTTTTTAAGTCTCTGGCGGTCATTGCATCTTCGATATCTTCTCTCTAGGATCGTCTTGGTCTACCTCGTTTTCTTCTTGTGGGTGGAGTCCATTTTTCTATTATTTTCGGCCATCTATTTTCAGGCATTCTCTGAAGGTGTCCATACCAGTTAAGTCTTTTGGCTTCGATTGTGTCTATTATATCTAGATCGATTTCCATTTGTCTCCTAATATCTTCGTTTCTCACCCTATCAAGCCTAGTGAGTCGGCAACATCGTCTCCAATAGTTCATTTCCATCGCCTTGATTTTTGACTTGTTTCTTTACCACGTTTCTTGTACCAAACTGTATCCTGGTATTTAACTATATGTATATGAGCTCCTTATATGCTGTTAATAAAACAACAACAATGTTGACACGTTAGAAGACCAAAAATAAGCATTTTTTCAAGATTTTTTTCTCAGAAACTTTATTAAAAATGAACATAAAACTTTTTACATATTAATATCTAACTCTTAGAGAATACAAAGAATATATATTTTTTCATTAATACACTTACACTAATATTGTAGAGGGCCCCAAAGTAGTTCCGATGGCGGACAGTTTGTTAATCTCAAGATTGGGATCTCTGAAACAAAAAAATCGTACGGCATTTAAAAAAGGAAGGTTTCTTACGTGACAAAGTACCACCGTTGGTGAAAAATTCCGAAAAAAAAAGATTTTACGGAAATTTGAAAAATTTTTGTGAAAAAGTCGCCCGTTTTTCTTCAGTTTTTCATGGTTAAAAAATATTTATTTTTAATTTTTTAGTCAAATTGTGGAAATTGTTACCTTGTGAAAGAAACCATGTTCTTTCAAATGCAGTATGATTTGTTTGTTTCAGCTATCCCAATCCTGAGATTAACTGTCCGCCATCATTTTTCGAGGTCTCGATATTTGCCCCCTCTACAATATTAGTTTACTCTCTAAGGGCCGGTACTTTATGTCCCGGTTAAACCTCGGTTAGCTAACCGGGGTTTAATCGGGACAGAAAAGTACCTCATAGAGCCTCTTGCGTTGTAATAAAAGCAATTATAATTATCATTATAATTATTTATGAATATAATAATAAGTATAATTGCGTTTATGTCTATGTTATGCATATATTTCTGTCCCGATTAAACCCCGGTTAACTAACCGGCTGTTAACGGAGACATAAAGTACCGGCCCTAAGAGTTGGATATTGATATGTAAAAAGTTTTATGTTCATTTTTAATAAAGGTTCTGAGAAAAAAATTTTTGAAAAAAAAATATTATTTTTGGTCTTCTAAAGTGTACCTTTGCAACAACATAAAGGAAAATAGTTTTTTCTCGGTAAATACATATTTTACCAATATAAATGCTTTTTGTATCAACACCGTATTAAAAAATGCTTCTTATAGCCACTTTACACGATGCAAGTAATTGCACAAATAATTGCACAATTTAAATAAGTTGCAACTAACTTTTTGCAATAAAGTGATTACCCGGTACAAACAATTGCATAAACGGACATGAAATAGACAGAAATTTCTTTGACAAAAAATTCTTAAGTATAAATTTTAGGTTATTTTCTTTTATATTATATTAAATGTAATATTTTTAGCAGATTGATCAGATCTAAAATAAAATATGTCGGAATATAATTTTAAAAAATTATTTAATATGTATTATAACAAAATACATCAATAAGCCAAGTACATAATAATATACAGTGATGAGCGTGCTAATAACCGGAAAAGTAACGCAAAAGATGGAAAACGTATTGGAAAACGTATTAAGTTGTGAGATAAAAAGAGATGAAACTAGTTGAGGTGGGAAATTTAGCGACAGAAACCTATAAATTTACATTATTGATTGTTTCCCACCTTTAGGCGTATCGGACGAGATTGGCTACTACCACTGTGACAGTGACAGTTTTAGTTGACATACCTATCCCTCTTATACGTCTAAAGGTGGGTAACAATCAATTTAATGTAAATGTATAGGTTTCTATCGGTAAATTTCCCAACCCTACTAGTTTCATCTCTTTATATCCCACAACTTAATATGATTTCCATCTTTTGCGTTATTTTGCCGGTTATTAGCGCGCTTCTAATTGTATACAGTATACAGTATACAGTATACTGTATAAAGGGATAAGTGCGCTAAAAACCGGCAAAATGAGGCAAAAGATGGAAAACGTATTAACCAAAAGATGGATACTATATACAAGATGAAGCAGATAAAGGGCCTATTAGTAATATCTCGAGAACTAAAGGCAACAGACTCATGAAAATTGGCATGAAGGGCTTTTGAAGAGTGATCTATTTAATGAAAATATTTTCATCTATTTGCTACTTCCGGTTATACCGGAAGTTGCTTATAACTTCGCTTTTTTAAACGGGACACCCTGTATATTTTTACATTTTTGGATTCTACTCAAAGTCTTATTTCTTAAAATATGATTTTGTATCGTTATACAGGGTAGTTTAAAAGATAATTACGTTTTTTTATTAATTTCGTAGCAACTTTCACACCCTGTAGAATTGGAGTAGTTTGACAATAAAAACTTTATTTATGTTCAAATGATTTTTAATATAGTCTACTATTGTCAGAAATTATTAGTATAGCTAATTGTTGAATTTTAGTATACAGGGTTGGTCGAAACTCGGAATGAGTATTTTCTGAATTTTCTTACATGGAACACCCTGTATTTTAGTATTATAATGAAACGATATTTATGTTACTTTTCTATTTCTTAAGCATCCCTATACCTAACTGTTTTAATTTGTGCTTAATTGTTAACCGCACCAACAAACTTAACTACGTAAGTATGTTGATAGCTCAACCATTATCGGGAATTTTAACGATCAGTCTAGGTCTAGATTAATATGTATTTATTTCCGAAAAATTATTTGTGACTGAATATTTTCAAGGCCAACCTAATAAAATTTCACGTATTTTTTGTTGCAATTAATGTTTGGTTTGAATCACCAATAACTCACAAATTAAAGCAGTTAGGTATAGGGAATGCTTATGAAATAAAAAAAGTACCATAAAATATCATTTCATTACAATACTAAAATACAGGGTGTTCCATTTAAGAAAACTCGGAAAATATTCATTCCGTGTTTTGACCAACCCTGTATACTAAAATTCAATATATACTATACTAATAATACTATAGACTATACTAATAGAGTTTAACAATAGTAGACTATATTAAAAATCATCTGAAAGTAAATACAGCTTTTGATGTCAAAGTACTATAATTCTACAGGGTGTGAAAATTGCTACGAAATTAATAAAAATACGTAATTATCTTTTAAACTACCCCGTATAATTATATAAAACGTCATATATTAAGAAAGGAAACATGGAGGAAAATCCAAAAATGTAAAAATATACAGGGTGTCCCATTTAAAAAACGAAGTTTTAAGCAACTTCCGGTATAACCAGAAGTAGAAAATAGATGAAAATATTTTCATTAAATAGATCACTCTTCAAAACCCCTTCATTTAAATTTTCATGATTCTGTTGCCTTTAGTTCTCGAGATATGTCTAATAGGCCCTTTATCTGCCTCACCCTATACAGTATACAGTGATGAGCGTGCTAGTAACCGGCGAAATAACGCAAAAGATGGAAAACATAATACATTGTGAATTAAAAGGAGATGTAACTAGTAGAGATCTAAAATTTTTGATAGAAACCTATATAGACAAGGCGAAAACGGCGGGTTCGCAGGGAAAAATATTCCCATGAGATTTTTTTTGCATAATCACATTCGTGAGACATCCCAGAATAAGGTTCAAGAAGTCGCCTTCGTGAAAAGTGGGCCAGTTTTTTTTTAACAATTTTTTTAATCAAATTGCAAGAATCAATATTTGTGGCCCGAACAATTTTTTCTTTAATTTTTTGGACCATTCTGGACAAAAAAGGTCTCCTATAATTTATAATTTTTCACTAAAGTTGATCGTTTTACCCGTATTGAGCTGCCCCCCCCCCCCCACTTGCAAAAATTAAAAAACAAATAGCCTTGATTTATGAGCTATTTATGAGCTTTCATATTCCGCAAACTAAAAATTTTGAGCTCGTTCCACTGAGCAGGAATTTAATACTTTAGTGGGGGGACTGAGTCAACTGCAACAAATTTTCTGTATAATTTTTGTATGACACGATGCCACGATGATTGCTGCAAGAAATTGTGCAAGTAATTCTGCAATTAATTGCACAATTTTGGGAAACACTGCTCTATGACGACGTTAAAAATAAAGTTATACCTATTTACAGATAAAGATCAAAAGTTTCTCAAAATATTTTTTACTATAAAAGAAATTATTAATAAAATTTTTGGTATGCCACTGAAACAAACGTAGTTGTATTCATTATAAACCTCTTACCGCTACAATAAGATACGATTTGGTTTCGAGAGTATAACCGAGTGACTTACAAAAACAACTTTATAATTTATTTCCTCCAGATCATTCTTTGAGAATTAAGAGAAAATTTTGAAGTCAATAAAACTTATAAATACAATTATGATTGTAAAATATACGTCTACTAAAGCAATAGAATTAAATGACAATTAAAACTTGTAATCAATAAGGCGTTTCTGAAAATGGAAATTGGAAAACTTATTAAACCTTTACCGAACGGGTTCCGCTTCAAAAATTTGAAAAAAAAAATAAAATCTATAGAAAAAAAAAAGAATGTGTGAGTACTTTGTACCCACGTAAGAAGTTATACTTCTATATGTGATTTCAACGAAATTGATAATATTTACTTTAAATAGTTTGTTTATATTTTATTTAAATATTAAACTAATTTTCCAAAAAACAATTACGTTCCAAAAATTTTTATTAAAACAATACCAAAAATTTAAAAAATAAAAGAACACACACAAACACATTGAAAAATGCCACAAAGATATGATTTATGAACAATAATTGTTGGCAAAAATATTAACTAAATAAGCATTTTCTGAAAAAAAAAATCATATAACAAATATACTTACAATCATAAAATGTATAAAAAAAATAAAAAAAACTTGCATTGTAGATTGAACCCGCGCATGTTAGGGTGCTTAGATTTGTAATCGAAGCCCCTACTCATTTACCCACTTACACACATCCGTCATGTGGGAAGATAGACCAACTGAACGTTTTACTGTCGACAGTTCTGAATTTAATCAAATTAGTTTGATTTTTGTGGAATTAAAATATTAAAATACAACAAAACATAGACTAAGAAAACAATATATTAGATGAAGATTGGTAGAAATTACCTACTAGGTAGGTTCATTTTCCATTTTCCAAATAGGTAAGTACCTACCTATTTAATTTTTTATTACAATACTGAAACATTTACAATTACGTACCTGTTGCTTTTAAAAAACTGTTATAGAATAGAATAGAATAGAAATATGCTTTATTGTCACTGAAAATTATACAATTTTATGGACAAAGCTTGACATAGAGTCACAAAAAAAATATATAACAATAACAAATACAATTTTCTGAAATTAGATAAATCGTCAATAAAAAAAAATATAAACAAGTTAAAAAAGTGAAGCAAAAAAACAAAACCAATATATTGCAAAATTACTATAAATTGCAAAATTGAACATACAACATATAATAAAACACAAAGAAAGGAACTAATAAGTTTAAGCTGCTGTATGTGACACTCAATAGCATATTAAGTATGGAGAACGGTAAGGGTTTTATACCGATCGAAGACAATTGTTTGGAGGTGGGGCGGAGCGACGACTCCAATTATTGTCTGAGGTCGGTTACCCTTAACGTTCGGCATGCTTATAACGTTTTTTGCACGATTGATACCATTATAAATTATAAAATTAAACATTTTCGTCATATTGACTAGTTTCATTCATTTTATCAAGATAGATACTTTGGTTGTTAGGTAGTAACTAGGGTGCATAACAACAATGGAGAATTGAGTTTTTATTTAGTTGTCAATAATTTTAAGTACAATTTTGATTATTATAAATTAAAATATGAGCGAAAGTGAATTTGAAGAAATTGAACGGGCTTGGGAAGAAGGGTGTTCCGCAATTATTCCCGAAAAATCCAAAATCCGTTATCAAAATACCTACCAAACTTTTAAAAAATGGTGCGAAGGCAAGAATTGAAGAATCGAAGAAAAGACTCTATTAGCATATTTCGTTCAAAGACATATGCAGTTGAAAGCTCCTGGAAGCCTCTGGGCAGAATATTCAATGATTAAATCCACCGTTTTTCTTTATGATTGCATTGATATTTCCAAGTTTTCAACTTTGATCGCGTATTTGAAGAGAAAAAATGTTGGATACTACTAATGTATGCGATTCTGCAGGAGTTTCTGTTAGAAGCGAAACCACAGCCCAAACAAGTGGGATTTCATTAAATAATTTAACAAATTGTACCATAAGTTTCAATATCAATAAATAATTCGTTAGTTTTTTTTATTCTTTCAAAAAATAAATTAAAATTAAGAGATTTTTTAACTCGACGGTAAGTGAATTACTTACCGTCGAGTTGAAGTACTTACCGTCGAGTTGGATTACTTACCGTCGAGTTGCTAGTAAATGTCACCTACTGACGTAAAATCTGTCACGGTAAACAGTCAAAAATGATCAATCGTGCCAAAATATAGATAAATATACATACTTTAGTTACTTATTACTGTAATTTTCTTAGTTAGTCATTAAGAAACTCTTCTACCGAATAATATGGTCTTTTAGATAAATGAGCTTTTGTCATTTTACGGAACTTATGGAAAGATGTTGCAGATTTAAGTTGTAAAGGGAGATGGTTGTATAGTTTTTTTGCGGAATATGTTATAGATTTCTTTACTAACTCAGAAGACGGGATCGGTAAATAGGATCGGGATGAGGCCTTGCTGGAAAGACATGCATGTGTTTACGAATTAAGCAAACAGTTTCTAAATTATACAAAGATGGAAGGGTTAAAATTTCGTGATCTTTAAAGTAACTTCTGCAATGGGTTTTTCTTCTGAGGCCAAACAGATATCTTATTGCTCTTTTTTGTAATTTGAAAATAACATCAAATTGGGCAGCTGTACTAGACCCCCAAAAAGTAAGACCATATCGAAGATGAGACTCGAACAAAGAAAAATATGTTATTTTAGAAGATGCTAAATTGAGTTCCTTTGAAACAGATCTTATGGCATAGCAGGCTGAGGCGAGTTTCTTACTTAACAAATCGATATGAAGAGTCCATTTGAGGTTGCTGTCTAAAAGAATACCAAGCTGCGCAAATCAGGTTCTTTCACTTACCACATTTATCGAGGCAGAGTTCCAGCGAAAACTTAAAACTGCAGCCGCATTCATAGACCTAACAGCGGCCTACGATACAGTCTGGAGAGAAGGCATGATATACAAGCTCTTCCGTACAATCCTCTGTAAATCCACCGCTCGAATAATCAACAGCATGCTAGCCGACAGAACGATTCAAGTGGTCATGGGATCTGACATCAGCACCCCAAGGAAACTGAAGAATGGACTGCCTCAGGGATCTGTCTTAGCTCCTCTGCTCTTTAGCCTATACATCTCTGATATACCAGAAACCAGATCAAGAAAGTTTGGTTACGCCGATGACTGGGTCCTTGCAACAAGGTTTAAGTCATTTGAAGAAACAAAAGAAATCCTCACGGCGGACTTACACATAGTGGGAAAATATTTCCGTAAATGGAGGCTCCAACCAACCGCTACGAAAACAGAGGTTTCCAGTTTCCACCTAAATAACAAGCTTGCAGGAAGAATACTCAATATTCAGTTCGAAAACACCACACTCGCCTACAATAAAACACCAAAGTACTTTGGGGTGACTCTTGACAGAACCCTATCATTCAAGGAACATCTGACAAAAACAGCGGAAAAACTTAAATCCAGAAACAACATCATCCAGAAGCTGTGCTGCACAACATGGGGAGCATCGGCTTCCACCTTGCGATCATCTGCCTTGAGCCTAGTCTTCTCAACTGCGGAATACTGCTCTTCAGCATGGCTTAACAGCCCACATATACACAAAGTAGATGTCCAATTGAATAATACAATGAGAATGATTGCTGGAGTTATCAAATCCACCCCTACGCAATGGCTGCCAGTACTGAGCCACATTCCACCACCCAAACTACGACGCATACACTCACTCACTAGTGAGTACAGAAAGATAGTAGGTAACGAGAACCTGCCAATCCATCAAGATATAAATGCCGCCAACGGTAACCGTCTACGCTCCAGACGACCACCAATAAAAACAGCAAAGGTTGCTGTGGAGGGTGAGTTCAATTTAACGACAACATAGACTCGAGAATGGATGGAACAACAAAATAGCAACTTACCCTGCATCACACAAAAACCACCAGGCTTTGACTTACCACGCAACACATGGTCTGTGCTGAACCGAATCAGAACCCAACACGGCAGATGTGGTTACATAATGCACAAATGGGGTAAACGACCATCCCCACTCTGTGACTGTGGACAACCACAAACCATCTATCACATCACAGAACAGTGTCCCACAAGATTATATCATGGCAGGTCAGAGTATTCCCTGATGGCGACTCCAGAGTCGATAGACTATGTAAATAAGTTAGATGTGCGTTTGTGAACCTATGTATTGTCTTATACAAAATATATGTAAATGTAAATGTGTCAGGTGCCATACGCTAAAAAAAAAATTATTGAAGTTATACTTCTTTACGCGCGATATGAGGGTGAATTTTTATATGTTAAAACCTACGATCCCGGCGCATGCGCATTATAACTTTGTTCTGATTGGATGTTCAAATGACATGTAAAAATTATCCAATATGGCAGCTGTGGTTTGGACGGTTGACGGTTTGGTTATGTATGGTTGTTGCGTTTTAAAATTTGTGGGAAGAGAAACAACAAAGGTTAGTTAATAGTTATACTGCCTTTTTAAATAGTTTTCATATTATATTTTTGAAGTTATACTTCAAAATGTTTTAATTTATGTATGTATCAGTCCAGAAAAGGTGTGGAAAGAATATATTAGTGTTTTTAAATATATTTTTCTACAAACGTGTTAAAAATGCAATTTTTAAGACTCCATAGGAGCGTTAAAAATGCTACTTTAAGGCACTAGTGCTTTAAAATTTTTAAGGCACTGCAGTTAAAAGTGAATTGTCAAGTTGTGAAACGTCAAAATATTTATATTTCATTTATTAACATTAATATTAATAATACAACTTGCGCAATTCGAAAAAGGTGGTTTAAAAGGTTTTTTATTATAATTTTGTGTCTTTGGATTTGTCTTCCTTGGGCGTTAATTAATAAAACATCTATTTTTATATTTCACTTGTCACCGTGATGTATAATTATGTATATCTGAAAGGTAACTGGCATGCGGCTTGATGGCTTTGTGGGTCGAGCATTGAACCAGTGATCAAAAAATCGCGAGATTGCGGGTTCAAATCCCGGACGATTCATATTTTTTTCTTTTTTTTTTAATATTTGGCATTGTTAAGTTTTGGTTCATTTTTGGTAATTATTGTTAATTTTTTGTATTGTAACTGTTAAGTAGGTATATTTATTTCGTTGAAATTATGTTATAATAGAAGTACAACTTCTTACGTGCGTACAAAGTACACACATATTCTTTTTTTTTTCATGCAGAATTACCCCTTAAAGTTTGTCATACTTATTTAGAAACACCCTGTTTTTATGAAAAACATGTCTAGTTGTTAAAGTACCTAACTTTTTTATTACTCAATATAAGCTAATGAATCAAATAACAGAATGTTAAGAAAACCTGAGGCTATAGTTTGTTGGGTTTTAATTTCAGTATTTTATAAATGATAGAATATTCCACATGGTGATGCGAACTTTGAGAAAAAAACACAGTTAGATTCGTACACCCTGTATACAATGAAAATTTACCTGTTGAGCAAGAACATTATTACAGCGGTATTGTTAAAAAATCAGGCTATAACATATTAAAAAAATCACTTAAATCGGCCAACAGATTTAGGAAATACGAGACATCAAAAATAAGCAAATTTTTAAGTGGGCGGATTTCCATGCACGCAAGTTTAGTTAAAAATCATAAAATGTTTCTTTCTTATTAATTAATAATGTATGGTATATTCGCTTGTAACACCCTATTAAACTTGCATTACCTTTCGGTGTCAATACATGACCGTGTTATAAAAACAATGAATGCATTTTATAATTTACAAGTTTGGGGACGGTGAAGTTCAATGCTAAGTATATGGAAATTTGCACACAATTAAAAGCACAGTCGAGTATGAGACTTTCATTTTTAGAAATAATTTATTTAAATCAAAAAGGAATAGCCATTTTCAATTTTGTTGCAACACAAAACTACAGCCGCATCATATTTATTCTAGTTCAATCAGAGAGTGCGCAAGCACCTCTACCGGTTTGGAAACTTATTATTCTCTCATCAGGAGACACATATCGTCGCCTCAAAGTAACAGTAGGATATGTCAAATATTGTGGTTTCGAGAAAAACGCAATTGAAGTTTTTACGAATTTTTCATTACCTAATAACTTTTTTATATTTGAATGGAATTACATGGAATTTTGTTTGAGTATATAACTTTACAGGCCTTACGTAAATATTTATAACAATTTATAAAAGTGAAAAATAATTGGAAAAAAAGTTACTTGTCCTACTGTTGCTCTAACAGTTAATCTGTTTTTTAGCAATATCAGTAAATATGTGTTATAAAGTGAGGACGTTTGAGTTGGAATAAATTCATTATCTCTAGAATGGGAGCATTTGGAGCGAAATGCTGAGACAGGTCAATTTTTATTTTTAAATTATGACTTTTTACCATATATATCATACTAATGACGTCATCCATCTGGTCATGATGACGTAATCGATGATTATTTTAAATGAGAGTAGGGGTGGTGCGATAGCTCATTTGAAAGGTTATTTAATTCTCTATTCATTAATATAAACGTTAACATAATTATTTATATAGGGTGTCCAAAAAATTTTTTGTTTATTAAATTAATTCAGACAAAAAGAAGAGTGTATGTAATTCATTTACTTTAAAATACATTTGAGTGCTGTCAGAAAACAAAAAGAAATGTTTATTTCATAAATAAACATTGTTTTTCGCTTAAATCCAATGTTAAATCTGCCACCCACCTGTCGCTTAGCAGCTTGAACATTGAATTTAAGCGAAAAGTGATGTTTATTTTTGAGATAAACATTATCACCTGTTTTTCTGACAGCAGTAAAATGTATTTTTAATTAAATAAATTACTTACATTCTTCTTTTTGTGTCAAATAATTTAATTAAAAAAATATTTTTGAACACACTGTATAAATAATTATGTTAATATTTACGTTACTGAATAGAGAATTAAATAAATAACCTTTCAAATGAGCTATAACACAACTCCTACTCTCATTTAAAAAAATCATCGATTACGTCATCACAACCAGATGGATGACGTCAGTAGTATGATGTATATGGCAAAAAGTCATAATTTAAAATTAAAAATCGAACTGTCTCAGGATTTCTCTCCAAATTCACCCCTTCTCGAGATAATTAATTTATTCCTACTCAAACGTCCTCACTGTATAAACTTATATTTGTACTGAAGTTTTGTTTAAAATTTTACACATTTTATTATAAAAAACAAAACAATTTTGTTCAAACATTTTGTTGAAACATTTTATTAGATAAATTATAAATTCAATATACTTACATGTTTTCCGACAATTTTAAAACTCGACAACGAAAATGACAAACAAAAGAGAATGGAAAATTAATCAGAATTAGTTGTGGTCACATCGGATGCAGACTAAATATTGACTTATACTAGATATTTTAGATTTTTTATAACTTAAATTGGCTGAGGCTGAATTATTCATTTTTATTCTCACAATACAACTTTTAATATGAATGTAATAGTAGAACTACTGTGGTAAGATTTCTGAAGATAATAAATATTGTGGGTGCAAGCCGTTTAATATAAACAAAGACAAATATTCGCAATTCGGCAATAACTACATTAACAGTAGGATGTGCGTAAGATAACTTAGCGTTGCATTAATATTTTGTGACCAAAATTAGTAAACGACAAAATACAACAGTAGGATATGTATGTTGTCTTAGTGTTACTATGTTGGATGGAGTATTCTTTGGTGTTACATTATAGCATATGAGTTAAAAAAAATTAAGCTACACAAGGATATGTAATAGTGAGAAAAAAGTATTCCACTTTTATTTATCTTAGTGTTACACTTAACAGAAGGGTTTATTTCCAATCATTTGAAATGGTTATCCCAAAAGTCATTTTTTTACATATCCTACTGTTGCTTTGAGGCGACGATATGCTGCTCTCTCTGACCCAACCAGGACAAACCCCGGCGTGCAGTCACGGATTGCAACGAACGAAATGTCAGGGATGCCCTAGCGACAACTGCTAGCAAAAGACTAAGTTTCAATCTAATGGCACATAAAAGAACAGTAAAAATATTACTCTAAATCTGCGGTTCTCAATCTGTGGTACATGTACCACTGGTGGTACATCTCATTATTTGCGGTGGTACACAAGACACAAACAAAATTAAAATAGTAGTGCTTATTAAGTCTTGATAATACAATCTAAAAATATAGGTGGGACCAAAAATAATAAAAAGAACTGTAAGTGGTACATGACTCAAACGTTTGAGAGCCCCTGCTCTACACTCTACATCCTACCAGATTGAAAACAATGGGAACCTTTTCTGGTTACACCTCCGAGGCCTCTAAAATTTGCAAGTCGTAACGGATGCTGAGACTAAAGAAGATGAGGGAATTTTACAATTTATATTTCACGTCCCATCTGCTCAGCGCGGTAAAATTTCAACGAGAATGGTTCCCTTCGTACTTCAAATAGAGTAAACATGTAAATCATTTTCATGTAAATGAATAACCATTTTCAATTTCGTTGCAGCGGACGCGATGGGTTAATTGATGATAAACGTTTTAAAAAACGATGCTAAACGATGATACCTGCAATACTCGTACAGTTGGTTTATGTAGTAGGATTTCAATGTTTTTGAATTAAGCAACTTTTTAGGCAAGGTAACAAATATATGCCGTAGAAATTTTAGAAAAAAGTATTAAAATGGAACAGAGTTGTAGCGAGTTAAAATTCGTGACTTCACTTTTTTTTTCATTTTTAGGTTAAAATTGCGATTTTGACAATGTTCCCTCACATAAAATACAAAATAAGCCACTTTTTCATTCTCAGCACCATCGAAGACATGAAATAAAACCAAATTAGCCATTCACCTCCCATGGTCAGTATCTCGAAAAATAAGTGTTATTTTGGGGATATATGTATAACGTCTATATTAAAAGTTGCACCATTTTTTTTTTCTATTAAACATTTGTAACTAAAACTTTTCAGAAAACTTCTTTATACTCTATGTTTTAACATAACCGTAATTAATAAGATAAATTGCCTCTCAACTTTTGTTATTAAACTTTGCAATTCACGAATCTGCACCTTGTACTTTAAAAAATTCATAACTTTTACTAGAATAATACTAAAATCTTAAAACAGATACTGTTGTCTTCAAAAAAGTGAGCAACATATAGTGTACAAACCTTAGAAAAAAATATTAAAATCGACCAGAGTTGTAGCGAGTTAAACGCAAACAAACGTGATTTCACTTTTTTTTATTTTTATGGTAAAATTGCGATTTTGACAATATTCCCCCACCTAAAATTTAAAATAAATTTCATTTTTGTTTTTAGCACAGTAAAAACATAATCTAAGATCAAAATGAGCCATTCACCACCCATGGTCAGTATCTCAAAAAATAACCGTTATATTGGTGATTTTTAATGTCGATAATAAAAGTTGCACTATTTTTTTCTATACAATATTTTGATCTAAAATTTTCCAGAAAACTTCTTTGTACTCTCTGTTTTAACATAAACGTGATTAAAAGGCTAAATTTTAAATTTCGTTACTCAACTTTTGCGAGTAAACTTTGCAATGCACAAATCTGCACCTTTTCCTTTGAAAAATTAATCACCTTTATCAGAATAAGAATTAAAGCTTAAAGCAGGTACCGTTGTCTTCAGAAATGTTAGAGCTATATACTGTAAAAATTTGAGAAAAAAATATTAAAATTGAACAGAGTTGTAGCGAGGTAAACGCAAAAAAACATGATTTTATTTTTATTTATTTTTAGGGTAAAATTGCGATTTTGGCAATGTTCCCCCACAAAATAAATCTTTTTTTTCGTTTTCAGCACCGTCAAAAACATACAGTATGTCTAAAATTGGCCATTCACCTCTCCGTGGTCAGTACCTGGTCATTTTGGGGGTGCCTGCCGCTAGCCTAATTTGTTAAGGAACACCCGATACATGATGACATTTTTAAATTGTCCTTAAATAATAGTCGAGGCATTGAAGGATTGAAGTGTCGATTTTTTTGCAGTAAGACGGATTTTTATGCGGATTGGTGCGTTTAATTCGTGAGAATATCAGGAAATTTTGTGAACTAACGTAATGAATAAGAAATCTCAAATTGCATTTGTGTATAAGAAAAATGCATTTCAAAAATGCATTTCGGTAAATAGTGGGAAAAATTGACTCAATTTTCTTACTTGGGGGTTTTTGGGGTCGCTGAAAACGAATATGAGGTCGGCGAGAGTGTGCAAACTACCTGATGGCTGCATCGGGTGTAATAAACGTCTTCCTCTGGAGTATTATGGTAATTTATCATACAATTAGTTTAAACTCGTTACTCGGAGGTTTTTGGGGTAATCTATTTTCTTCGATGTAACTATAGTGATCGAAAAGGGTGGTATTTTTTTATAAATAAACATAAATTTTTATTATTATAATATATTTATGGTTAAAAAAGTTCACTATACAAAATTTATCGTAATTTATCTTTAAAATTCATTTTCTTCATCATTATCATCTTCTTCATTATTGCCTTCCTCTCTCGAGTCCAATGCAATATTTGTGCAATCAAAGCCTGCACAATTTTTGCAGGCTAAATTACAAACTAACCCATGCTTCATGCACCCGCATGAGTTGCCGCAGTCTGACTTACAACTACAGAATATTAAATTTAAAATGTTTGGAGGACCAGGTGGCTGAGTCATTCTAACTGGAATTAATACATTATTTTGTAATTCCCATCCCCAATGGGTTGGGTTCATGTTACTATCCTCTCCATGCAGCCAAATTTGTGTTTGTAAATATACCCTTTTTAAATGCTGGGAAAATGCATCAACAGATGAAAGAATTTTTCCAATGACAATCTGGTCATTTATTTTAGGCAATAGCCATTAAGTACATTCTGTATCTAGCAATTTTCTCTCAATGCAAAACCACATCATCCACTTGCGCCTTAATTCAAACTGCTTCAAATGATATCCACAGTTGGTCAAAAGGAACAGGATCTGTTCTGTTTTGCTTACAGTGTAACCATTATATTAGTGTATACAAACGTGTAAGAGAGAAAGGCTACCTGAAATTAGTCAAGAATGTATCAATACTGCCAACATAATTTTAAGCGCCAAATTAAAAAAAAATGGAGATCCTGAACAAAATAGTCATGTTTTTTTATAATATCATATGAAATTAGAATTTAGTGGTTGCGATATTTATTTTCAGTGACCCCAAAAGCCCCCGAGCAACAAGTTTGGGCCAATTATTTAACAAATTACCATAGTAGTCCAGAGTAAGACGTTTATTACACCTGCTGCAGGTACCAGGTATTTTGCACACTATCTCCGACCTTATATTCATTTTCAGCCACCCCAAAACCCCCCAAGTTACAAGTTTGGGCCAATTATTTAACAAATTACCATAATATCCCAGAGGAAGACGTTTATTACACCCGCTGCAGGCACCAGGTAGTTTTCAGACTCTCGCCGACCTCATATTCATTTTCAGCGACCACAAAAACCCCCGAGTAAGAAAATTGAGTCAATTTTTCCCACTATTTACCGAATTGCAAATTTATAATAATTGCCTATTTCAAAATGCACTTTTGAAATGCATTTTTCTTATGCACAAATGCAATTTCAGATTTCTTATTCATTACATTAGTTCACAAAATTTCCTGACATTCTCACGAATCCAACGCACCAAACTGCATTAAAATCCGTCTTACTGCGCCAAAAATCGACAGTAAGGCCTTTTTTTGTGCTTCAATGCCTCGACTATAAAGCTATACTTTTATAAGGGCATATGCCTAAATACTGCATACTTGGGGCATATATTATGAGGTGAACGATACAAATTTCGACAACTGATACTCAGAGGAAATATAGAAGGTAAGAGAATTCTGGGACGAAAAACGATGTCATGGCTGCAAAATATTCGCCAATGGACAGGAATCCGCAGTTACGAATGCCAAGCTTCGCAATGCTGCCAAAAACAGAATTATTTAATCCTGACTATCTAACATCTCACCTGACAAGACAATGTATGGTGGACGCCTACGCAGAAATGCACGGCAACATAAGAAGAAGAAGATGCCTAAATACACGGTGTTTTACTTCGGTTTTTATACAAATGTAAGGTTTTATAAAAAATTATGTACATAACTAAGAATCTAAGAATTAGGGAAAAATTTGTTTTTTGGCAAATTTGTTTTTTGACAAATATTTTATAACAAAATTTTTTACAGGGTGATAAAATATTAGATGATCCTATCAGCACATTCAGGTTATAATAACGTACTTATTTTAAAAGTTTATTAGTCGATGTTGTTGCAAATTTATTCACCTTTCAAAATATACAGGGTGTTTCGAAAAGATTGGTCATAAATTATACCACAGACTCTGGGGTCAAAAATAGGTTGATTTAACCTTACTTACCTTAGTACAAATGTGCACATAAAAAAAGTTATAGCCCTTTGAAGTTACAAAATGAAAATCAAATTTTTCCAATATATCGAAAACTATCAGACACCTTTTATTGGAAATATACGTGTGACATTCTTATGGTAGGAGGATCTTTAAAAAAAAAATTATAGTCAAATTTGTGCACCACATAAAAATTTTATGGGGGTTTTGTTCCCTTAAACCCGCCCTAACTTTTGTGTACGTTCCAATTAAATTATTATTGTGCTACCATTAGTTAAACATATTATTTTTAAAACTTTTTTGCCTCTTAGTACTTTCTTGAAAACCCAGTTTTTATAGAGATATTTTGAATATTTGTCAAATCCACCACATATTTGTATATGGAGATGTACGATTATAGAGATCGAGAGGTAATAATATGAAAATAATATTTTATAATGTTACAACCATATAAAAATATTTGGTGGATTTGACAAATATTCAAAATATCTCGATAAAAACTACCTTTTTGAGAAAGTACTAACAGGCAAAAAAGTTTTAAAAACAATGTGTTTAACTAATGGTAGCACAAGAATAATTTAACTGGAACGTACACAAAAGTTAAGGGGGTTTAAGGGAACAAAACCCCATAAAATTTTTATGGGATGCACAAATTTCACTATAACTTTTTTTAAAGATGCTCCTAGCATAAGAATGCCACACGTTTATTTCCAATAAAAGGTCTCTAATAGTTTTCGATATATTGGAAAAAATTGATTTTCATTTTGTAACTTCAACGGGCTATAACTTTTTTATGTGCACATTTGTACTAAGGCAAGTTAGGTTCAATCAACTTATTTTTGACCCCATAATCTGTGGTATAATTTATGACCAATCTTTTCGGGACACCCTGTATATTGGGGTTTCCTTTGGCTAGTTATATATTTTGAAATATTTAGAAATATCCTTTAATTTGTAATGGTAGGGGAGCCCGAGCGGGGATTTTTGCAGTTACTCGAGCGCGTCAGATTATCACGTTGGGAGAAACCTTGTACCCTGTAAATGTACCTCTACCATATATTGGCTCTTAATACAGGGGAATTCGTTAAGAGGGGTCCAAAAAAAATAATATATCCTTAGAAAAATTCGAAAATCTCAGATTAAGATAAGGTAAGTTAAATACATGTAAAAGAGTGTATATTTCAAAAATCTCACGATTTGAGCGGGGCGCAAGGAAATGGGCGTCAAAAAGTTTCACAAAAAAAGCGAATATTTCGCGAAATGAACGTTAGATCGAAAAACTAAAAAATACGTGTTCAATATTTTTCAAAAATCTATCGAATGACACAAAACACGACCCCCACGAAGAGAGAGGTCGTGTTAACTGTGTCTATTCGGACAAAATTTGATGTACGGGAACACTGGAACAGGGGAAGTTTTAATTGTCGAACAGTTTAAAAATTTGGAACGTCAGATTACGAAAACGTCCCATGTATTTTGTCGGACAGAACATCCAATTGATTTGTTACCCTTTCATTAAACTCTCATGCAAAAATCAGACTACTATTATTAAACAACACGATTACTGTCATTTGACATGTTCTTCGTGTTCCACTCATTAAAATGTCCAGTTGGTGATAAACACCAGTCTGATTTTTGCATGGCAGTTTAATGAAATGGTAACAAATCAATTGAAAGTTCTGTCCGACAAAATACATGGAACGTTTCCGTAGTCTTACGTTCCAAATTTTTAACCTGTTCCACAATTAAAACTTCCCCTGTTCCAGTGTTCCCATACATAAAAGTTTGTCCGACTAGACACCGTTAACTTATTAACAAATTTTCAGCTTGCTATTAATCAACTTTTTTTGGTACGCGGGATCCAGGTCTAATAAGAAATATTCACTTCAAAAATCAAATTCTGTAGTTTACTAGATGTTATCTATACAATAGCAAAGAATTGCTGTTTTTTAAAGTACTTAAATTTAATTATATGTAACGAAACAACACAATTAGTCAATTATAAAATAAAATAATAATTAGATTTCGTTTTGTTCCAGTTCTGTTTCTTCCATGACGATAACATTGACTACGCCCAGAATAATAAAAAGTCACTGAGGTTAATGGTTTGCTTTAATGTCTTGGAATATATTATCCACATCCATTGTAAATATTGCTGCACTTTTTCAATAAATATCAACAAAGGCTAGTGCAGTATCGAGGTGTTCTTTCACGTTTTCATCATGTTAATTGCAGAGTATTTCACGGGCAAACATATTTTTATCACAGGGGGTACAGGATTTATGGGGAAAGTGTTGATTGAAAAACTTTTAAGGTCATGTCCGACTGTGGGCAATATCTATATTTTAATTAGAGAGAAGAAAGGACGATCTATACAGGAACGTATAGAGTCGATGCAAAATTTGCCAGTAAGTATTTTTTTATTCCTTCTATATTTTCTTCTTCTTATTGCGCCGTTCCCTTTCGAAGATTGGCGATCCAAATGGCATTTGTAGCTTTGGAAACTGCTATACGAGAGATTTCTGCAGATGTGCGGAAAACTGTATTTCACCTTCCAATATTAGTGCAGTAACTGAAGGTTTTCACCTCCGATTTCGTTGAACCTCCACCGATTTTTATGAAAATTGGTAAGTAGTTAGAAGAGACCTCAAGGAACAAAGGTGACATGGTGCCAACTTGCGCTTTTATCCTGGGGGTGGATACCGCCCCATATGGGGGGTGAAAATTATATTGTTAAAAATAACCCCAGAAATCGATAAAGGGAAAAATTATAAGTAAATTTTTTTTATCTAGTTATTAATATAAATCAATACTTTTTGAGTTAATAAAGATCAAAGAGTTTAATTTTTCGTGAAAAAATGCATGTTTCAAAGTGATTTTTCATAAATACCTCAAAAACTATAAGTTTTTACAAAAAAGTTATTATTACCAAAATTGAAGAAAATAAAAAATTTAATACACTGCTTGTTAGAAAAACCATTTAATATTAAATCAAAGTGGGTTATAGACAATTAAATATACTTATTAAACAATTGTCAAGATACTTAGCAATACCTATTAAATAAGCTTTAAAATAAGTTAATAGCACCACAATTTAACAAGTTATGATGAAAATAATAGAACCCTTTCAATTTTTTTAGGAAAAAGTGAAAAATAAAACATGTGCCATTTCCACAAAAGTTAAAATTTACAGTAATTCCTATAAGCCTTTCTTTATTTTAGCGTAAGTAATTATCAGTAGTAATTGCACAAGAGCTCTAAAATTCTATATTAATTTTAGAGTTCGAGTGCAATTTGTTGCGATTATTTCATGAATAAAATTGTTCAAAACCAAAATTTTATTGTAATTTATTTATGTAAGTACAAATTAGTACAATTAAACACAAATTTTTTATAAATATTTGACGATTCAAAGTCATCACTTTTATAATTTTTAAAACAATAATTGTCATTAATGTCACTGAATGTATTTTCTCGTAGCAACGAAGGGCATCTGACGTAATATACTTAACGACGGGCAATTATCAAAAATTATCGATTTAATTCAGATTTCTGCAGCTTTCTTTCTATTGGTCGGAATCTCCTATGAATGAAATAACCTCAAAAACTTTGACTAGTTTAGAATGGACATTTTTGGAAAAAAGGCATGATTTAAAAAAATGAAGATATTTAAAATTTTCGTAATTTTCATTTTCTTTTGATAATAATTCTAAAAATACTCGATATACGTATAAAATGATATAGAACCAAATTTTATTATTTTCTTTATCAAATGTTATACTGTGTTTAACATTACTATAACATAAAGAATAACCGAGATAGAAACGTTTTAACATTTTAACCTTTAACACTTTAACTTAAAGTTAAAAACTTAAATTAACACTTAAACACTTTAACCTTTATCTTTAAAAGTCTGAGAAATTACCTTTTAAACAGTTTTTAGAATAACCTGATGTCACAAAAACTAACGGGGTTATTCTAAAAAAAAAAACAATAAATTTTTTTGAAAAATTTTTGGAGCATAAATTTTAATGGTAAATTTCAATGGTGCCAACTTCTTCGGCAGTTTATTTGATAGATATTTGTGAGTGCTTTGACAAGTATTTAGTAAGTATTTGTTATAAACACAACGTTTTCCCGGTACTTAAGCTTGAATACTTAGATTTGAGTACCATCCGAAAAAAATATACATTCAATCATCTATAACTTACTTTAAGTTAATAATTAAAAGATTTTTCGGACAACAAATTTATTTTGAGTTTTATTAGCTTCAATTTTGTTAATTAAAACTTTTTTGTAAAAACTTATAGTTTTTGAGTTATTTATGAAAAACCTCTTTAAAACATGCATTTTTTATACGAAAAATTAAATTCTTTGATAAATAACTCAAAAAGTATTCATTTATTTTAAAAACTTAAAAAAGAAATATTGCTTAAAATATGTCTCTCTATCGGTTTATTGGATTATTTTTAATAAAATAATTTTCAGCCCCGAGAAGGGGTGGCATCCACCCCCAGGATAAAAACGCAAGCTAGCACCATGTCACCTTTGTTCCTTGAGGTGTCCTCTAAGCACTCACCAATTTTCATGAAAATCTATGGAGGTTCAAAGACATCGGAGGTAATAGTTCATATCCACCTTCAGTGACTGCACTATTTATGATTTGAAGTGAAGTAATTCATATCTTTCACTTCTCAACGCATGACCTAAATACTGTCATTTTTCTCTCTAAAAACATGTTTAATAATTCTTTTTCATAAGGTTTTTTCTCACTTGTTGGATTCTTGACAGAATTCTTTTTTTGGGTTACACTTGCTGTTAATATTAACATTTTCTCCCAAATATTTTATGGAAGTTACCTCTTTTATTATTTGCTCCTTGGCGTACACATCTACGTTTATTGGTATATTGGTATCTGGTTCTGTTAATGTTTCTCTGCACATAGATTCCGAATACAGGCTAAATAATAGCGGTGAAGAACACAACACTGTCGAACTCCTCGTCAGGTTCGTATACCTTAGGACAGTGGTGCTCAGACTTATACTGCGTGAGATCTACCACATAAACTGCAAACGTACAGCGATCGACTGCTAGTAAAAAAATGAAAAATAAAAAACTTTATTGCACATTTCTATTTGATAAAAAGTAGTAACTACAGAGAGTTGTAATTAAAGTCATGTTTTTCATCTTAATTTTATTTGTATGTTCAAAACCCGTCAAACACAACCATGATGAGAGATCTTCGTCAGTTAGCCGATTATGATACTTTGTTTTCACCACCTTTATTTGGGAAAAGGCAGACTCACACAAGTACGTTGATCCAAAGAATGCTGTGAGCTGTAAAGCCACTTGTCTCAAAGGATATTTATCTGACGATATCAAAGGCAAAAATTTCTTATCGGTCGCTCTGGACTTTTAGTCCAGAAGGTATGTAGCCGAAATTATTTTCAGTACCTGATTTTGGACGGAAATAATCTCTATATTGAATGAAATGGATATTTCAGTGGCAATTTTTCCACATCTTCACAAGAAAATGAATTAGACATTAATGTTGCAATATTTGTCATTTTTATAAATTCATCGAAACGTCTTTCAAACTCGCTATAAACTGCTTGCGGCTCCGTCTTATAATAATGAGCGGTTACCCTTTTTTTCAACGAAGGAAAGTTGTTTAAAATTATTTCTGTTCATTTGATTAATCAATAACTTCCATTTGTTGACAAAGGCACTGTATATAGAATTTCCACAGTAAAATCACTCTTCTGTCGGCGCTTTGATCTCAGGAAGTAATACCGGCAATACGCAATTGGTAATTCACCAGTGGTGGAAGCGGGTTTTCCCTGCTAAAACCAGTACGTTTCTACGCGAATAGCAATGCGAGAGTGGGGCAAAAGCGACTGCCAACATTGCGCGGTCGCCATGCGCGACTACAGATTTTACTTCCAATTTTTCGGAGAGTGGTTCTACTGTCCCTCTTTATACTGTGACAAAAGAATGTACGCTGAATGAAAGTGAGCTCATAATATTGCTAATTGTTTTATTTTTACCCTGTAGTTCCTCTAGACTGCGACAGCGCAGTCCCCGTATTTTTCATTTGTATTTTTTCGTGAATCGTGATCGACTTCAAAAACTTTGGCGATCGACCGGTCGCTCGCGATCGATCCTTTGAGCACCGCTGCCTTAGGATGGTGTGTACTCTATTTTAATTGTTTCCGTTTGGTGGCAATATAGTTCTGAGATAATTCGTAAGTCTTTTTCGTCAATTTCTAGAGTTGTTGTAAAATTGTAAGTATTCCCAGTAAAAATAACAAATTTTCTAATTATACAAATAAATAACAAAAATTCTAATAACTAATTTTGATATAGGTTTGCATTGTGATAATTTGTGATCATCATCATCATCTTGTTCAATCAGCCAATAGAGTCCACTGCTGGGCATAGGCCTCCCTCAGTTCTTTCCAGTGTTCTCTACACTGGGCCGCTTGTAGCCAGTTTCCCGTTACTCCCTTTATGTCGTCGTATCCACCGTCCAACTTGTGTTCTAGCTAAGTGCCCTGCCCAGTTCCACTTAAGAGTCGTAGCTCTTTCGATGACGTCTTGAACTCCTGATCTTTTAATCCGGTCAACTTAGACATCAAAATAGTTGGCAAATAACAAAAATTGCCGAAAAGCCAAATTTTGGTGGAGAGCTAGAGTTTACCATAACAAATAAAGTTTTAAAAGTCCCCATCAATCCCATGTGTGTAACAAAAGTTATTCGGAGTCAAAGGTCAAAATTTGAGATTTCTTGGATTTTTCTCAAAAACGGTAAGTTTTATCAAAAAAAAAAACATCAAACCAAAGTTGTAGACCTTAACATTCTCTACGAAAATAGTCCTTACAATTTTTTCCCCAAGAGTTACCATTCCTGAGATATCGCGATTTTAAAAGTTACTTTATATATGATATGCACATATAAGCCACGTATATATAATAATTTGGCACTTAAGACAAGTGTAGATGATTATTTGTGTCTCTTTTATATAATATATTAAACTATTCTGAAGATATTTCTTCAAAAGATAATCAGTCAGGCGTAACCAGGGGTGGTTTTGGGGGTTATAACCCCCCTTTTGGATGTACTTTGAGCTCTATACGCTTAACACCATTATTATTCCATAACCCCCAGAGACCTTCAAGTAGATGTAACCCTCCCTTAGGATCATCCTAGTTACACCTCTACCCAAACTGAATTTCCTCTATCCACGTGGCCTTAAAAAGCATTTGGCTATACCATTGTTTAAAAAAGAGCAGATTGTCTATTGTAAACAATGGCTACAGTATTGTCCGTAGGTCTTGTTCATAATATATGTTTCTTTTAGTGCTAAAGGTTCAGTTCAAGTGAATATAAGTATTTTTACAAGCGTCTACCATTTAGCAAACATTACGGGCTTACAGTGACAGTGGTATTTGACGGTTACAGTGACTCGACAAAGAATATTAAAGCTGCAGAACAACGTCGTCGAACTACAAAAACATCATCGGGTTCCGAGATTATCTTTGATGAAAATATAACAGTTCCAGCGAAACAACAACAATTTTTCGCTAACATTAATAATAAATCTCGTTTCATTTCTATGTTAACTGACAAATAAACAGCTGTGAATATTGAAGCTAAAAATGACGCAGATGTCCTTATACTAATTGAGACAGCAATTGAAAAATTTAAGGCAACAAACACAACAATTGTAGTTGGTGAAGATGTTGATTTGTTAATACTGCTTACTGCAAGGACTCCAGTAGATAAAGTTATTTATCTTCTGAAACCTGGAAGGGCTCAACAGCGAACAGTGATATATTCTTCGAAAAGTTTATCGGCTTATCCCAAATGCCAAAAGTACATTTTATTTGTACATGCGATAACCGGCTGCGACACTACGTCAGCAATGTACAGAAGGGGCAAAACGTCAGTACTTAAATTATTCGAAAAAAAAACAGATTTGACTGACTGCTGTAAAGTTTTTACAGAACTTATTCCACACCGCAAACAATAATTACGGAAGGAATTCGCTTTCTTCTTGCGGTTTATGGAGCTCCAAAAAAATTAGTTGTCTTGATAAATACCGATACTTAACTTTTGTAAAAAAATACGCGAAACAAGAAACAAGTACAACTATCATGTCTTCCTCAAACATCAGCATCTGCTTTTCAACATTTGTATCGAGTATATTTATTATCAAATTCAAACATGGCTAGGCAATGAACTGAATCAAGAAGACTGGGGTTGGAAATTAATAGATAATACTCTGGAATCGATTAAAACCTTACTCCCAGCTGCTCCAGAAAAACTCCTTAACATTATTTTTTGCAATCGCAAAAAAGTTTGTAGTGCCAAATGTGGATGTAAAAAAGTCGTGTTGCTGTGTTCTCTAGCGTGTACCAACTGCCAAGGTCAGTCTTGCTCAAATGTCCAGTTTAGTACAACAGAGGAAGACTCCTGTGATTTTAATGAAGAGACCAATGACTCAGTCACATTTGAACAATTTTTGAACATCCAGCAAGAGGAAGAAGAAGAAGATGAAATCGAAGAAGACTTGACTGTTGAAGTAGACCTTCAAGAATATGAATTTGAAATGAAGTAAAAGTCAGACTTACTCTCAATCTTTATTATAACTTCCGACGACCGGTTTCGCTCTTTAAAATTTGTAGAGCATCTTCAGGTCAAAGGTAACAAGTTACAAAATGCTACAAATAAAAACCAGAATTAGCACATTGTCTGGTTGTAAAAGATGCTAAAGATCCATATGATCAAGCCAATGTTGAATAACATACATAAAAGTAGCGAAATAGCATACCAATGCACATGCAAGCATTCATGGGGGTGGTGGTACAAAACTTCCCTCAAACGCAACAACATACGCAGAAGTATGCTATATATAATCATGCAATCATAACGTGTCGTACTTACATTCGGATACAAGGTGCTATCAACTCAGTTTTCATTATTATGATGTTTCTTTTAAAGTGATGTTAACGGGATATGGTGGAATAGACGGACGATGCAGCAAAGGTAAACAAATCTATGGGACTTAGGAGTTCTTGAGGGTGATGAGATAGTTGGTGTAAGTTAAGGATAATAACAGACATAGATTTGCTGGTTAACTTAATTTAATTTAACTTTAACTTACACCAACTATCTCATCACCCTCAAGAACTCCTAAGTCCCATAGATTTGTTTACCTTTGCTGCATCGTCCGTCTATTCCACCATATCCCGTTAACATAACTTTAAAAGAAACATCATGATAATGAAAACTGAGTTGATAGCACCTTGTATCCGAATGTAAGTACGTATCTCGTTATGATTGCATGATTATATATAGCATACTTCTGCGCATGTTGTTGCGTTTGAGGGAAGTTTTGTACCACCACCCCCATGAATTCTTGCATGTGCATTGGTATGCTATTTCGCTACTTTTATGTATGTTATTCAACATTGGCTTGATCATATGGATCTTTAGCATCTTTTACAACCAGACAATGTGCTAATTCTGGTTTTTATTTGTAGCATTTTGTAACTTGTTACCTTTGACCTGAAGATGCTCTACAAATTTTAAAGAGCGAAACCGGTCGTCGGAAGTTATAATAAAGATTGAGAGTAAGTCTGACTTTTACTTCATTTAAAATGAACTCTCACATGCAACCCATTCAAGATTTTAATATGAATTTGATTAAAATATCTAAAGAAATCAAAACCATATTTAACATAATAATCAATAGCAATATCAATAATCAATATCAATAATAAGGTAATATCTAGAACTTGACCGGTATCGTTTCCTTAAATTATCCTAAAATTGTCAAAATAATTATTAGTGGAGTAGGCCTACAGGGGAAACCACGGTTAAAAAGCGCGCTGAGTACACTACTTCACAGGTGGTGTGGAAACTTGTGCATATCATGTATAATGTGACTATTAGAATCGCGATATCTCAGGAATGGCAACTCTTAGGAAAAAAATAGTAGGCACTATTTTTGTAGAGAATTTTAAGATTTACAACTTTGGTTTAAGGTTCTGTTTTGATAAAACTTACCGCTTTCGAAAAAATCCAAAAAATCTCAAATTTTGACCTTTGACCCCGAATAAATTTTGTTGCACACATGGGATCGATGGGGACTTTTAAAACTTTATTTGTTATGGTATACCCTAACTCTTCACCAAAATTTGACTCTCCGGCAATTTTTGTTATTTCAAATGTCTATATAGACCGGGTTATTGCCTGATTTGTTGGTTTGTTATTTGGTCTCGGAGGCTCACTTCGATCATTGCACGTTCCATGGCTCGTTGTGTAACTGAGTTTATTTGCGGATTTTTGCGTCAGTGTTAAAGTCTGTGCTCTGTAAGATTGTACAGACAAAACACATTGGTTATAAACTTTTTTGAGACACATGGGAATTTAACTTTTTAGAATATGGCTTAGTTTGCCAAATACTGCCGTAAGGCCTATTCGCCCCTGTATTTCATGTGTTTGATTGTCTCTGCTTATAAGCAGAGATAATTTGTGATAATTTGCAACAAATCCTAAATATCTGATTCATACATCCTGCTGTCACCCTTTGTTAGGTTCCTAATTTATCAAAGAAATAAAGTTTAATATTTTTTGTACGAAAACTTGTGCGAAAGAATTTTATTTTTTTAGATTTTCCAATTGCTTAAAAAGACAAATCCAGATGCGTTTAAAAAGATGATACCGATAAGGGGAGATGTTACAGATGTAGATTTAGGTAAGTTTACACTTGAATTACAAAATTTGGTACTAAAATATGTACAATTCAAAATAACGTTAATTTTTTCACAATAATAGGCCTGGATCCCGCGTACCAAAAAAATTAATTAATAGCAAGCTGAAAATTTGTAAATAGCTTAATGGTGTCTAGTCGGACAAAATTTGATGTACGGGAACACTGGAACAGGGAAAGTTTTAGTTGTGGAACAGGTTAAAAATTTGGAACGTCAGACTACGAAAACGTCCCATGTATTTTGTCGGACAGAACTTCCAATTGATTTGTTATCCTTTCATTAAACTCTCATCCAAAAATCAGACTGGTATTTATCACCATCTGGGCATTTTAATAAGCCCGACACGTCAAATGACAGGAATTATGACAGGTGATAAATAGCAGTCTAATTTTTGCATAAGAGTTTAACGAAAGGGTAACAAATCAATTGGAAGTTCTGTCCGACAAAATACATGGGACGTTTTCGTAGTCTGATGTTCCAAATTTTTAACCTGTTCCACAATTTAAACCTCACCTGTTCCAGTGTTCCCGTACATCAACGTTTGTTCGAATAGACACCGTTAAGCTATTAACAAATTTTCACCTTGCTATTAATCAACTTTTTTTGGTACGCGGTGTCCAGGCCTATAACATCAGTATTAACTTCACACAAGGCCATAAAAATATTTATTTTACAACCCAATGATATAATAAAGTAATTTTCACCCCCAAGAAGGGGTGGCATCCATCTTCACGGAACTTGGCAACATGTCACTTTTGTTTCTTGTGGCATCTTCTAATTATTAACCAATTTTACTTTCTACCTTTAGCAGTAAGGCTGGTGAAGTTAAGTTGAACATTGCAGTCTCTATGCTTTCCCATCCTGTGTTAGGTTTATTGTACTTTCCAATGTCAATCCTTTCTTCTCGACTTCTTTCCTGATTTCATCTACCCACATAACTCTTGGTCTTCCTCTTTCGTTTTTCCCCTGCACTCTCGTTTCGAACACTCGTTTTGTTAGTCTCTCGTTCGACATTCTACACACGTGCCCGAACCATCTAAGTTGTTCTTCTACTATTTTTTCATTGACTGGTTTTATTTTTAGGTTTTCTTTGACTGTTTCGTTTCGTATTATGTCTGTTCTCTTTCTGTTTGCTATTTTCCTCAGGAACTTTATTTCCATGGCATTGACTCTGGATTTTTGTCTCCCCGTCAATGTCCATGTCTCGCTGCTATACATGATTGTTGGTCTAACTACTGCCGTTTTTACTTTCTCCGGTATCTCTTTTTACACAAAAATGTTGTTTTCATAGTGTTAAACAAGCTTCCTGTTCGTCCCATTCTTTCGTTTATTTCCATGTCTTGTTTACCATTTGATTCAATTGTTACTCCTAGGTATTTAAAATTGTCCACTTGCTCTAGTTGTTTCCCGTCTAATTCTATTGCGTGTGTCTTCCTCGTATTTGAAATTATCATTGTTTTTGTTTTCTCTGTATTAATTTTCATATTTATGTTTGATAGTTCTTCTTTTAGGATTTCAAGATTGTTCTGTAAGTCTTCTCTGTTTTCTGCTACCAATACCATGTCGTCTGCAAATGGTAGCTCCGATAGTTGAGTCTGTTTCATTTGCCAGTATCCTAATGTTAGTTTTCTCATTCTTCTCTTGCCTTTCTTTATTGCTTCATCCAGTACCACTGAGAATAGCAGTGGACTCAACACTCGTCCCTATTTGATGCCTTGACTTCGTTGTGTCAGAATAACAAGGTTCTATCTTCAATTTTTATCTAAACTGAGATTTTTATGTAACTTGGTTTTATTTTATGTTCTTCACCTTAATATGATACTAGCGCCGACATCTATTAACAGGTGGCTGAAATACAGTCGGAAAAATGAAAGAATACCGATGAACGAACATATAAAACACGCTGTATTTTCCTGTCACCGTGTCACAAAGAAAATTGCCCAGCGCAAGTACATGTAATAATAATTATTACATGTAATTGCGCTGGCCAATTTTTTGTGTGACACGGTGACAGGAAAATACAGCGTGTTTTATATGTTCCTTCATTGGTATTCTTTCATTTTTCCTACTGTACGTAAGTTACAATGTTCTATCTGAGAGAATTTTAAATGTTGATAAGTTAACAAGGTTCTAACTGACATAAAAAATAGTCAACTAAGTACACAAGGTCCTATCTGCAAGAAATAAAAGTGTTTATAATTTAACAATAAAACTTTATCAAATAACTTAGTTTTTTTTCAACGAAAACTTTTCGTTTATAAATTTGCAAAAGTCTGTGTGTTATTGCGTTGCCGCTCCTGCAATACTTAGAGCAGATGTATCGATGGATTTTTATGTAGTTTTGTCTTCTGAATCCAAATCTGAAAACGGTATTTCGATATCTCTAACCGTCTTCGAGATAATCGACCTCAAAATCTAAAATGTGACGTCACAATCCGGTTATTTCATACCACGCACGAAACGTCAGCTGAAATCTTTGATTAGGAAGTAGACTACTTTGTTTTAATCTGAATTTGTTAAGCAAAGCAAATGTTATTATTTACATTTGAGTTTGACACTTCGTGAATGTAAAACTAAATTTTAAATTATTTAACTATAGTATTTTTACTACAAAAGCGATATTACGTAGGTCAAAATTTTTGACGTAAGAGAACTGTCAAAACATTAGAATGTGACTTTTCATTATTGCCATGTTTATAATATAAATAATATATTTATAATAAAATAAACATGGCAATAATGAAAAGTCACATTCTAATGTTTTGACAGTTCTCTTACGTCAAAAATTTGGACCTACGTAATATCGCTTTTGTAGTAAAAATACTATATCAATAAAATATAAATGACATTTTATAGTTAATTTAATTATTATATAAAATAATATGTGTAATAAATGTATAAAAATACAATTTGAGTATATTTTGAAAGCAATAATGTATTAATAACTTTCAAAAGGTTTGTACGAGTAAGTATACGGCCTCATCTTTAATGATAAATAGACTCTTCCATAAGTACTACTACAGTTCATCAGTAAAAAGTATCTTTATGTATTATGTATTTCACAATATTTGAAAATTGTTCTTAAAATGTTGTTTGGAATAAAAAATTATAATATTTGACGAATTTTCTCAAATTATGGATACCAACATCATTTTCATTTATAAATCTTGTATTTTTAATTTGACGAAGAAAAGTTATTCTTCATAAAAAGCTCTTCTTGGTCTAAGATTTATGATGCAACTATCACGAATCAAATTTTATTAATTTTATACGAGGTATATAAAAAATATGAATTTCGAGTAAAGTATCTTTATACACTGCGCGTCATAGAAACCGGCACCCCAAAAAATGGGTCATGTTTGATGTCAAGTGTCTCCTAAACCTGTCGTCCGATTTAAGTAATTTTTTCAATATCTTATAGCTTTATTCTTTAAAAATTTCGCTGTAATAATATTGTTACTAAATACGTAAATTTTGATTGTATACCGGGTGTACGAATCAAACTGTGTTTTTTCCTCAAAGTTTGCAACACCCTGTGCCATATTTTAGCATTTATAAAATACTGAAATTAAAATACAACTATAGCCTCAGGTTCTCTTAACATTCTGTTTATTGATACATTCGCTTATATTGGATAATACAAAAGTTAGGTACTTTAACAACAAGCCATGTTCTTCATCAGTACAGGGTGTTTCTAAATAAGTACGACAAACTTTAAGGGGTAATTCTGCCTGAAAAAATAATGACAATTTGCTTTATAAACATATGTCCGCAAGTGCTTCGCCTCTGAGATACAGGATGTTGAATTTTTTCTTACAAACCGACCATTTATTTATTGCATTAAAACCGGTTGAGATATGCAAATGAAATTTGGTGGATTTTAAGAAATAGATATTCCGCATTTTTTGACATGCAATTAAGAATTTTATATTCACGTATGCACGCCAATGGTGAATATAAAATTTTTAATTGTATGTCAAAAAATGTGCAATAACTACGTCATGAAACCCACTAAATTTTATTTGCATATCTCAACCAATTTATAAGCAATAAATAAATCGTCAATTTGTAAGAAAAAATTCAACATCCCGTATCTCGGCAACGAAGCATTTGCGGACATACGATTGTAGAGCAAACTGTTATTATTTTTTAATGCAGAATTACCCCTTAAAGTTTGTCGCACTGGTTCTCGCATTTAGAAACACCCTGTACTGATAAAGACCATGCCTAATTATTGAAGTACCTAATAACTTTTGTACTATCCAACATAAGCGAATGAATCATGAAACAGAATGTTAAGAAAACCTAAGGCTATTGTAGGGCTTTAATTTCAGTGTTTTATAAATACTAGAATATTTCACAGGGTGTTGCAAACTTTAAGGAAAAAACAGTTTGATTGGTACACCCGGTTGATATACAATGAAAATTTACCTGTTTAGGAACAACATTATTACTATATACAGCGATATTGTTAAAGAATAAAGCCATAAGATATTGAAAAAATGACTTAAAGCGGACCACAGGTTTACGAGATACGAGACATGAAAAATGACCTATTTTTTGGGGTGCCCGTTTTCTATGACGCACAGTGTAGTTCACAACATTTAAATTAGAATGATATATTTATTAAACATAATTTTAATTCTAAACAACTTTTCGTAATAGCAATTTTCCATATTTTGAATTTAAATACGTAAATAAACAAAGTTTTCGTTATGATAATGCTCGCATTTTCAGCTTGTTTTATTATATAATAATTGTTATAGAAGTGTATATGTGAATGATAAACCTTTATTAAATAAGTTTAAATAATGTCTGAAATCAGAATTCCTTTGTATTAACTATTGCAATAACCTTTTACGGTTGATAAAAATATATTAATTTTTTTTTAAATTTACATTGTTAACACATGCAGGTGGCGATAATAGTAAAATAAATACATAACACATAACATAGAAACTTTAAACAGTCATAACTAATAATGGCACCTGATGCAGATAGAACTTTGTTATTTCAATGCAACGACTTGTAGTAAATTTTCTGGATTCCTCGTTATTGGTTTTCACTGTATGTATTTATATTATTTTTGTGCATATCCTTTTTACTTCTATTTTTTGCCTGTCGACTCCCCTTTCTTTTAGTGTCTTCCGGACGTCGGTTCTTCGGATTCTGCAAACGCCTTTTCCAGGTCAATGAAGCATATAGGTATGTATCTCTCTATTCTAATTGATTACCTTCTCACTTTCTTGTCTTATGGTGAATATTAGGTCTTGCGTGCTTTTGTCCTTCCTGAATCCACACTGTGTATCTTCCATAGTTGTTTCTATTTGGGTTTTTATTCTTGTCTCTATTATTCTTGCGAATACCTTCCCAGGGATACTTGATATGATGATACCTCGGTAATTATTACAGTTTCTATTGTCTCCCTTTTTGTACATTGGTAATATAAAGTCTTTGTTTCCGTCCTTCGGTATTTCTGCCCTATTTATGATATCATTACACAATTAAGCATTATCTACTATTGTTTTTAGGTTTAAGCGCAGATGATCGAAAAATGTTAATAGAAAACGTCAACATAATCTACCACAGTGCTGCTTCGGTACGTTTCGACGACTTTCTCAAGGACGCAATTCTTATAAATATACGTGGCACCAGAGAAGTTGCTCAGTTAGCTCTAGAGACCAAAAATCTCGACTTCTTCTTGCACGTTTCTACAACATTCTGCAATACCGATAAAGTTGTAGTAGAGGAAAAGCTTTATCCACCACATGGCGACTGGAGAGCGACTATTAGATTGGCAGAAGAATGCGATGAGGCTCTGTTGTGTGCTTTAAGTGAAAAATATATTCGCCCTCTACCAAATACTTATACATTTGCTAAATCGTTAGCGGAACATGTGGTAAACGATATGTGTTTTGGAAAGGTACCAGTAGTCATAGCTCGCCCATCTGTGGGTACGATCTTTTTACTTATTTATACAGGGTGTCAATTTGAAAAGGTACCACCCTTTACAATTTGATCCCTATAGAAAATCTAAAATATGCAAAAAAGACGTCAAATTTATTTGTGAGGGGGATATTTTCTACATTACATAAACCCTCTTACATCCGCCCCCTAGGGGGGACACAACCCCCAAAACCTTTAATGGAAAGAGGGTTGAGTGATACTCCATTTTAAAGGTCGTTCAACTACGTTTTCAACCACATGCATTATATTTCTTTTCAGGATTTTTGGAAAAATCTTAGACTCGATACTTAATATCTTTACGGTTTTACTTGTTTTTTCCAAAAATACTCCAAGAATAACTCAAAATACTCAAAAAAGATTGAAGTTCTGAACTTTATACTTAATATCTTTACCTACGGTTTAACTTGATTTTTCCAAAAGTACTAAAAATATATAAAGTATATGGTATTTCTGAAAGAGAGATTGATCGATCTTTAAAATGAGATATCACTCAACACCCCTTTCCATTAAATATTTTGGGGGTTGTGTCCGCCCCCGCTAGAGGGTTGATGTAAGTTGGTTGAAAACTGGTCTACAAAAGTCCCAGTCATCTTTCTACAGGGTGATTGATTAGTGGGGTAAAGCTTAATAGATACGCTATAGTAATAGATAGCAATAAAAGTTAATAACGAAAATTTTAGCCACCTTTGAGCTTCACATTACAAAATTAGTTAGAATGTTACAGGGTGTTCGATAACACAGTGGCAGACCAAACTTATGTTTTTTTAAATGGAACACCCTGTATTTTATATTAAATTCGAAATCCAAACTTCTTCATCACAAAAATATAAAGGTTTGTTATGTTATACAGGGTATTTACAAAGTTATAACCAATTTTCTATGGAAATCGTAACGAGTTCAACTCCCTGTATAAATAAAAATAAGCAAAACAGCAATGGTTTATTAATTCCATATTTTTTAACGTATTGTCCGAATTTTCAAGAATTATTGATATTGCGAATTTTCTTTATATCAAATACAGGGTGAGTCAAAACGCAAGTACATTATTTTCTCAGTAATTTTAAATGGAACACTCTGTATTTTATATCACTATTGAAAATTACCATTACCGTACTTTAATTTTTGGATAACATTCCCTATTTCTAAATTTAATAGTTTTCGAGATATTTCCATTTTTCAATGGACCAGTAGCGTGGCCACCCAAATAACCGGAATTTAATAAACTGGACTGATTTTTTTGGGGTTACGTTAATAATGAAGTTTATAAAACACCTCCAACAACAAGGGATGAGATGAAAAATAGAATACAAAGTGTATTTCCAGGTGTTAATTTACAAATTCTTCGTAAAGTAAGTAGCTCATTCAATGATCGTTTTTAGGCGTGCATAAATATGTTAGGAGGTAATTTTGAACACCTTATGTAATTAAATATTAAAAATAATTTATTAAAAGTAGCTTCTAATTTTTTCAAACATGTTTTTTTGCAAAATGTATTACTGATAAATTATGTTTCGTTCTTTATTTGTTACATTGTTACATTTACATACAAAAGTAGTGTTTCATTGTTTTCACAAAATGTTGTATTTTGTGTTTGCGTATTTTTTTGTAAAATTTATTACTAATTTTCTTTCTTTATTTGTTACATTTACATAAAAAAGTAGTTTTTAATTATTTCAAAAATGTTGCATGTTGTGGTTGTGTTTTTTTTTTTAATGTATTGTGTATTGTATTTAAATTATTTTTATTTCTTTATTTGCTACATTGTTACAATAGGTTTGTTCTAGCAAATTGTCAAACTAGTCAGAAACAGTCAGCAAACAGTTGGTCAGTGAGAGAACATAATACAGTCACCAGTGCTATCCCCTCTACTCGCGCTGGTCCACTATTCGCTGATGGTTTCAAACCGTTTTTAACTGATGCTAGAACAAACCTATTGGTTACCGGATTGATAATTAATCAGTAATCGTCAATTGTCAATTCAGTCATGGCGTACTTAAAATTTAGATAAATTAGACACCTAAAATAATTTGCTCTGATAAATGAAAATATCTCTAAAACTAATAATTTGGACATGGGGAATGTTATACAAAAATTAAAGTATGGTAATGTTACTTTTCAATAATGATATAAAATACAGAGTGTTCCATTTAACATTACTAAGAAAATAATATACTTGCGTTTTGACTCAACCTGTATTTGATATAAAGAAAATTGGCAATCTCGATAATTCTTGAAAATTTTGACAATAAATAAAAAAATATGCCATTAATAAACCGTTGCTGTTGTGCTTATTTTTATTTATACAGGGAGTTGAACATGTTACGATTTTCATACAAAATTGGTTATAACTTTGTAAATACCCTGTATAACATAACAAAGCTTTATATTTTTGTGATACAGAAGTTAACAGGATTTCATCATCATCATTCTCTTTGCCTTATCTCTATGCGGGGTCGGCTTCTCTAATTGCATTTCTACACAAAATTCTATCCTGGGTCATATCAATATTAATCCCCTTTACCAACATGTCCTGCCTAATCGTCTCCCCCACGTCTTCTTTGGTCTTCCTCTCCTACTCCTTCCAGGAATCTGCACTTCAGCAACTCTTCGTATTGGATGATTAACGTCTCGACGTTGAACATGACCAAACCATCTCAACCTATGCTCTCTCATTTTGGCATCAATTGGTACCACACCTAGACTTCCCCTAATATACTCATTTTTAATTTTATCCTTTCTTGTCACTCCACTCATCCATCTAAGCATTCTCATCTCCGCCACATGCATTCGTTTTTCCTCTTTCTTTTTCACTGCCCAACGTTCAGTTCCGTACATCATAGCCGGTCTTATGGCTATTTTATAGAATTTTCCTTTCAGCTTCATTGGAACTTTTCTGTCACACAACACACCACTCGCTTCCTTCCACTTCATCCATCCAGCCCTAATTCTACTGCATGCATCTCCATCTATTTCTCCATTACTCTGTAATACGATCCCAGGTACTTAAAACTATTGCCTTTTATAATCAGTTCACCATCCAAAGATACCATTTTATTTGTAGTAACTCCATCTTTAAATGAACATTCCAAATACTCTGTCTTTGTCCTACTAAGTTTTAAACCTTTTTCCTCCAGAGCTCGTGTCCACTGTTCCAGTTTTTGTTCTAAGTCTCTTAACAGGATTTCTAATATAAAATAAAATATAGGGTGTTCCATTTAAAAAAACATAAGTTTGGTCTGCCACTGTGTTATCGAACAACCTGTAACATTTTAATTAATTTTGTAATGTGAAGCTCAAAGTTAGCTACAATTTTTGTTATTAACTTTTATTGCTATCTGTTACTATAGCGGATCTACGGAGTTTTACCCCACTAATCAATCACCCTGTATAGGGACCAAACTATAGAGCGTGGTACCTTTTCAAACTGACACACTGTATGTAATATTCAAAACATAAGAACCCTAAAAACTAAATATTGTGTTACATTAAAATATACAGTATCATGCAAAAATATGGAATAAATTCATTGTTTCAGAAACACACGACTTTAAAAAAAATCTTGAAACACGTTAATTTTAATTTTTAAATGGCCATCAATTGTTATATGTGTTGGGCATTACGTCATCAGTCTTGGCGTAATGACCTAAACAACGAATTTTTTAAATACAAACCAAGGTCAGGGAACACCTAATTTTAGAGGTCTCCTAATCGCACTTGCAACAATGTATTTTTATTTCGACAGGGTTAACAAAAATTTTTATTAACTTAAAAAATTGGAAAAAATCCCTTATTTATATAAAAAATTTTATTAAAAATCCCTTTAAGGGCTACATCACAACAAAACGTTTTCGATTTTATAAAAAATCATCATCAGTGTTAGACAGATTGGATGCCAACTGAGCCACCAAAGAAATATTCGGGTAAAAACCCTTTAAATATAATATGGATGCATTAAAGGTGCATACTTAAATAAAATGCCTTAGGATGGATACATGGTAACAAGGATAATGCCCTTAGGTAAGGTATTGAATTTCCCAACTGATGATAGTTTTTTAAAAATCGAAAACGTTTTGTTGTGAGGTAGCCCTTAAAGGGATTTTTAATAAAAATTGTATACCTTTTACAAAGGATTTTTTCCAATTTTTGTGATTGATGGTATACATCCAACTACAGGAAAAATTTTTCTTTTCCTTGTAGATTTTATTATTAACTTATTAGTTAAGTAAAATGGAATTCCAATAAATACACACTCACTAAACAAAATTACGATTAGGAAAGAATTGACTGCCCGTCTTTCTCCTGGCATCATTGCTGAAGGTTGTCAATTTAAATAGTTCTTATACTTTTATTGTTTATTGCTAACCATTTATATTAAGTGATTTGCATTAAGGCCATCGGTACATAAATCGCAAATACTTTACGGCCATCCCTACTTTTTCTGTCTTTACATGGAAAATTAAGTGTAGTAAAATTCACACTGGTATGGATGTGTAAACATTACTAGAATATCATTCTACTTGACAATGTCATCATTAACTTTAAAGAGATGGCTTTTGAATGTTCTTGGATAACTGTTATTTGTATAATTGCACATTATTAATTCAGTTAATAAATGTGATTATTTCATTCATAGGAGATTCTGACCAATAGAAAGCTACAGAAATACAAATTAAACGGATAATTTTTGATAATTGCCCGTCGTCAAGTATATTACGTCAGATACCCTTCGTTGCTATGAAAAAATACATTCAGTGACATTAATCACAATTAATGTTTTAAAAATTATAAAAGTGATGACTTTTAACCATCAAATAATTATAATAACTGTGTGTTTAATTGTATTAATTTGTACTTACATAAATAAATTACAATAAAATTTTGGTTTTGAATAGTTTTATTCATGAAATAATCGCAACAAATTGCACTCGATCTCTAAAATTAATAGAGAATTTTTTCAATAATTTTAGAGCTCTTGTGCAATTACTACTGATTATTTCATTCATAGGAGATTCTGACCAATAGAAAGCTACAGAAATGCAAATTAAAGTGATAATTTTTGATAATATCCCGTCGTTAAGCATATTACGTCAGATGCCCTTCGTTGCTACAAAAAAATACATTCAGTGACATTAATGACAATTAATGTTTTAAAAATTATAAAAGTGATGACTTTCAATCGTCATATTATATTTATAAAAACTGTGTGTTTATTGGTACTTTGTACTTACATAAATAAATTACAATTAAATTTTGGCTTTAAACAGTTTTATTCATGAAATAATCGCAACAAATTGCACACGATCTCTGAAATAATTATAGATTTTTTGCTCTGGTGACACTTTGACATAATTTCACTCGCCTTCGGCTCGTGAAATTAAAACTGTCAAAGTGTCACTCGGGAAAAATTCAATAATTTTAGAGCTCTTGTGCAATTACTACTGATAATTTCCCGTCGTCAAGTATATTACGTCAGATGCCCTTCGTTGCTACGAAAAAATACATTCAGTGACATTAATGACAATTAATGTTTTAAAAATTATAAAAGTGATGACTTTCAACCGTCAAGGATTTATAATAACTGTGTGTTTAATTGTACAAATTTGTACTTACATAAATAAATTAAAATAAAATTTTTGTTTTGAACAGTTTTATTCATGAAATAATCGCAACAAATTGCACTCGATCTCTAAAATTAATATAGAATGTTTGCCCTCGTGACACTTTGACATAATTTGACTAGCCTTCGGCTCGTGAAACTAAAACTGTCAGAGTGTCTCTCGAGAAAAATTCAATAATTTTAGAGCTCTTGTGCAATTACTATTGATAATTTTTTCACTAACTATGAATTCAGTGATTGTAATAATTTATATGTACAACAAAAACTAATACTCAATCGAGAAAAGAGGAAAAGTGTTAAAGAGATTTTTTTAATAATATATTGTTACTATGGAACGCTTACAATTTTGAACATCTTTAACAACAAAATACTTGCATCACAGAATATATTATCCTGATGTATTTTCTGCTTGGATCTTCCACAAATAATACACAATATATAACTTTTTATTAAGTTCACGTCTGAAATCAAATATTTATCGAATACAGTATAGTTTATATCAATATTATTTATTCAACAACTCAAAATATTCCCGATGCCATGTCAAATATTCAAAATTGTCACTGATTGTCACTGTCTGACTGACAATATGCTGAAAATATTCTATTCGTGCGTTGTAAGACAAAGATAGATTTGGAAAATATTACCACGGACATTATGTTCATTTTTTTCGAATCCTGAAAAAACCAATAAATATTTTTGAAAAATTTAAACGCAGAATGAAAGACTAAATTATTAACAAGGGCAGAAAGTCACTTAGAATAAATAAAAAGTTTATTTTGAATGAGATATTTGAAATTAAAAATCACACTAAATTTTCTCTTAGATTTTGACCCCTGTAACTTATTAAAATAAACATTATAAAAGTTCTCAGGCACTTTCGGCCCTCGCTAATAACGTAACCTTTCATTCTGCGTTTAAATTTTTCAAGAATACTTATTAGTTTTTTCAGGATTCGAAAAAAATTAGTCCCTATTTGAATAGCATTGCAGCCGAAAATACGTACCCATCTCCTTAAGGGTTACATCACAACAAAACGGTTTCTTTTTAAAAAAATATCATCATCAGTGTTAGACAGATTGGATGCCAGCTGAGCCACCAAAGAAATATTCGGCTAAAAACTTTTTAAATATAATATGGGTGCATTAAAGGTGCATACTTAAATAAAATGCTATGGATGGATACATGGTAACAAGGATAATGCCCTTATGTAAGGTATTGAATTTCCCAACACGCGGAATGCAAATTGAATTGTTTACATTCCAATGACTTAATGGCAACTCAATTTGCATCCCACGTATTGGGAAATTCAATGCCTTACCTAAGAGTATTATCCTTGTTGCCATGTATCCATCCTAAGGCATTTTATTTAAGTATGCACCTTTAATGCATCCATATTATATTTAAAGGGTTTTTACCCGAATATTTCTTTGGTGGCTCAGCTGGCATCCCATCTGTCTAACACTGATAATAATTTTTTAAAAATCGAAAACGTTTTGTTGTGACGTAGCCCTTAAAGGGATTTTTTCCAATTTTTGTGATTGATGGTACCTATACAGCCAACTACAGGAAAAATTTTTCTTTTCCTTGTGGATTTTATTATTAACTTATTAGTTGCCTAAGTAAAATGGAATTCCAATAAATACACATTCACTAAACAAAATTACGATTAGGAAAGAATTTACTGCCCGTCTTTCTCCTGGCATCATTGCTGAATGTTGTCAATTTAAATATTTCTTATAATTTTATTGTTTATTACTAAACATTTATTATAAGCGATTTGCATTAATCAACTAACAGTTTTAGTTAACTTTGTAGAAATAAATATTCAATTTTTTGTATCGTAATCGAATTAGGAGGCTTTTAGAAATAATGGTATCCCTTGACCTCGATTTGTTGTTCTGAGGCTATTTTCTTGTGGCATTTTTTAAAATCAACTATTCTAAATGGGAAATATGCCACAATTTTACTAAAAAAATGATTTTATTAAAGTTTCGACGCCCAAATCGGGTGTCGTTGTCAAAATAAAAAAATATTAATGAATTAAACAAAAATGTTGTTGCTTAGTAAAAAAATTCTTCTAATAATTTATTTAATTTGACTCATTGATATGGGCTATTCAGACATATATTAGATGTACATTTTAAAGTAGGTGACTTTAAAATGATATTGCCAATATTTATGAGTTGCGTTCCTGGGCCGACTTTATTGAAAGATAGTTCATTCGATTACATGAAATCAACTCCAACTCAAGAATATCCGTCACAAAAAAATTATAACATGTGATCTGTCTTAAAAAAGACAACCACATGCAATGGTGACAGTAAAATTCTCGCGCTAGAGATTCTATAGTAAATCACGAGGGAAAACCAGAAAAAAACCTCGTGATACTATCCCGATATCGTAAGTATTAGGTATTACTTTAGTTTACTCTCAAAATGAATACCAAATTCTGACCTTAATATGTACACATGTTATTTTAAATTATAAATAATATTAATAATACATAAATATATAAACAATATTAAATATAAAATATGTATTAACTAGATATATGTATTATTCACTTACTAATCCTGGTATTTTCTTTCTATTCACTTCCTCTTTTAGTATGTGTAACCACATCCTGCTGCATTCTACCAAGGAGTTTGCGACACAATTGGTTTCATTTAGCATAATAATTAAAGCAGCTTCTTTGATTTTTCTCTTTTTACTATCTGTTTCTTTCAGGACTATACTTGAACCTCTCCACTGAACTCTATGTTCATTATCCCATGCGTGTTTACATATTTGAGATCTATCAACTTCTCTACTTTAATATAAGACTGATGTTCACTTATTCTAACGTTTATTATGTTATATCATATATATTATATTATATATCACTTATATTCATAACTCAGAATTGTTGGATACATTCCTAAATATTATAAGCGATCAAGAAGCGACAATAAAATTTACAATGGAAACGGAATATAATAACACCCTACCTTTCCTCGATGTTTTAGTCTTAAAGAAGGATAATTGACATGAGACTCAAGTGTATAGAAAACCACCACATACCAACAGATATCTCAATTACAAATCAAATCACAACATCAACGTTAAAAAGGGAATCATTAAATCCTTATATGATAGAGCCAAAATTACTTGTTCAACGAAAATTCATTGTTAGAAGAAAACCAATTGTTAACATCTGTTTTATTAAAAAATGATTATCCTTTATAGTTTATAAATAAGGAATTGTCAAGATTGGATCGAATGGAACAGGTCAACTTAGAACGGGATCCTATAGCATTCACAAGAAATAATACGAGGAAAATATCAATACCATATATAAAAGGATTATCCGAGAAACTGAAAACAATAGGAAATAAATTAAACATTTCAACAACATTCAAAACAACAAACACGTTGAAATCTATTCTATCTAAAACTAAACCTAACAGTGAACAAGAAAGAACAAAGAATCAAGACCATTAAACGTTAGAATAAGTGAACATCAGTCTTATATTAAAAATAAAGAATTTGATAGATCTCAAATATGTCAACACGCATGGGATAATGAACATAGAGTTCAGTGGAGTGATTGAAGTATAGTCCTGAAAGAAACATATAGTAAAAAGAGAAAAATTAAAGAAGCGGCTTTAATTATGCTAAATGAAACCAATTTTGTCGCACATTCCTCGGTAGAATGCAGTAGGATGTGGTTACCCATACTAAAAGAGAAAAGTCAATAGAAAGAAAATACCAGGATTAGTAAGTCAATAACATATCGAGTTAATACATATTTTATATTTTAGTAATGTTTATATGTCGATCGGATAGCTCAGTGCGACTAGCGGCTGACCCACACTTCACTTCGCCGTGAAGTATGTGCGTTCAAGCCCAGCCCAGGCCATCGGAAAAACAAAAAGGCTAACGCGTCAGTATTAAATTCTTAATGTGAATCTGGAGCTTAGACTGGAATATGCGGGCATCTGATCGACTTATGAGGGAGCAGTTCGGCAAGAGATAAGGGCTTGCGGCTCGGTGAAACTTCCCCCTAGATTCCTACCGAAGGGCGTTGACGCCTAAGAACGGTGTATACATACATACATAGTATTGTTTATATATTTATGTATTATTAATATTATTTATAATTTAAAATAACATATTATGTACATATTAAGGTCAGAATTTGGTAGTAGTTTGTTATAATTTTTTGTGACGAATATTCTTGAGTTGGAATTGATTTCATGTAATCGAATGAACTATCTTTCAATAAAGTCGTCCCAAGAACGCAACTCATAAATATTGGCAATATCATTTTAAAGTCTCCCACTTTAAAATGTATATCTATTATATATATCTGAATTGCCCATATAAATGAGTCACATTAAATAAGTTATTAGAAGAATCTTTTTACTAAGAAACAACATTTTTGTTTAATTCATTAATATTTTTTGTATTTTGACAACGACACCCGACTTGGGCGTCGAAACGTTAATAAAATAATTTTTTTAATAAAATTGTGACTTATTTCCCATCAAAACTAGTTAACCTCGGTTTGTATTTAAAAAAATCATCGATTACGTCATTACGATAACATTGATGACGTAATTTGGAGCACATGTAGGTAAGAATAGCAATTGATGGCCATTAAAAATTTAAATTTTTTTGTTTTACATCATACTGTATACCAGACAGTTGTTCAACTTTTATTTTTTAATAATGATGATACATATAGAGTGAGGGGTGCGCTAATAACCGGCAAAATAACGGAACAGACGGAAAACGTAATACGTTGTGACATAAAAAGTGATGAAACTAGTAGAGGTGGGAAATTATCAATAGAAACCTACAAATTTACATTATATTGATAATTTCCCACCCTTACACGTATTGAAGAAGTTTGACAACTGCCATTTATATTGATCATTTCCCACATTCCCACCTCTACTAGTTTCATCTCGTTTTATATCACAATGTATTCAACGGTATTATGTTTTCTGTACTTTTTGTTATTTTGCCGGTTATTAGCGTACTCATCACTGTATTTTAAAATTATTTACAAATAATAATTGTATTATTTTGTTAGTAATTAAATGTTAATAACCAAATATAATTTGTTTTAGTGGTTTCAACACTTACAGAACCAATTGAAGGTTGGAATGCCAATTTTAATGGTCCTGTTGGGTTGTTGGTTGCAGGCGGAAAAGGTAATTTTCAGTTTTTATATGTACAGAGTGGGCTAAAGAAAACAGTTCACCTCGATATTTGGCAGTATTTTTATTAGATTTTAAGGAAACGAAGAAAGAGGTCAATTTTTGATCTAAGGGAGGCACATTTTTACGGTACAAACATCTGTCATTGGTCAACCATGGTCAACTTGGAAAATATCAAATTTGCAAAAAAAATTATACAACAAAATTTACTCAGAATTGGTCAATCTATCGACCTCCATAGTTTTTTTGATTGAAACAATTTTCATTCCCTAGATGGGGTTTTTTTCACCCCCAGGGCAATAGCGCGCTTCGTTATAGGGTAGATTTTAACAAAAGTTATAAATACTACCTAAATCCAAATTTTCAAGGAAATCGACCTTGGTTCTCAAACTTCCGCGAGAAAATGGCTGTTGATTGGACTAAAGTGCCAAAAAATATAATACCCCAAGTAGCACCGAACGGGTTTATTAAGTCTTTTAAGGATGCTTTTAAAGCTGTAGAATAAAACTAAAATTAAAACCATTTTGTTTTTAAGTAAACCTTAAGGTTGCAATAAAGCCGCTTTCAGCATAAAAGGGCCCACTCTGAAAGAGGTCAATAAAACCAAAAATAAAAACCTTCTTAAAACTTTGTTTTCTTAAGCAACTGGTTTTAAAGCTGCTGTGAAGGTGCTTTTAAAACCATGTTAAAAGACACTTTAAATGCAGACAGTTTTATAGCCAACTTAAAAAGGTTTCTTAAATAGAGACTTTAAAGACAATTTACCATATTAAATGATTCTTTAAACCCATATACTCCATATAGGCCAACAAATTTTTTCATGTGTTATGTATGATAGGTAGATATGTACGTATTTGTAACCATAATATAATAAAAAGTACTTGGTAATTTCGGACTGTCAAGGTAGAAAAACACTTGCGAACCCAACTTGATTGATAATGTTAACAAAAATAGGTCTAAATAACTCACGCGCCCTAAAATTTCTGACTTTTGACGATTAAAAAATAAAAATAATAAAAAAAATTAAATCTGAAAAATATCAATTTAAAAGAAAAATAATTTTATCTGCAATTTTAATGTTTTAATGTTAGAATAAATCGAATTTATATCTTTAAGGCGCTTATTTATAATTTTTATGTACAGCTAATATTGCAATCTATCATGGCATTCAGCATCTCCAGAAAGTAATATGGCCGAAATCCAAATAAAACTATTTGGTCTATCGACAGAGATTTGTTAAGATCAAATGGTTTTATTTTATATCTTTCCAAGAGCATATATCCTACATAAAAGCAAGGTTGCCTTGGAATTAAAGCTGTTTAGTTTTAATGCTGCTGTCAATAATGCCACTCGGTTTTAATGTTAATCTAACCTAAAATCTAGACGTCGCAGTGCTGTGTGTTGTATTTTTCTTTTAAAATGACCAGTTCGTTTATATTTTAAATACTTGCTACTTATTTCTTCCATACTAACTGTACTTCCACTTTTTACAACACAATACACAACTGTTTCGCTCTAAAACAAATGGCCGACCATTTTGGACATGAAAGAAGAGGGGATGAGTTTAGTTTTATCGCTTCTAACAAGAAGCATAGTTCAGTCTTTACGATAACCAAATTAATTCAGTTAAGAGCGTTTGGTTTTAATATAGCTTAGTAATTGCTTTTAAGAAAACAGCTTTAATGAAAACTAAAAAATAGTTTTACTGACATAATAGTCTTGAGACCAAGTAGTTTTAATAGTAGGTTTTATTAGTCATATTAGGAGAATCTGTAAAACTGCAATAAAACTAAAAGGTCACAAACAAGAATCTAATAAAACCAAACATATATACCTCGGGCCGAAGGCCCTCGGTCTATACATCATTGACCTCAAGCGTTATTATCCTTATAATGCCCTTGGTAGGTACCTTAATAACTATTTTTTATTGTCAAACAAAGCTATAAACAAATAGTGTTTCCAGTGCCCAATACATGCGTTTTAATGCATGTTACGTAGAACTTGCCTGTTTATATGAAAAATGAGAAATGCATTGAAAACATTACTCAAGCACTATGCGTTTAAAGCTTTGTTTAACAATTAAAACATTATTTTAGCAGGCAAATAATCAAAACCGATAGAATTTGACTTGAACTTTCAAATGAGGTAAGCAGAATTGCTGTTTTATTTTTTCAAAGGTTATTCTGGTTCAAACATTGCAATTTTTCTATTTTTTTAAAGTTCAACCGCGTTTATCTCGAAAACTATGCATCCTACGAAAAAACTTGTAAAAACATTTTTTGCTTACAATGACCCAAAAAATACAAAAAAATGTTTTGATTTGCTAAAAATTGCTGTTATGTAATTCCTCAAGTTCTTTGTTTATAACAATCTTTTAAACATCCGGATCAACTGTTACCCAAAAAATTCGTGTTCTACGGGTCAAAACACATAAAAAACTTGGGTAAGTCCATCTGAATAAAGGAGGCCGTTGTACCTCCCCTGGCGGCGGGACTACTATTTGTTAAAACAAGACAAGCTGCTGTGAACTTTGGAGTTACAAATTTCCAGCAGTTTTACATTTGCATTTATTTTACCAAAACCTGGTGAGTACTTCGGACTTTACCCGGGTAATCCTAACTTTACCCGTAACATAATTTCTGTTTCTAGGAATACTACGAACAACATTTGGAAACCCTGTGGAGACTTCTGATTATATACCAGTAGATCTAGCAATTAAAGTGATAATAATGGCAACCGTCAGATATGGAGGAATAGTAAGGTAATCGTATATTTGTTAAGACTACACTCGCTCCGTCATAATATTCATAAATTTAGACTATATATGAAAAGTTTATTCATAACATATTTTGCTAATGTTTATTAGTTATGTTCGTCCGCTATAACTTTTCCCATGCGTCACGATTCATTTTCAAACAAATTAAGTCAAAACATAAAGTGAAACGAACGTCGATGTGTATATACATTTTGTATACTGTATACTATATACTACACACATCGGCGTACGTTTCACTTAATGTTTTGACTTAATTTGTTTGAACATGAATCGTGACGTATGGGAAAAGTTATAGCGGACGAACAATACAGGGTGTCCAGAAACTCTACCGACAAACGAAGGCAGGAGATTCTTCAGATAATTTTAAGATAACTAAACCCAATTCACTTAGTCCGAAAATGCTTCCTAAGGGAGCTAGAGCTCTTTGAAGATGGCGTCTTGTAATTAGTTTTTCTTAAATACCTCCAGAACGCTTCTATTTAGAAAAACAAAAATTGGTACGCGTATTTATCTACAAGATATAAATCTAATCCATCCATTGCAAATTTCTAGTACCGCTCATAGGCGTCCGTTTTGGGTAGGGCAACGGTTATTTTATAGCATAACTTTTTTATCTTTAACTTTTATGCATTTCTGACACTGGATTATAAAATTATGAAGTATTCTAGTACTAAAAGGTACTCCTATTTTAAATCGATAGGACACACCGTTTTCTAGAAAAATCGATTTGAAAATTTTTCGCTTTTTAAATTAAAAAAAAATTTAAAAAAAAACTGTTGAGAAAGACGAAAACTGGTACATTTATTTATATTCCAGAGATAAATTGATTTCAATAATTGCGAATTTCTAGTACTGGTCATAGGCGTCCGTTTTGGGTAGGTCAACAGTTATTTTATAGCATAACTTTTTTGTATTGAATTTTTGAGCATTTTTAACACTAGATTATTAAATTATGAGGTATTCGAGTACTAAAAGTTACTGTTTCTTTATGTTGGTAAAATACTTCGTTTTTGTTGAAAAGTTCTTTAAATTTTTTTTCAAATTCCAAAAACGAAAAACTTTCAAATCGATTTTTCTAGAAAACGGTGTGTCCTACCGACTTAAAGCAAGAGTACCTTTTAGTACTAGAATACCTCACAATTTAATAATCCGGTGTCGAAAATGCATAAAAGTTAAGGGCAAAAAAGTTATACGATAAAATACCGGTTGCTCTACCCAAAACGGACGCATATGACGGGTACTAGAAATTTGCAATGGATGGAATCGTTGCATCTCTGAAAAGTAAATGTGCCTACTAATTTTCGATTTTCTAAATAGAAGCGTTCTGGAGTTATTTAAGAAAAACTAACTTCATGGCGCCATCTTCAAGGAGCTCTAGCTCCCTTAAGAAGCATTTTCGGACTAGGTGAATTGGGTTAAATTGTCTTAAAATTATCTGAGGAATCTCCTGCCTTCATTTGTCGGTAGAGTTTCTGGACACCCTGTATTTACATAGTTATGTGTATTATACGCTCTGAGCTTCGCTGGTGGCGCTCCTAGCGGATTACTAATTCAACTTTCGCCGGTAATTTTTAAATTTATTATTTAATTGTTATCGCTTAATATTTACAACGCAAAAAAGTAATTAAATTGTAATCGATTTTTTTAAGATTTTGCTAATCATTTTGACGTTCTATTGATAAAATATGAATTTCTTACTTCGGATACTTTCACAATTATCGTGTAGATGGCGCTAAGATTAATAGATTAATTTATAATTACATATTACGGAACATTAAAAAAACTTAAATTCAGTATTTAAAACGAAAGTATATTTAAGGTAAACATATATACCACAGCTTTGACCAACTAATATTTTTTATAATTAATGTTTTTACTTTTAATTTTAAATTAATCACTTTGACATTTATGTCAAATTTCCGGTAAACGTTTACAGATTTGCCACTACTGGCGCTCGCGAATTTGTAAATATCCCCTCTACGTAAGAGCTCACAGCGTGTACACATAACGAAAATGTGTATATAAAAATGTGAAAATAATAGCAACGAGAAATCTAAAAAATTTAAGTCGGAAACAAATTCTGACTTTTACCTGGTACCCAATTCTTCTACAATTTCCAAGAAAAATTGGCGATTAATTAATAGACATGGCGAATCTACGATTTGCATTCCACATCATATTTATCTAGGTAAAGATCAAACCGATTTTGATTCCTAGTACTCAATTGTTGACTAAGAACGAATGTAAACGGAAAACAGTAAAGATTTAATTTAGTTTCAGAGGTCACCAAAATATGTTTATGTACATTTCAATCTCTTGGTTTGTTTAGAAGAGCCCGCGGTGTGCTCTGATATGATGGTCTCTTATCTTAACTGTCGTTCATGTGAAAATAATACTTATAGCATTATTGTTGCATTTATAGTTGGCTTTATAGTCTAAGAGCTAGTGAACCCTCCAACTAACGGTCGTCCTGTAAGGCTAGAAATTTGTCTAGTGATAATTCATAGCACACCAAGGCTAAAAACCATGACCTGGCAGGCATCAGACGTGCACGTGTATCTACCAGTTGAATCGAAAAGTGCAAATTTAGGGGGTAAAATAAACTTTCTTCTGTAAAGTTTAAATTTAAGTATGTGTTTGAGTAAGTCATTTAGAAGAAATGTGTACAATGACAGGCAATTCTGAAGAGCATAAGACCTTGCCAGGCGAGGGGAAAGATTAGGGGTTTTTCCTAAAATTATCTTGTATGCATCGAACACAGTTTTTTAGGTTTTTTGAATCATTCTAAACAGAAAAGGTCTTTAGTGACTTTTCTCTTAGGTTAATAGTTTTTGTTATATAAGCGATTAAAAATTTTGAAAATTACGGAATCGGCCATTTTTAACCCTATATCGGACATTTAACTAAAAATTTCAATGTTGCCAAGGTAGGTAGATATTCTTTAAACATTGATTGATGAAATCCCGAAGAGTTTTTGCAATACAATATCGAAAACCCATTTATTTTTTAATTGCTAACCAAGCGGGCGCGACACTGTAGTATAAGTGAGAACGTTTGAGTTTGCATAAATTCATTATCTCGAGAAAGGGTAAATTTAAAGAGAAATCGTCAGACAGGTCGATTTTTTTTCTTAAATTAAGACTTTTTGACATATATATAATATATATATATATATATATATATATATATATATATATATATATATATATATATATATATATATATATATATATATATATATATATATATATATTAATGTGATATTCAAAGATCGGTGTGCTCAAAGCAATTGATTAGATAATTAACTAATTAATTAAATTTAATTTTAATGATGCACTTATGATTTAATCACACTATTTAATGCTCTAATCTCAGGGTTTTATATTCTCGTGCTTCAATATCTCCTTTGCTTTACATATGATAAATAAGGTCAAAGATTAACGGAATAAAACACATATATGGTACAAAAGCATCTATTGAAATAAATTCACCCTCA